>NC_135763.1:21831903-22074403 GCF_052425735.1 Oculina patagonica | reverse complement strand
TGGGACTGTCTTTGAATCTCACTGTCTTTCCTCCTCCCTAAAAATAATTTTTTTCTGATAATTATGAAAGTGTCTTTGAAGTTAATGTCTACTTTAGAAGAGCTTCGTTAACATTTATTGAACTGTTCAGGTGCTGTTTCGGATTATTAAACCCAAGAAAGTTTTCTTCATGGCTGTTGATGGTGTGGCCCCTCGTGCAAAAATGAATCAACAAAGAGGCCGACGTTTTCGGTAATTATATTTATAATGATATTCTATGTTTGCTATTTTTGTTCCCTGTCTGCTTTTTTTATTTTATTTGCCTGATCAAATCTACGTGGCATGCAGATGCGAACATCGAAAAAAGGAATTCGAAATCTCGTTTTTTTCACTGCTTTTCGACCTAAAAAACGCAATATTTTCACGGCGCACAGTGGGGAGCTGGGTCTAGACCGGCCATGACGTCAAAAGCAGAATAGACCCAGCTCCCCAATGTGCGCGGTTTTGGACCCAACTGGAAGTGAAATTTCACGATTTTAGAGCGCAAAAACGTGGTGAAAAAAGAGATTTCGAATTTCTTTTTTCGATGTTCCCATCAGCATCCCACGTACATTAGATCAGGCAAATAAAAAAATCTGTCATATACACTTTAACATTAATTTTAATGAGGACTATACACTGTCTGTCTGTCTGTCTGTCTGTCTGTTTTAGTGCTATATACAGGTACAAAATAGACAGCTTTGCATCTGACGCTTGTGTGCTTGATATAAATAATTTATATTTATATCAAATTATTTGTGTATACATGAAAGCAAAAAAATTAAGTAAACTGTCATAATTATTCCAAAAATTATAGCCCTCCTTAAGATTTCTGGAAACTATTAATTATGTGTAAGAAAATAATGAGTTCTAGTTACCGTAAAGACCCAGAGATAGGCTGCACCTTTTTTCCAAAAATCTTGGCTCGAAATCGGGGGTGCAGCTTATCTACGGGAACATTTGGAAAAGGTGCTGAAAATGATTGTAAATTGACACTTTTTTATGGAAAAGTATGTAAATTAATGTTAGATAAAACTACAAGAGAGTACTGGACATTACCGGTACTTTTGAATGTTTGACTGCCCCTAAAAGCTGTTTGCAGCGATAGGGGTTGTGTGTGTGTGTGTGTGTGTGTGTGTGGGGGGGGGGGGGGGGGTCAAAAAAGGAAATTCCAGAGAGGTGGGGGGCCTTACGTGACATTCCCTTTGTTGTGGGGGTATAGATATTTTCTGGAACTACACATTTACCAATCAAACAAGAACTTTATGTACTCCTAGTAGGTGTTCATTTTTGTCAGTCAAGTCTTTATAAACATTCTTTGCAATTTAGATTTCTTAAGAATTGTGTTTGAGTGCAGGAATGCAGTGTTCTCACCAGGCCGCGGCCTTGCAGGATTCCCACACAAAAAATTGAGATGGCGCACTACCAGCTAAGAAAATGCGCCGTTAGGGCGCAGGAGCAAGATACGAGTCAAACAGATTTTTAAATGATAGTTGGGTAGTTGGATAAGGAAATAATATTTTGCTTACTTGAAGTGCCATTCCCCCCTCTAACTTAAATAGTTCTTTCTCCTATGGACTTTGCACTTGAAATGTGCCAGGTATATAAAAATGTTATTTTGCCACTGAATCAAATACAGCAGAACTGGCAACCTGCAATTTGGAGCCCTTAATAAATAGAAATCTGCCTTTTTTGTTTTTAAGTTGCTATTTCCTTCATGTTTTATCTTTGAAATATTCAGTGAACTTTCCATCATGTTTGAAGCATTGGTATGGTTTGTTACTTTCTTGTTTGCTTTTTCCAACAGATCTGCCAAAGAGGCAGAAGACAACATTCGCAAAGCTTTAGAAAAAGGCCAAGTTCTACCAAAAGAAGAGAGATTTGATTCAAACTGCATTACCCCTGGTATGCATACAGGTTCATGTACATATAGATACTTCATGAAAGTGGGCGTTCGCACGGTGTGCGTTGGGGTTCTTCCGTGCGTCCCTTTCAGTCACGCTCCGCCACTATCCTTCTCGTGACATTGGTTCTGTCTCTTGTGATCGGTCGTCGGGCGCGTGCTTTGCGGGGGCTTTCGGTCCGTCACGTGGGTGTGCTTTCGTGCTGGTCGCATGGCGACTCACTGTGTTGGTGTGTCCTCCATCCGGCTCCGCTCCCTCTCAGGCATGGCGCTCGGTCTCGCGTCTCTTGGATTTGTCGGCAACTATCTCTTGGGTGGACCGTTGTGCTGCGGGCCGTTTCGGGTTCGTCCGTCTGGGCGTTCGTCTCTGGTTCGTTCCGTCGCTTCCATGTGGTTCCCTCGCCCCAGTCATCTCCATTTCTTCCCTCTCACATGACATGCAGACTGTGAGGCTTCGGCATTTGGTTCCCAGTTCTGGCGTTCCTCCACTGTCGCTTCCTGTGTTGGGTGTTCCCCCTTCTTTTTCGTTGTTTGTGCGGCTTCCATTTTCTCTTCCACAGTGTCTTCTTCTCGCTGGTTTGCGTTCTCTTCGGTTCTGGCCTGCTCGGGTTCTGTCTGCCTCTTTTCTCTGTTTCCTGCGGCTGGCTCTTCTGGTTGTTTCTTCTTTTCTTTGTTCGTTTTCTCCGTGGCAGCTTCCTCCCGCTCACTCCCCCTCGTTTTCTCGTGTTTTGTTCTGCTCTGTTTTCTTCGTGTTTCTTTGTTTCTCTCGAGTTCGCCATGTGTTGGGTTTCCGTCCATTCTGCGGAGGTCGCCCTCGCGTCTTTCGCAGTGAGCTGCGCCTCGACGCTCTTGTTGATCTTTGCGCCGCTTTCTTGGGCGGTTTCTCACGGGTCGTTTCCCGTTGTCTTGGCTGCGTTTCCGCCGTGTTTCAGATTTCTCTGTTCTCACTGGTGTTGTTATTTTAACAAGTGGTTATCAAAGATTAGGAAATGTGTTTGACATGCATGGAATGTGTCCTATAACTCCAACTCTCGCTAACGTGAACCTCACGCTGGCTCAAACTAAAATCGATTTCCTCTGGATTTTCATCATACAATTAAAAATACTGTAATTTTACCCTTTATAACTTGAATCTCCGTCTAACTCGAACCAAATTTTTGTTTCCCTTCAGGTCATTTTCTATATAATTTCACCATTGATAACTCAAATTTTGCCTTTCAATATGTGACAAGTCAAAATAAACAGTGTACTGTAGTATTTTGAAATAAAAACTTACACCCCCCCTCCCGGAATGCCCCTCAAAACACGAACTCTGCTACACCATTGACATGCTACAGACATTTACTATGTTTGTGGTGGTTGATACCGATTCTCTGGGCGTATTGATATAAATCAGATGAACTCTATAGCAGTAGCCTGACGTTGTTCTCTTTGAAACCTGCAAAGTTCGCAGTACAGTCGAACCTCGATTACAGTCACTCTCGCCCGCCCCCGCTGCCCTCGCTCCGTCGACCCGTCCCCAGGGGTGACTGGGACCCCTCGGACTCCTCGGGCACTCGCGCCCCGAGCGTGTCCGTCGAGGTGACGTATCTGGACCTCGATTATCCGGATTTCTCGATTATCCGGACTTCCTTCTCCGGTTCCCATTATTTCATGAATATTAATAAGTCACATTCAAGACGAGTTAAAATAAAGTTCTACAACGATATAAACGCTATTTCAAGGTGGTTTAATACTTCGGCAGGCAACTTCCTTATTCAGTTTCCACTAGCCATAAAAACATTCACACAAATAAATTTGCTTTCTGTCTTTGCTTACTTGTAATATACTGAAGTTTACAAGACAAAATTCAGAATGTTTAAATCCTTCTATGAAGTGAAAAACATCGTAGAAAGTTCGTTCGGTTGATACCGCACGTTAGCACCACGTCTAGTCACCAGGCCCATCACAAAAAGACGCCTGGGAACGCCTGGAGGTTCAAAATTGTTTGCGAATGAATTGGCGTGTTTTCGTCGCCTTTTTCGGACAAAAGCTGCCTCTGTCTTCGGAATTTTTGTTTGTGTGGATGGTTAACAGCTGATTTATCGCTATTATGAAGCAACTTTTCTTTTTTTTTCTGTTTAATGCGGAAAAATGCGCCGAAGATGCTGAGGATGCGTAAGTTAGCGAACTATTGGCCGTTCCGAGGTTGCGCAGGGAACTGGGGCGAGTTTCAAATTTCAAGTAATCGATAATCTGACACCACCACATAAAAGAACTTGGTGAGATTGGTTATTTTACCAAGTTTGACGCTTTTAGGATGAACACAGACGAAGTTATGGGCCTTGAAACATGGTTAAATATCCATACAAATGTCTCTTATTTTTTAGACAGCGTCCCCCAAAACCATATAAACTCTTAACTTTTTTATGATTTTTGTGATACTCTTTAAAACGGGCACACATAGTGTTTTTCAACTCAGTTTCTTTCAAATAATGGGTCTTTGGCAGGATTTTACAGCTGTCACAAAACGGATAAAAATTTTAAGAGTTTATATGGTTTTGGGGGACGCTGGCTTACAATTAGAGACGTTTGTATGGATTTTTAACCATGTTTCAAGGTCCATAACTTCGTTTCTGTGCATCCTGAAAGCATCAAACTTGGTCAAATCACCAACAGCCAATGCGGATCTGCACCACTGGAGAGGGGGAGCTAAAATTTGGTGTCGACCACAACAAACTCAATCAATTTTGCCTGTGTCACACCTAGCATGTGTTCAGGTCTCCACACAAAATAAAAATTATTTTGTTTATGGCCATGCTGATGTCTAAATAATTGCATTCAACAACTGAAAGAACACAAACTTAATAATTATTTTTAAAAGCAGTCAGTTAAGATAGTAGAACTGTTCAAACATCAAAAATGAATCATGCCTAAAAACTTGCTCATTACAAAGATATTAATGAAGTTAACACAAATGCAGGAGACAGGGGCTTCTTTTAGCTTAGGAGCGGAGAAAAAGAGGCCAAAGTTGGTTGCTACAAGTGCCATTTTGCAATGTTAATGATTAGTGCTCTGCAATCCGAGTCGATGTGACCTCACATTGACAGCAATGTTACGTGTATTGGCTTTACAACATGTGATCATATCTACGCAGTTCGAGCGAAATTTTAGTCAAAGAGATTTCATATTTCATCTTCAAATATAATTCGAAAGCATTGACTTAATATATGGCCTTTATTTAAAGCCTTCTAAAGCCCACGAAGAAGCTGTCTTGATATCCGACCCTCGCAGAGTCCAGACAAAATGCAGCGTGAGTTCCATAAGGCAATTGCGAAATCTACTGTTGCCGTGTGTTTCCAGTTGAAATTATCTCTGTATCTTTCAAAGGAAAGCTGTAAATCGGCAATTTTTAATATATGAGCCTGGGATTTAACCATCTGAAAAAGTCTACAGGTTTAAAATTTTTGGCTATTTTAGCTTGTTTTTTTTTTTTGAAAACTTTAACCTGTAAATCTTTTTGTGAGCCTCTTGCTTCCCTGACCATGTGATCAAAAAGAAACCAGATCTCTGGAGAGGAGAATGATCAGATTGCTGCAATCACAGACAAACACAGGAGGTTCAAAGCTTTTTGTCCTCATTTGGGCTCTTGTTCGTAAACTCCACTGTCATTCCACAAAACCCAGGCAAGAGAGCTTCCACACAGCCTATGTACAGTATGTCAGTTACAAACCATAGTTACTGTGAAGTTTTATGTTTTTGTTATTTTTTTTAGGTACTCCTTTCATGGTGAGACTTCATGAGCAGTTGAAGTTTTTTGTCAACTATAAGATTTCTACTGATCCTGCTTGGCAAGGATTAAGAATATATCTGTCTGGACATGAGGTATGTGACCTTTTTTTATCTATTTCTACAACTGGCTGGCAGTTCACCCTGGTTGGTACACTATAGCAGTAACAGTTCTCTTTTGATAGAGGGACACCTAAATTTTAAGGAGTGTGCATAAGAATGTCCCCTTGATGTTTCGGCTAATTTGAACTTTGTCAAATCAGCTCCAAATTTCATGTGCAGTTTTGTCTACATGTGCTAAACATCTTAACCCTAAGATCACGCTTTTCTTGCGGCAAGCTTTCACTCCAGTTTGCTTGCGGTTAGCTTTCACTGCAGCCTGCTTGCAGTTAGCTGTTTTTTGTTGTTTCGGGCAAAACTAGTATTTGAATCTGTTACCGTTACCTGTAATTTGAGGTGAAAGTGAAATAAAGATTGATTGATATGAGACTGATTGATTGAGTATGTTTGCTCTATTTGGTAGCCAGTACAGCACCTTACTTCTGCGACAAGTTCGCGGTCGATCCCATGTTAACGAGCTGGTGTTGCTTTCAGTTAAGTGCCGCTTGCTCTCACTTCTATCTCCACTCCTTACATCATCACACATCTACAAAATCCCACAAAATCAAGATAAACTTCTTAGGTTTTCGTTCGCATGAATCGATTGATTTGGAAGAAGAGGCACAGAAAAATTTTTGGCAAGGAAAGGTCCCCAGCGAAACAACTAAAGAATTTTTTAAAGCCTAAAACCAGCTCGCTCCTCGGCAGCATCCAAGCGGTTACTGCAAAACTCATGCTGACATAGTTCCCGACAAGAGATCTGTGTTTTAGACTTTATTATTACCGCTTGGCTCCAGCCGGCCGTTGTTGGACAATATTCACACCTTGAGCGCTTAAAAGCGCTATTGTACAAAACACAGGCCAAACATCTCTCATTTCTTCGAGAATTGCTGTGGACTATTGTGCTCAAACGAACCAGTAGTTTATTTTCCCAAGCAGAGCGCCATTTTTTCCCCTGTACTTAAACGGCTCACTTCATGTGACTTCAGCGTCAAAAGAAGATCGCGTCCTAGTCCCCCGCTGCCATGGCCCGAAAACATGGCTGCCATACGAGTTTGATTGTCAAATACTGTTTTAACTTGCCAGACGACTGTAAAATTTAAAAGTAATTAATTGCGTGCTGTATTTAATTCGCCAGAGAAAACCAGCACTAAACACGCAGGCGGACTCAATACCTGCGAAAGTATTTACCTAACTAAATGCAGCACCCATTAACACTGTGAACGCTTATGACCGCGAAACACTTCTTTTAAAATATTCTAATTTAGTCTAATTTCAAGAGGTGAATATAAGAATGCGACACTCTGATTGGTCAAGAATCTCTGGTGTATGACGTTATATTCACCTCGCTTGGAGGTGAATATAACATTTCAGGGCTTGGTTACTAAGCCACACCAACTTTGCCATCCAGGCAAGTAAACATGGCAGCATTTGATGAATGAAATTTTCGTTCATTCGAAAGAAATCACGTCAAGTCCGGGGTATTCAAAACAGTTGGAATTTTAAAAATTGGCTACCAAGGCTTTTGAACCGACAATATTTTTAAGAGATGGTTCTCAAGGCATTAGAGTTGGTGCTAAGGACGGTGGTTTTGGAGATCGCACGTCGGCGGCCACACGAAACTCAGTGGCAGATCAATTGACCAAAAATTACTCAGTTCTCTTCAGATCAGAGCTACTCGACTTAGAATTTACACAATTGCTCAGAAGTCGCCAACGATTAAACAAAGGTACTAGATATCTGTCTTTTTCGTAGTGTTTGTTTTGTTTCGTTTTATTGCTAAAACTAAAGTGTAAATTCTGATGTACAACCTATGAATTAAACTTGTTTACAAGTATTCAAGCGAGCACTTGTGTTTGTTGGTTCTGTGTTTTAGTTCTGTATTTTATAGTTCTTGATATTCACCTCTGAAAATTAGACAAAAACAATTATTCACCTCAGGCTCAGTGAATTTCGGCGAATATTCCCCCTCGACTTCATCTTGGGGAATGTTTGCCGTGATTCACTTCACCTTCGCCGAATAATAAATTATTGTTAAATACTCTATCACCTCTATTTGCATTTAAACTTAAACTTGACTGTTATTTTATTCTTATCTACTTGATAATGGACTCAAGATGAGTTCGAAATGTTGTGGCTTATTTTCGCTAATTTTTATACTTAATTATAAAAAATCTAGTTGGAAAAAAATTAACTGAGATCAAAAATTTACTGCAACATAGACAAAACTGCATGTGAAATTTGGAGCTGTTTTGTCAAAGCTCAAATAAGCTGAAATATCAAGGGGACATTCTTACGCACACCCCTTCATTTTATATTTTTAACATTTTTATCTTGTATATAATGTTATTGTCCCAGGGCCTCAATGGATACCAGCCTCGTTGCTGAATGGGCCACCCTGGTTAAATAAAGTTTCCTTACCTTACCTTACCTATAGTGAAGGATGATTGGGACATGATTTAAACTCTTTTTTTCTTGCACATGAACACAATGTTTGACTGAAATGTGACCCGTGAATGAAGAGCTGAGTAAGACATGATTCACAAATCATCTTGTTTTGTGTGAGTTCTACAGGAATTCTTTTATGGCTGGTTCTAACTCCTCACGGAAGCGAGTCGTAGTCAGAGGCATAATAGGCCTTACGTTCTAGTAGAAATCCAAAAATGGAGTCGCAATCCTAATTTAAAGCATGACCAAATCCTAATTGGAAGGATAAGAAGGTTTCCTTTTTCTTCTTGCAATTCCACTTCTTTCATCGTTTTGATTCCACTAGATCATAAGGTTCTTATGCTGCTGATTATGCTTCTGATTCTGCTTAGTAATACAGTGTATGTCACTCTTAGTGTAAGAGTGTCTCTTTGTTTTTTAATCAGTTCTCTGGATTTTTGAACTGATAAAACTTTTGTAAGCTATTTTGTTAGATGCATGATCAACAGACATCACATGCAATGGTAAGAACATAATTCTGCTTTTTTACATCTTCTGAGCAAAATAATTATTGTACTGAGTCTAAACAGTGATCACCTTGATTTTTGTGTGAATGTGAAACTTTTTGTTTACCGGTAATATTATTCTTGACGCACGGAAAGGCCAATTGCCGGTATTTTTGCATGATTCAGTAGGGGGCCTCTAGATAACACTGTAGGTACCGCTTGAGAAAATACTGAAGGTTTCATAACTTATGACTGAGCTCATTTTACTAATCAATGTTCATTTGATTCAGACTCCTGGTGAAGGTGAGCATAAGATTATGGAGTTTATCAGATCAGAGAAGGTGCATCCAGATTATGATCCCAACACAAGACACTGTTTATATGGCTTAGATGCTGATCTGGTGAGTGAAATCCAGTTCATAAAATGTGACCTTGTGGGGGAAATGTTTCTACTGCTCCCTCCTAAATATGACTTTTTTAAGTAATTTAGCTATTTTCTATTTAATGGCAATGTTATTATTTTGTCTTCTGAGCAGTTTAAGGTGGCTCATAACTGTTAAAACATTCTTGTCTTTGGCATACTAATGCAGCTACACCAATAATGTTGAGAAATAATGTTTAGTACAAATTTTTAGAGATTTTTTCAATGAGCAAATCAAGCTTGCTATGACATCAAAATTCATTGTTATGGTCAGAGATACCCTTTTTAGTGCAGAATGCACTTGTGTGATGGTTTTCCTGTGTATGGTCACAAAATCTTGGTTCTTTGTATAGTAACATAAATATACTTCACATTTTACTCAGTGGACACAGTCAGGTGCACCACCCCTCTCCCTTTACAAGATTTATCAATCAATTCTAGATGATAGTAATTAGATCAAATGTCTATCAGGAATCGAAGGTGGGAAGGAGTGAAATTGGCCCTCCTCACTAAAACTCAGAATTTTCCAAGTTCAAAGTACCCGCGCACTTCCTTGATTAATCATTGGTTTTGTTATTGAAACCAAAGCAGCTGCCATTGATGTCACTGTCTTCAGAAAAAAAGGTTGTAAAGCACACTTATCGCATATGGCTGGCGTTTCTGTCAGTGCTGTACTGAAAGTGAAACAAAACAAATAAAAGTAAAACACAAAATATCATTCTTAATATAAGGTTGTCACAGAGGCTAGAGAGGCTAGTATAGAATGCAATTAAGCATATCCATTGAAAGTTAAATGTTTTATGATTCATCTTTATTTGTTTTATTTTACTGTTAGTTAGAAGTTGAAACACCACTTGGGTTTCTTCCCAGGTGTTCCTTACACTTTGCATTAGCATAACAGGGTACTTTTGTTTTTCTTTACACTGCATCATGATATTTTTTGCATGCGATGTGACTGATTATAAAATACGAGGCACCATAATAAGATTAACACACTCGAAATATGTGCCCAAACTCCTGGTGAAGTACATTGGAGTTTGTGAGCAAAAGTAGGCAGCAATTGAGGGCATTATTTTTTGCATGCTACGCAACATTGCAAAGGGGGAGAGGACAAATTACTTAACCTTTTCATGTTCCAATTAAGAAAACAGCAACTGCACCAAGGTTTTGTCAATGATTGTAGGATATTTGTTACCTGGTTATAAAAAGTTTTGCACCCAAAATCCCAGTGCAAGTTTTTGCATACCTAAATACAGAAGCGAAGTGAAAGTCTCAAGGTAAAGTCTGTGTTGAGCCTAGTGGCCCAGAGCCCCATACAAGCCGGAGCTTATCCCTGTTTCTGTAGCATGAGGCGACTAGGAGTATTTCTATGCGGACCCCCTGGATGGGATGCTAGTCCATCGCAGGGTGAAAGTCTCAAAGTCTAATTTAATTAACTTATGGTTTAACTTGGCTCCATGAAGTCTGCTTGTATCTTACTGCAACTTGTGCAAAGTTTGTGAGAGTTTCAGTACATAACGTAGACCAATCTGCACATGCATGTAGAGCAAAGTACTTTGTTCTAGAAAGGACAGTACCATAAGGAGAGCATGGCATTTTCTGAAACACAAATAATATTGTGGTGAAGAAATATAGGTTATTCACCAGCCGGGAGGTCCGTATTGGGAAAAACTGTGCCCGAGGTCTTGGTCCCAATACGGACCGGACCGACCAAGGCTGGTGAATAACGTTTTTATTTTTTTCCTACTTTATTTGTTTTTAAAAGAAACCTACGATCAACGGATTAGCAAGAGTGTAAAATGCTGCCTGTGTGTTATTTAATTCGAAATAAAATAGCGTCGCTTAAATTAAACGAACTATTAAACAGAAAGGTTTAGCATATTAAATTGACACTAAAGAGATTCAACAAAAGAAATTGAAGTAGTAAATATGGCATCAATGTAAAATCGAGGCAAAGCATTTATATCATTGACAAAACTGAACACTTTTAAATCGATTTCAGCTTCCCGATGAATGTTTTGAAAGGAATTGTGTTCGTAGGATAGTAATTCTCGGACTAAAAAAAATATTATCTGACTGAAAGACAGTTTCGGTACAGCTATACATGCTTGTTTTTAACGAATTAATAAACTCAGCGTTGATTCCCAACAGAATTTCTTTGTGATAAACAATGCGAAAGTAAAACTGAATGAAATGCGTAGTTTGGACGTACGGCACAACATTGCGAGAATTATTTTGACTGTTTTGTAATTAAGAATCTCATTTTCTTGAATGATAGCAACTAAAGTTTTGTTTTGGCAAAAAATGGCCGATAAAAAGGCAGTTTTTACTCAAAATCGAAGTTTTAAACCGGTGAAGCTTACCGTAATGGCGTGCGTGAAAACGATTGTGAAATGACAAACAACCACAAACTACGAAACTAGAACTCGATTTTGTCGATAAAGAAATGAATACTCGCCTTTTAAAGATTTTCGAGGCCTTTAATCCCACTTCTCTTTTGTCTTATCACATTTACAACGGCTGGTGAGCAGCTATTTCGATTTTGAAGAGCAAACCTTTTATGTGTTCGTTCGTACAACACTACAAAATGATTTCGCGCGGAAAGTACACTTGACGATTCATCTCGCAACGGATACCGCCTGCTGTGAGCGGGTCGGATGGGAGAATACTGCCCGCTCCCGGAACCAATCAGATCGCAGGATTTGTAGAATACCGCCCGCTCAAGAACAAAGAAAAAAATAAATTACCGTAAAAACCCGCAGATAAGCCGCACCTTTTTTTCCAAAAAATTTCGCTCGAAAGCGGGGGTGCGGCTTATCTGCGGGAACTTCGGAAAAGGTGCCGTAAATTTTCGTTAACTGATGCTAATTTATGGAAAATTATGTAAATAAATATAACATAAAACTACAAGAGAGTACCGGTCATTGCTTTTGCAAGTTTTACAGCTCCTTATACCTTATTCTCACTAAATTTCGCGAGTACTAAATTTCGCGAAAAATCAAAGGCCATATTTCGCGAGTATTAAATTTCGCGATTTTGAGAAGAAGGTGGAATCGAAGTGTATTAAATTTCGCGATTTTTTGTCCATTCTTTAACATGTAGCTTTGACTTCAGAACTGTAACAACATAATTATTTTAATCGTCACTGTAAACAATAGCGAACAAAACAAGCTAAACACAACAAAGCATTAGGGTATTCCACAGTCTAAATACCCGATAGGTACATCTATATTTACACTCTAACAAACTATGTTCTTCTGTATGTTCTGTCAGACATGAAATGGGGTCCGCATTATACTTCTACGTTGCTGAATGGATCCTCTGGGGGTAGCTTTGTTTCACCGCTCACAACGGCACTAATGCCAGCTTTCTCCCAGTCTTTCGCCGTATGAGAACTTCCCTCACGGCTCGAGAGGTGGTTGAACAGCTCTATCAGCCAGGTAGCATGCAATGGCTTGATTACTGTAAGCCTTAAATCAACCATAATATCTTCAGTTCGGATTCGGCATACCACTTAGTAAATCTCTCTTTCATGAAGTGCTTTGCTTCACCGTTCACTGTGAGATCTAGTGGCTGAAAGAAGTGCGTCATGTTTGCTGGTACAGATACAGCTTCCACATTCATAGAGGACAGCTTTGACACCACTTTATCCGTCTTCTGTCCCTTAGAGACGTCCCATACAAGTAGCGACTTCTGTGTTTCCGGGAGTTTCAACTCCTCCTTCTTCTTCTCGACGTAAGGCTTGATTACTTTGTCTAATAGCTTGAGTGTCTCAGTTTCATTGGAATAATGTTTAGGATTCTGTGTTATTAAAAATCCACTAGGAAACTTGGTGTTCTTCGGCTGGCTCGCTGGTGTTTTACCTTGATAAATGATCTGCATTGGGAGAAACTCTCCAGAGAGTGAAATTGTAAATGTTAAGGTAATATTCCTTTTATCCGTTAAGCCTTTAATCGGAACAGAAGACGTTTTTTTATCAGTCATGGTCATCCTCCCTACAGAAACATATGAGGACGGGGTTTGATCGACATTCAGGACAAGTTCCGATGGAATGGCGTGTTTCTTGATGGCTTTATGTATGTCATTCAGAAAAGTAAACTTGCATTCCTCGTACATTCCTCTGGGAACGGGTGGACGTCTTGTGGTTCCTGCACGGCAAGAGAAATTACAGCGTCTTTAGATGGACTGAACCCAAGACTTTTTTGGCTGGAATCCTCTTAAGTGGCGTGACATTGATGGGTTACTCTTTATCAACGCCTCTGCGGTCGCTTACACCACGCTGCAATTCACCACGCCGCCACGAGCTCTTATACTCTTGATAAACGTAATCAATTTATTGTCAAGTTCCAGTAACATTGGTGGTCGACCTTGTGGATCGAAGGGGATTGCCTGAACTGGTTGACCAAGACAACCTTTTCTCTTTTGTTCTTTTAGCTTTTTCTTGTAACCTTGTTTGTATGTTCTGACAGTGCTTTCCTTTAGATCAGGATAATCGGCTTGAAAATGACGAATGGCTTTGAATTGCTGTGTTCAGCTGCGTATTTTCCAATCTTTGCTCAGATTTCTGGGCTGTAATAATTGTATGTCCCACGTTTACGTTTGACGGATGTTTCTGGTAAAGGATTGGCCACAGATCTTTCACAGCTACGACGACTTGGTCATATTCATCAGCTCCAAGTTGTGTTTGCTCGTTCTCTGGTAAATACCTGATTTCTATCCCCCTTGGCTGACTGTCCATGATACTTTCACTGTCTGAAACTGCCGCATCGCCAGATTTGCGCGATGCTTGGCGAGTAAATCCGTACTGATATAGCGACATGTTAACGATGGATCTTTGAATTATGGCCTTTTGGCTCTACAGTATTGGCCTCATGGTGGACTCTGTAGCATGGCGCACGTGATTGTCATTCCAAACACAATGAACAATACCTTGCTTGTTGCGTATACTGTAACACAAGCTCAACATGTTATCGTATCGGGTTCTCACAGAAGGGTACCAACAAGTCACCAAAATGAGTGAATGCATAAAGTTCACATTTCTGTGCGGCTTACGAGGTTTTCACATATACAACGAAATTTGGACACCAGTAACTGGAGAAATTCTACCGTGTAGTCACAAAAGGAATAACGTTCACGATCGGTACGCTATTGCGGCAAAAAGACGTTTTTCAGGCCGTTTAGACAGAGCTGTGGTTGGACATCTTCCAAGGGAGATTTCACGTGCCACACGTAATCTTGCATGGTGGTATTGTTAAAGTCGAGGTGATTGACCCCAAGCATAGAAGATCCCCTTTGGTACAAGGAGGGCTTGAAATTCCGGTTAAAGTTATAATTGAAATGGAGCACAGCACACAGGGACACGAGATATTGGCACGATACCAGACATTAATTTTATCAGAGACAACTACAAAGAACCGACAGATGGAAAGTTTAACGACTGCACGAGCGAGATTTTGAAGACCTTAGCGGCAGAGGACAGTTCGGACAGTGAGAATGATGAAGTAGAAGATGACTAATGAACAAAACCAAACCAATAACTCTGAAACTTGAACCAGATAATCATGTGTTGGAATAACTGTAATAAATTAACAGCTTGAATTTCGTTATTTTATTGATATAATATGGTATTAAATTTCGCGATTTTAAACTTCGCGTGTCCTTTATTTCGCGAGTATTTGATTTCACGATTTTTTCAAAATCGCAAAAATCGCGAAATTTAGTACTCGCGAAATTTAGTGAGAATAAAGTATTCAACATGACATGAGCGTGGGACAAAGAAAAAATCTGAGTCCCCGACGGGAATCGAACCCATGGCCTCCCAGAATACCAGTTGGCCATTCTATGACACACGTCATATATCAACCTAGTACAATGTTGATCCTACCAACATTGCTGATCCTAGCAGTATGCAGGATGCATGTCATACATCAACCTAGTAAATGGCCCAGCTCACAACAAGTCTCTCGTAGCTCAGTTAGTTAGAGTGCCCAACCGGTATTCTGGGAGGCCATGGGTTCGATTCCCGTCAAGGACTCAGATTTTTTCTTTTTCCCACGCTCGTGTCATGTTAAATAATTTCTTCACTATTTATCACCGAGCTTGAAATTTACCATCTTTATTATTTACTACAAATAATATTGGTACATTTGTTATCTTCATAATTATGAGGGTGCACAGTTAGGTGCTCCCTTATCCCACCCCCATCTCACGAACAATTAATTAATCGATATTGATAATTGGGATAGCAGACCACAGCCCTAACAAACCATCACAAAAGTGCATTCTGTACTAAAAGTGAAAAGCAAAATTTTACATTTTTTGAGGGAGTTAATTTTAAAGGGATCTAATTTTGTGGACTTGGGATCAGAAAATACATTCATTGAAAATACTAGCTCCTGTGAAAAATTTCATGACACACAACTTCATGCCTGATTAGTAATATACCTTCACTCCTTCTCAGGAGCATAGACCAACAGTCTCTTGCCATTTAGCCTCCTGTCCTGTGCATCCCTCTCAACTAGCTGGTACCAACTCTTGCCCATGGACTTGATAAATGCCTGATTGGCTGGGATTAATAATTATTATTGTTTAGTAATAAGGTAGCATAACTATTGTATAACATTTATATTTATTCCCTTTTCCAGATGATGCTTGGGCTTTCATCACATGAACCTCACTTTTCTCTGCTTCGAGAGGAAGTAAGATTTGGAAAAGCAGCAAAAAGGTTGGTTTTAAGCAAAACAAATCGATAAAACATGTGAAACTTTTTTTATTTCTGTTATATTTTATTAACTAGTGGTACCTATCGGTAGAAATGCCACAAGTACAACGGGACGCTTTATGATTTTGGTCGATCAATAAACATTGCTCGTTTTCTTTGAAAATCTTGAATGTTTATGGAATAAAATGCGATTTTATGAAGGCTAAATGAGGAAAAAGTTCTAAAATAATCCCAAAGTAGTGAAGATTTAGTGAAAAATCTTGTAAACTTTATGCTATTTGAGAGTTTCAAGCTATTGTTGTCCGATGCCGCTATTTTGGAAAGGTTTCCGCTGTTTTAAAGTCCTATAGGTCTTAATCAAAGTGGCTATGAGCCACTGAACACGGAAAATATAAAATTACGAAACAAAAAGCAAACTTTTAAAAAGATTTGCCAAAACAAAGCATTTCAAATGTTCCACACTGCAGTTAAATCCATTCAGCACTTGTATTCCAAAAATTTGAGGTTTTAAAAGGTTAAAGCCTGGTCGTACAAGTTTGTGGCCAAAGATGGAACAAGTTTATTTTATTATCCCGAGAATAATTCATCACATGCAATGCGTGATGTCTCAAATGACACGTTGAATTGTTATTGTTGAGACACTGCAAATTGCGTTTGGGAAACCAGCTTTTAGGAAAATTAAAGGCCCTGTTTTCCGAGAAAAAAACGCCAGACAATCCAGGAAAAAATGGACTATAGGAAATTTATTTTATAAATTAGAGAAACAAAATAAACTCTCTTCTGATCGATAAAATCCGTGTTGTTTACTTGGCCAGACCTAACTTAATTACGCATGCAAATTTGTATGACTTCGAAATTTTCGAAGCTTTGGAATGCATTTCTTGCCTTCATCTTAAATGAAATTAAATTCTAAACAAAGTTTAATTCAAGTTTCTTTGGTATTTAAATCTCTAGTTTGGGAATTTTGGCTTTTTGAAGCGAACAGATTTGAAACCTCTTTGTTATCTGAGACGCATCTTGTCTGGGAATTTTAGTTGCCAATAAATCATGCACGTGCTGAACAAATTATTCGCGCGCTGATTGGCCAAACTACAACAAAGTGTGCACGTGCTGAACAGATTCTGCTGAACGGATTGGCTAAAAACATCAGAAATTGTGTCGTCACGATCTACCTTTACATTACATTACATTACATTACATTACATTACATTACATTACCTTACATTACATTACATTACATTACATTACTTACATTACTCAACATTTGGAGTGTTTCTGAGAATTTTTTCGCATATACAAATCTTCTTGTGGCTCTATATTTTGCCGCCTCGTCAGGCCTTCTGGTCTTCCAGAAGGCATGACTCGTTGGCAATAAAGAAATAAATTTCAGTTTTGTTGAAATAAAGTTTAAACCGTACAAAGGTTAGAGTAAAATTAAGTGGTTTGTTGACAACATGTACACACTAACTTAGCACTGACTAGTGAAGCATTGAGCAACAAACTTGATATACTAAAGGAGGCAAAAGGACAAGTACATGTACAGTATGAAGAAATGCAAGATCACTGTACAGTTAGCTAGTATGAATATTTACAAACAGAACATAAATGAATAAGGCTCCACTCTAACCCTGCTGCGGTGCTGTGAAAATCTGCTACTAACAATAAAATAATCAGAAATTTAAAAAAAATGGTAAAAAGCTGTTCAAACAGGGGAGCTGGGATGGAGTCGTGGTGAGAGCATTTGCCTCCCACCAGTGTGGCCTGGGTTCAATTCCCAGGCCCCGTGGGTTGAGTTTGTTGTTGGTTCTTGTCATTGCCAAGGACAATGTAGACCACAGGCACAGAGTGCATGCAATATATGGGATTGTTAATACTTCATGTTCCTGTCTTTCATTACAGAATTGCAAAACCTGAAAACACTACGTTTCATCTTCTTCACTTATCTTTGTTTCGGGAATACCTGGATTGGGAATTCAGTGAACTAAAGGTGACTCAAGTGTTAAATACTAAATATTGTTAGAACTTTTAATTAAACACAAGGTTATTGCATGGGGACTAAACACCTACTGAAAACAAGAGTCAGACAAAATTAATAGTTATATTGCACTTATACTGAAAACAATAAGTGCAGTGAAAAATTAAATTTAAGGGCAAAAGAATGTTTTCTGGAAATGTCAGTACTGTCTTGAAAAAATATGTCATTGAACATCAATACTGTCTTGGAAGTCAATACAGTTCTTTTTTTAGTATAATTTCCAGGAAGAATACAACAATCAGGCATTCTTATTGGACAAGAAGCTTGGCTTATGATGCTATATTCACTGTGTTAAGTGGTAAATATAGCAATACTAAGCCATACCACCTTTGACTTCTAGGCAAGTAAACATAGCAGCAGTTGCTGAATGGAATTGTCGTTCATTTGAAAGAAATCAATCCAAGTCCAGAATATTAAAAAAAAAACATTAGGAATTAAAAAAAAATGACTACCAAGGTCCTTGGAACAAAAATGTTTCTAAAAAATGCTGCTCAAGGTATTGTTAAAAGATTGTAAACACAGTGGGTTTACTTAATAGATCACACAGCCATGACAAACTGGGTCAGACTGAGTCGCGACAAAAATTTGTTTCTCTTCAGCCCAGATCAAGTTACTCTTTCAGTATCATAATCATGACAATAAAGCACAATAATTATTATTCATAGGTCACCAATGATCCATCAAATGTACTAGATGGATGTCTTATTTGTGGTCTTCTCTTTGTTCTGTTTAATTTCCTAAATTAATATATAAATTGATTTGCAGTCATTGAATTAAACTTGTGTGCATAATTATATGCAAGGAAGCTTAGCTTAGTTCCTTGCCCCCGGGTGGGGGATAGGGCCGGACAGTAACGTTCTCCATTTGTCGCTATACTTGGCCATAGCTGCTGCTGCGGCCCATACACAAGGGAGAGCTTAGTGAATATTCTCATTGGTGAATATTCACAAATAAAATTAAATATTAAATACAGTATAATCATTGGTTAATATATTTTCATGTCATAGGATAAACTTCTCTTTCCTTATGACCTTGAGAGAATCATAGATGACTGGATTTTGATGGGATTTCTTGTTGGAAATGATTTTATCCCACACTTACCAAATCTACATATAAACCATGTAAGTAAACAATGCTACAATGTACACATTCATTTTCAAAGTATACATTTTACCAGGATTTAAGTAACATTATAGACTAGAGAAGAAGAAGTATCGTTTATTAAAAAACTTTTACACTTGGCAGTCCTCGGACTGAATTATGTGTACTTTTACAAATTTATAAAAAACGTATAAAAACTAGGTACAGGATTTAAAAAAATATAAAAAGCTATTTACATTAAAATATATTAAAGACTATTAAAAGCGATCTATACAATGTAATTTAAACTAATATTGCATATACGGTAATAAAAGAATTTTTAAAACGGTCCGCCTTGCATACAGGCGTGTCGAACACTCTCCTGTTTCGAAGTTGGTGGTTGTTGGTTGGCCTTTTAGGTAGCAGATTGACTAGTTTGTTGTTTTTTGTAGTTACAATGTCATCAAATAGGCTCTTAGAAAGCAAATCACTCCTGCCAGCTAGGGAAGGGATTCCGGCCTCTTCTAATGCCTTTCTGTATCCTGAATTTGGGAAAATTATACGCATTGCACGCCTCTGGATGCGCTCTAATTCCTCTGACAGATAGCCAGGAAGGCTGCTGTGAAACAACTGGCATGAATATTCAAGGATGATCTTATTACACTACAATAAAATAGAACTAGATCATTAGAGCTGACTGCGGCATGTTTTAACTGTCGTAATAAGTAAAGACGCTTGGCAACTTTTGATGTGATTATTTCTGTGTGATCGTTCCATTTTAAATCATTTCTGAGAGTAATTCCTAAAACGTTGGTGGAAGAGACTCTTTCAAAGTAAAGTCCATCCACCTCGACTGGGTCATACAGAGGTGGTGATCTTTTGAAGCATGTCAGCATCTCCTTACACTTTCTTGGGTTCAGCTGAAGGTGGTTTTTTTTAGACCATTTATTGACGTGATCGACAGCATGCTGTAAATTACTGGCGTAGGACGGAAATAGTGGTATCGTCAGCGAATTTCCACATAAGCATGGACTCTCCAGGTAGATCAAGGTCATTGATCATCGCGAGAAACAGCCAAGGTCCGAGCCGGGTACCCTGTGGTACTCCTGCAGTGACGTTTAGCCAGGTGGAGAAGGTCCCATGTAGCTTCACCCTTTGCTGTCTGTCCCGTAGAAAATCTATGATCCAATTCAGGGAAGTCGGCTTGACTTCTAGGCTTAACAGTTTCATTGGCATTTAGTGTCTGGTGGTCGACCAAGTCGAAAGCTTTTCGAAAATCCACAAGGGAAGTTCTAAAAGCAGCCCCAGTGCCATCGGTAGCTCTCAGCCAATGGTGTAACATGAAAATGAGCGGGAACGTCATAGAGGAGCCTGGGATAAAGCCATATTGATTTGGATCAATAGAGGATAGCACTGCCGGCTTTATGGACTTCTCGATTACAAAACTTTCAGCAATCTTTGACAGTGTAGATGTTAGTGAGATCGGCCTCAGGTCTTTATTAAAATCACATACTGTTGGAGCCTTTGGAAGAGGCGAGACATTAGCGATTTTCCAAACACGAGGAACTTTGCATTCAGAGAAGGAGGTGTTCAAGATGTCAGCAATGGGTGCGGCCAGAATGTCAGCAAATTCCCTTAGCACCCAGTTGGGAAGATCATCAGGTCCACCAGCACGAGATGTTTTAACTGCTTGAAGTTTAATACCGAGATACCGGTATACTATACTGTCTTTATGCCAGATTTACCATGCTTCCTGTATATCAGATTTAATAGTCAGGGATGTACAGCACTGTGCAAAAACCTGCAAGGAAAGATGATACTTAAGTACTATTTTTTTAAAAGTATCATGTAGTGATTTCTTATTTTTTCCTTTTTTAAAACTTGTTTTGACAATAAATTTTGAGCCCTCAATATTGTTAGTCAGATTAAGTTGTTCTGTTTGAGGTCTGTTTGTTTATGTTGTGAATAAGTCATTTTTGTGGTTGCGTCAGTAACTGTCTATGCGGTTGGGTCTGTTAGTAAGTCCCTAATTTTTTTCATGAGAATAACTGCTGACTGCCACGTTGTCAGAACTCTTCTTAAGTGGAAGAAGATCTTGCTGCCTGTACCACCGCAATAGACATTCTTTCTATGTGTCAGTATAAAAACATCCAATACTAAGTGTGTATCAGAGAAATGCATAAAGAAATGCATTAAAAAAGAAACAATAAAAGAAACGCATACCGACGAAAAAGTAAACACTTTTACCCTTCCTAATAGTTAGGACCTTTCTAAAAACCACTGTATAGTGAATGAAGGCTTCCTAATAAAAGATTATTATTATAATTATTCACAAGACACACAGCACAAAATTTAACCCAAACTATGAACTTGATATGGAGTTGTCAGGACTTGCAGGCAAAACTAAATGCAATAATTGCACTAGATACTTAGAAAAAAGACAATAAGAAAAAAGGAAATGTTAAAAAAAGCGGGGTTTGTGGATGCACGAAATGTATTTTTTCACGTTTTTTGATATATTTTCAATCTTTGAAACATATTTTTTTGTCCAAATCACGAAAATAACATCAGTAAATACTGTCTCATCAAAATCGCCAAATTAAGTAACAGTAAGGTACTCTAAAGATACAACTCCCCCTGCATCATTGTCGTTCTTATTTACTACCTGTAGACAGCAACCACATGTGTGTCCTCTTAGAGGGCTTTTATTAAGGTGCTGATAGTTGTTGACCTCTATTAAGAAGTGTTTGTTCTAAGTTTGTGTTCTAAGTACATTGTGTACATTGTGTTAAGCATTCAGCAGAGTCCCAGTTGATTATGTGGTTAACAAGTTGACGGTGTTCAGAAATGTGATTGTTGACTACAACATTTCTTGTTGCTCATTTGTGTTCAGTCAGTCGCATGGTAAGGTTTCTAGCAGTCTCTCCAGTGTAGGAGGCCTGGCAGTCATTTGATCTGCAATGATCTTATAACTAGACTCCTCCCGTCTGTTGTAACATTCATCCTTGTTTTTAATGTTAGTAAGTAAATGTTGTAACATAGTTACAGGTTTATGAGGTGCCCTCAATGTAAGGTATAGTTGCTGTAGTAACGGATGTTGAGTTTTTTTCATTTTGGAAGTTTAGGTAGTTTGGTGAGTCTGTTGTCTAATGAAGTGAGCACTGTAGTTGTTCTTGTAGGAAATTTTTATATTTTATTTTAATTTTTATTCATAAGCTTTTATATGTTTTTGACTACTGTAGTTTTGACATTTTTAAACTTTTTTACCTTTTTAAATTTTTAAAATCTTACAGGACCCCTAAGATAACAGTACTCTCAAGTACTGATGGGTTAATCCTGTTAAAAATATTCGTTTATTATTATTATTATTATTATTATTATTATTATTAATTATTATTATTATTATTATTATTATTATTACAAGGGAAACCGGTAAAATCAATATATAATTATATATCCCATAGAAAACAGGTAAATGTGAAAATAGATTAGTGTGTATCAATCAGATCAATCTGCAGCTTACTTTCATAAGCAAATGCCTACATTGTGCGGTTCCAGAAAATATCCATACCCACCCCAGGGATGGTCATTGGAAATTCTGAGGGGGATGAGGGTCTCAATAGCACAAATTTTTAAAAGAAAGTATGAAGCGAAACTAGAAATCCCAGGGGGTGGGAGGGTCCAAACCAAAGAACAATCCTTGGGGTCCAGGTATGGATATTTTTTGGAACCACACCCTGTAGAACCGAGTCTGTGCTGCAAAAAAACTTGACACATTAACTTAACCTGGAGTAAAAATTGTGGTCTGCGATAATCATTATTTTTACATGTTTTTATTGAAACAAAAATGTTTTGTCATGAACCTCAGAATGGTTTTAAAACTTACATGTAATTAAGTGTCAGTCTGCTTCTGTAGCATTAAGCAGCTAGGAATATTTCTACTCCCCCCTGAATGGGATGCTAGTCCACTGCAGGGTTCCCCCCAGCATTATGTCGCCGGTACCCATTGATACACCTGGGTGGAGAGAGGCATTATGAGAGTAAAGGGTCTTGCCCAAGAACACAACACAAGTGACCCCGGCCGGGGCTCGAACTCAGACCGCTCGATCCGGAGTCCGGTGCACTAACCATTAGGCCACCACGCCTCCCATCTTATTGGGTTCTGGGATGTTCATATTATATAAAAAGCCATCAATGTCACTTAAGTATATTCAGATTTAAACTGGCAACATGTGGGAACCAATCATGTGATAATTTTATTACATTGACACAGTGTGTATTTTTGAGTTCATTTTGACTAACAGGAATGCCCTTGCAAAGTCTTCAAGAACCTGTAAATAGAAACAAAACAAACAAAAAACTATTATTTAGATGAAATTTCTATTTTCCAGCATGCAGTGTATATTAAAATTAAATGGCCCTTTTCAGTGAATGAAAAAAACTGGCTGCTTTTGGGCCAGTGGATCCAATATTTTTTTTCACTTGCTAGAAAGCCAAATGACATTTATGGATTTTTATTTTTTGTTTTAGTGGTTTCGAAAGAAACATGGGGCTTTGGGTAAGCTTATAATGGTTTCACCTTGCCCAGTCTACCTGGGTCAAGCAAGGAAGAAATCAATTTTCTTTGCACCCTTCCTTTCATTAGTTATTGCAGAAAAATGTCATATTATTTTAATAATCTTTAAAGATGTTTTGGACCCTAAAACTGAATTTTTGTAATCTGTTCATTTCAAAGCATTACATCACTGAAATCTATGTTTGGTATTCTTGTAGAGCAAGTTGCCAACAAAAACTAAGCTAGAGTTTATTTAATAGGTAAATCAAATTTACAGCTACTGCTTGGCTAATTTCAATATGAGTTCAAAAAACTTAAGTCTTGACAAAGTGCGAGCCAACAAGTCATGAGAGCCATTCCAATCCACTATATACAAATAGCACATTGGTTAGCCTAAAAAGCTCCCTGGTTTGACTGGTTAGCCTAAGCAGTACTCCAGTTAGCCTGAGTATAGTTAGCTGAGGTGGCTTCAGGTTATACTATTTATTGGAGTTAGGTATTTCTGGCTTGTATGGCACTTATGTGTCATGAAACATGCGAGCCATGAAAGCCATTCCAGTTAGCCTACATAAGATTCCGGTTAGCCTATATAGTACTCTGGCTAGCCTTAAAAGCACTTTGGTTGCCAAAGGGTACATCATGTTGCTTGCAGTTAGCTTTATATTGGGACTAGGGTTTTCTGGCTTGCTTAAGTTTAAGGCCTCGCGATACCACTACTTTAAAATGCTACTGAAGGTCATCCAACAACTGAAAATACAGGCCTTAAAAACAAACAGATGTTTTGTAAAGTAGACAAATGTCTGGTCAAAAAGCAGATCTTAAATGCCTCAGGTAATGAATGTGTGTAGAGAGAAGGAAGGAAATTACAAGAATTGACTGTCACATAACTATGTGTAAAACTAAGAGATCAACAATTACCTGAACTTGGTACAATCCATAGTTTAACTCACTGAACAGTAATCCAGAATGCCCTGTCACATGTTAGGCATTCTATTAGTCCCAAAAATTACTGACCTGTAGACCACAAAATGCAAAGTAAACGTAAATCTATGTTTACCAATACAATAAAACATCATGGGAAGAACAAATTTTAAGTTAAGAAATGGTCTCATTTATTAAACATACCCAAAAAGGCATTCCAAAACGTGAGTAGCACTGTTTAATTCAAGTCTAGATTAGCTACCAGGTTGACTGCAAGTAGTCTGTAGTCTAACTTAAAAAAAATAGAGATCACACTGAGCTGAAATGTTTCTACCAATTTCAAAGGGAACACATCAAATTTTCCTGACTTAATTTATCTTTGTAGCCTAGAATGGCCACTTGTTCAATATTTTGAGGAACATTTCCGAACGTATAAATAATGAAAGGATGCGAGTCTTATTAATTTGGAAAACAGTAGCCTAAAATTCAGATGACGAACATAAATAACAGTTGTATGCCTCGACGAAATGACTGCCATTTAATACTATCGCCTCGTTCTCACCATCTATTTTTTTTTTTACGCCTAGCCCGGCTTTAATTCCAGTAAGCTAAGTTGATAATCACGATAAACGTCGAAGACATAAGCTTTAACCAGTCTAAAAAAATTATTGTTTAATGAGAAACGCCTACCTCAGCCCAGGTCCCTGTTAGTTTCTGTTGCCCACGTTTTTGCACGTTTCTGCTCATTCCATATTCTTCTTTATCGGGAATACAAATAAAGGAGGTGTACCCTACGTTTGGGGACTCGCTTTGATTGCGTCAAGAAGGAAAAACACCGACAAAACTGTCCTCTATAACTCAAAATCTTGTCGCATAGTCGCCATTTTGAAAATGCTCTTCATGAGCCCACAATACGGACCACGGGGAATCCGCTGGGGTGACCACCAATTAGGGGGAGGGGGAGGGGCAGCTATTTAACTTCTCCCCAGGCCCACTCCTTTCGTCTGAAAGAAATTACATTCAACCTCGCTAAAACCAAATGAAATGAGAAGAAACTGACCACGCTATCATAAAGAGCAGACACTCCTTCCTTTGGCAAAATTTTCTTTTATTCCTAACGCAAATGGTTGTTGAGAAGAAAGCCAACAAACTTTTCAGTTGTATTTTTTACTGCCGTCCTTTTTTAGGAAAAAGTAATAATGGCCATTTTTAAAAACACTATTTAAAAAGCTACAACTTGGCTTAAAAAAATCTTAAGAGAGAGATACAGGTAAAGTTTTCAAGCGAATTTAAAACCGCGGTCCGTTCTGGTCACGTGACCGATGACGTCATAACAATAAAAGTGATAAAAATGTACTTAACATATAAATATCTACCAACATGTAATTTGTTGCTTCCTCACATTTAATGCATCGCCAGATACGCACTTGTACCCAGACTCCCACTTTTTTAAAATTGTACATAGCTACCTTAATTTTTATATTTTGTTCGGTACCCGAGCAGTCTGAAATGCCTCACACCAATGTGCTTCAAACTGCAATGACTGCTTTTTCAGTAACAAAATGTCTTCGTCACAGTGAGCAAAAACGAACTTCAGGGCAATGTCACGTGACTAATGACGTCATCGTCCTACGACTTATACAAGAAGTAGTTTATGGTAAGAGTTATTTCTATACGACGTACTACTCCTGCTGACTTCAAACTGACCAAGTTATTTGGCATTGACGATTTTTCAGTTGCAAAGGAGTTTGGGAAGGTTTTTATTATAATTATATATTGTTTTTATAATTATTATTATTATTAAACACATTCTCATCGAAAAATTGTGCCAAAAATTTGGTTAAAAATGATGAATTCCAATCAATTTCATTTGCGTCATTTTTGTGTGCAGTACTGCACTGTGCCTGTGTTTGGTTTACTGTTGAACTGTAATCATAATTATTTTTGTTAATTGTGACATTTTATCATTTGACAGGATGCTTTGCCAAACCTCTTCAGAGTTTATATTGATGTTTTGCCTTCTTTGGATGGTAAGGTTGTTGAATAAAAAAAGAAAATGTGTCAATCATGAAATAATAGAATTTAAAATCCCTAGACTTGGAAGAATGAATATAAAAGAAAGCTAAGGGTTGGGAGGCGCGGTGGCCTAATGGTTAGCGCGCTCGCCTCCCAGTCGAACGGCCCGGGTTCAAGGCCTGGCCGGGGCGCTGCGTTGTGTTCTTGGGCAAGACACTTTACTCTCACAGTGCCTCTCTCCACCCAGGTGTATACTGCTGGGGGGAGCAAGTGAGATGGCAATACTCTTAGTTGCTTAATGTTACGGAAACCGGGATAAGCTCCGTCCTGTATGGGCCACTAGGCTCGAAGCAGACTAAACCTACCTTACCTAAGAGTTTAAGCTATGCGGAGAGATGGCTAGTGTGCGAAACACCTCCAACTAGCCATGATTGACAAACTTCAACTTACTACAATTCATGTCAAAAAACTGGCTTCTAATTGGACCTATCATTTTTCTCACATGTGAAAAAAGTAACACACAATCTGCCAATCACTTATTGGCCTTTCATCTTAATATATTTTTTAGGTTTCTTTCAGTTTTATGTTTTATGTTATTATTTCCTCCAAAAGTGTGGATACCCTAAGACACATAGACTGTCTTGATCTAATGGCTTGTACATAATTTTTATTATTTGTTGTTTTATGTTTAAAGGATATCTCCATGACAGTGGAAAGCTTGCCCTGCCCAGATTTGAGAAGTATCTTGTTGCTTTGTCTAAGGTGTGTATACCTTTATTATTAACTATTTCTTTTAGTTTAATTAAATAAGTAGGATACAAATATAGAGACTCTGATTGCTCAAAGACCTACAGTAGGGTTTATTGTTCTGGTTAACCTGAAGGAACCTTGTATTGCATGGTCATTCAGCTACATCTTGACCTTAAAGTGTTTTTTTACTCTCATAGTTTGATAGAGAACAATTTGAAGAGAAGTTTGTTGACATGAAATGGTTTGAAAGCAAGAAGGGTTTCACCTTTGGAAATAACCCAGTGGAGTTGCAGGTACTCACGAGGTGTACTCAACTCTATGTACATTTGTTCTTTTTCATAGCCTGTTTTGTTTTGTTTTGTTTTGAAATGCTTTTTTAGGAGATGTTGTAAATTACATTCCTCTTACTTGGGGTTAAGGGGGCCTGAAAGGGTTTTCAGCTGCACACTTGCGTGACTTGCAGTTGTCATCCACAGGTGCATGCGTCAACTGATTTTTCTATTAAAAAGGAAAGAAAGACAGACAGACAGACAGACAGACAGACTGTCAGGCAGGCAGGCAGGCAGGCAGAAAGAAAGAAAGAAAGAAAGAAAGAAAGAATATATAAGAGGATTTTAAAGAAAATATATGAGAATTTTGTTGTAACATGGGATGTTGTCCGTAATAGAGAGTTGGCTGTATTAGAGAGGTGTTCATGTACAGAGAGGTTCAACTGTATCTAAAAGTTGTCTGTATGATTACATGTAGATACTAATTATGATGATTAGCAGTGCAATTCTAAAATTTTTGCAAAACACATTAAACACAAACAGGATTCTTCAATAAATTGCAGCAATATTTATATGAACATTCTATCAAAGTGTGAGTGTATTAACATCTTATTAAATTATTTCAAATCTATACTTATTCTTTCTCCAGGAAGATGATTCATTGCTCACTTTAGACAACAGTTTTGCTGCTTTAGAGTTAATGCCTGAAGATTCTACTGCAGCTGCGAAGAGAAAAGAGCCAAACACAAAAGTCAATCCAGAACTTGAAAAGCTTGCTGCAAAATTTGACGAGGACCTGAGAGAGGATGATGAAGACGTCTTTGAGACTGAGTTTGCAATGCACAAAAGGGACTATTACATGCAAAAGTTTGGATATGAAGAAGTAAACAGGTAAATTAAGAACGCGTGTTGGTTAGGGGGTGGGGGGCTCAGTGGACTCTTTATTTTGCACTGACAGGGGTACTCAAATTCAACTTTATTCAAGATTATGCCATCGAGCGCGAGCTAGCTAGTGCTATTAATTTAATCCAATACCATTGCAATTTTTGATTGGATAATTTTTTCTCCTGATTTTCCAAATATTGTACTATATGAAAACGAATGTGCAAATTATGCATTGTACAATGGGAATCATAGGAAGTTACACGTTTCAGCCCTTATGGGTTTCTGCTTTGATTCACCATACAGCTATTTCAATTAACGTTGTCAGGTCAAAGCTTAAAACTAAAAGGCAAGACCGTATGGCGTTCTGGGTATTCACTACAAATTTGCATATACATGTAAGCTTCATTAAATGTACAAATTCGTATTTCGCACGTGAAGAATTCACGAGTTTGTTTTTCCTCTCAGGGGCTTTTTTGTAGCTTTGCAACTTTAACTCTCACTTGGCTCTGAGTTTGAAAATTCTTTTTAAATTCAGTGTGGTTAAAAGTACCTTGTTTCACTTGTCTGAAAAGAAAGAAAACGGGCAAGTCCGCGTTTGTCATGTCACTATATATTTTAGTATTCAACACGTGCAGTTGCTCTCTTCTCCTACCCATACTGCCTTTCAGTCATGTCTTTAAGCTTTGATCCGGACAGCGTTATCTGAAATTATAGCTGTATAAAGAATTGTTTTAAATAAACCCTGATGAAGGATAACAAAAAGTAGGAAAATAAGTTCTGTGTCTGGCATTAAACTTGTCACAGCATGACAGCAAGACATAGACTACAGTAATAACAAGCATCATCGAGCATCAGTTTATGCAAAACGGTGTCAAATACAATCACAGTCACTAAAAAACCGTACGTTTCCACACTTGTCTATTGCTTCACACCTACAAAACATAGAGTTCAGCTGCTATAACTGCGATATCCAGAGTCAAATGGCAATCAACAAGCCTTATTCTCCTTATGACACACCTTATGACGTCAGGAGATCTTATTTGCATGTTTTGGCCGTGTGCTGGATGTCACATTTTTGACTCAAAATGGCCAACTTCAACGCACATTCCAGAAACTTTTCGACTGAGATTGCCTTCAAAAGATAAGCAGACCGTGCACTTCTGTGCACTTTACCATAGCTTAAATTGGCAAATTACGAATCAGTGGAGCATGTACTTTCCTTTTCTTCAGTAAAAAAGGTTTCAAAAATTTCATTTCATAGACACTTTTAAGGGTCCGCATAATCTGTGAGCCAGTGAGCCATGTGAGCCATTTCGGTTAACCTAATAGCCTCTGGTTGCCTCTGCTGGTGCTTGCGGCCCGGGGGGGGGGGGGTCTTGTCTTGTTTGGTTGGGGTGCCCCGGGGTTGCTCTGCCCTGTTTTGAGCGAAAGCAAACACTCGACGACAGTCTTTCAGCCATACAGGTTCAGGCCCTATCAGCGGCACGTCCCCGTATAGGCCATATAGGGGAGTGTCCACCCCCCCTCCCCCCTGGGGCTTGGGGTTAGCCTTTTATTAGGATTAGGGATTTCTGGCTCGCATAGCTCGTGAAGTCATGCAAGTCATGCGAGGCATCCAGGTTAGCCTAAATAACACATTGGTTAGCCTAAATAGTACTCTGGTTTGCCTACAGTTATAGTTTAGGTAGCTTGCAGTTAGCCTTTTATTGGAATTTGGGATTTCTGGCTCGTATGCCTCTCTGACTCCCATATTATCTTATCTCCACTTTAATAGAGGTGAAATTAAAAACATTATTTGGAAGTCTTAAACTGTGACAAACAAACCATAGCTGAAACCACATGCTCTCCTGTGAGTGCTTTTTATTTCCACCAGCAAGAGAGAGAGGGAGAGCATACTTCTTTGCCCCTCCTCGTAATCACCTATATTGTACCTCTCTTTAAAGTCATTAACTCTTGTCTTCTGAACTGAAATATTACTTCTTTCTTCTTCTTGTCTCCTGGAAAACCATGTTCATCAATCTCTTGAGAGCTTTTGGCCTTATTACTCTCTTTGGAATTTCATCCCTTTTATCCCTTTTAGACAAGTGTGTACAGGGCTCGAGACTAACGGTAGCCAACTAGCCAAAGGCTGGTAAAAATGCAGTTTTGGCTAGTAGGTTTTGGCCTTTCACTAGCCAAAATGACTAGTGAAAAAATCAGGCATTAGTGGCAAGAAGCCGCATTTATTAAAATCGTCTTTCAGAGAATATAACTAACAAGTAGACTTTTGACATTATAGAATGTGAAGCTTAAAACAAAATTTTAGTTGACAAAAACGCATGTACATGTACAATTTTTATAGTGAAGAACAAACTCGTCAAAGCCCAATTTTTTAAGGGGGAAAACGTGAAGATTTAAGGAACATTTTATGCTTAAAGGTTTCAACATTATCGCACATTTTTTCACCCTCCCCTCCCCCCCCCCTCCCCTAAATGAAGAACTATGCTTAAAAATTGTGGCTAGTAGAAAATCAGTTTTGGCTAGTGAAATCAAAGCTGTCACTAGCCACTTGGCTAGTTAGCAAAAAAGTTAGTCTCGAGCCCTAGTGTAGATACAATATGTAAGTATCTACTTTGCCATGACTTAGGAAATGCAGTCTGAGATAAAAAAAAAATCACGGAAATTGTAGCACCCTGTAGCACCCATTTATTTTTTATATTGTATTAGATTCCTAGGAAATTCATTTTGCACTGTATTCCAAAAGTATGGATTCTATCATTCTAGACTATCCAGGGCAAAACTGAGAGAGCATTTAAAAAACTCCATGCGCTTACATTACAATATAAAAAAATAAATATTTAGATGTTAAAGTATTTCACCACATACTGTAGGTCCTCCCATGTCTTGTGTTTAGTGCTTTTTCTGAGTTATGTGCTTGCAAACACTTATGTCATCTTCATCTGGTTTTTAACTGTCTGAGTAGAAGATAATAAATTCTGTCTGACTACAGGCCAGTTATGAGCTATTTTAGCTCCAAACTACATAAAATTACATTTGTGACATGGAAGCATCACGTTTGTGACATTTTTTGCTTGAGTGACAAACAATCAAAATGTTGAGATAGTTTTTGAACAGGAAAGTGACCTACCTCTTTAGGCTTTCCATCTTTTTTTATCTTTTTCTTGTTTCTTCTTTACTAATCTTTTTGCTGCAGTTGTTGGGCTTTTAATGGGCTTGCTTTCAGCTCAATAATTCCAGAGAAAGCATCATTAAGGTAAATCCAAGTGGATTAGCCAAGGGTAGATAATGGGAAATTTTCTCTGAGTTTTTCACTCAAATTTCTTAGCGGTTTTGAGCATATTTCAAGCTCAATTAACCAAACTGCTCTGATCTGGGTATTAACTTGAGTGTAAGTGATGGGGTCAAAGGTGATGACATCAGAAATTAAACAAAGGCCAACGCTCATCACAGCAGTTACATGTTTAAATTTGCCCAGTCTGAGTTTTTGCCCATTCTCTTAACCTCCAGGTTTCTCATTCAAGTATGTTGGCTTCTGTCCTTAAGTTGCATACATAAACATGTACATGTGTTATTAATTTTTCAGGGATGTGTTGGCTGAGCTAACATTGGAGTATGTGAAAGGAATACAATGGATTCTTTTGTACTATTTCAGTGGAGTACAATCATGGAGTTGGTATGTTGTTGTTGTCTATTTAGCTGACAGCTTGCACATCATGTTTAGAATAGATCTACTAATATTATATATTTCAACCTTACCCACTGATTAATTTTCACTTGCACTCTGGACAAAATGCATCATGTGACGCAAAATAGGACAACAGGTAACAGACAGTAAACCCTGTCCAATCTAATATCCATTGCCCAATATTATAGACAAGTAAAAATGGAACAAATGTAGTCACCTTTTCAAGACTAACTTAAGACTAATTTATTATGGTCGATCAAGTGCATTGTAGAAATTAATTGGATATTTATAAAATAAACAAAACCCATTTTGGCTTGCTGGTACAGTGTATATTGGAGGATAATACCCTTGGCCGAAAGATTGTACTCAAACTTGAAGCCAACTGTTCATTTTCAGAGAATCATTATTTCTCTCATCTTCAGGCATTATCCTCCAATAAATACCTGCCACTTGAAGGGGTTAATTTACTAAACAATTTAAAAATGTTATGCCAAACGGCTAACTACCAGTAACTAAATCAGCAGAGCAAATGTTGAAGTGATGGCTGTTACGTCTTTCCTGTAGGTTTTATCCTTTCCACTATGCTCCATTCATGTCAGACATTAGGAACTTCAACGAACTAGAATTAAGGTTTCAACTGGGAACTCCTTTCCTTCCATTTGAACAGCTACTTGCTGTGTTGCCAGCAGCAAGTAGACAGCTGCTCCCAAAGCCTTTCCAGGTGAGATTTAGTTTATCTTGAAGGGTTTATTGTTATTTGTATTGTTGTTTACAGACTTGTCTCTCCCAAAACTGTGTTTTGTTGTTGCACACATACATCAGTGTTCTCCCTAGGTATTTTAGGCCAGGCTTGATTCACTAGAAAATCCTTGCTGCCTGGCTTAAAATTTAAGATTTATTCCAATGCAAGCATATTTGAGATTTGGAAATGGGCATTCCTATCCATAACTAAAAGAAAATTAAATTACTTAATAAAGTACTGTTATGGAACGTTGCCTGGTGCATTTTTTACTGTGTTTTCGCACAACTGTAATAATTTTAAGTGATTTACCCTTAAATGAATGTGTTCAAACCTGTGATGCATTCGTTTTGTTGAACGGCAGCCATCTTTAAATTTTCCTGAGAACACAAGGACACTTCAAGGTGTCATTTATGAAACATTAAACCAAATTCCCGCGTCGTGAAAGAGGCGTCAAAAATGGCAAGCTCAGTGGACTCACTTTGGGAAGCTTCCTAAAGTAAGATAAGTTAATTTTTTCTCTGGAAAAGAGACGGAAGATAGAAAGTAATGCAGCCAGGGAAAAAGTTCATTCGGAGCTCTCAGCATCTGTTAATTCGAAACACCAAAAATCAGGTTTTGATCCAGCTTGCTGAAGGACTTTCCGTGGCTTGAGACTACTAACAATGACAGTGTCATGTTATGCAAATTGCTTAGAAAACATAACCAAAGACCCCGGAGAGTAAAACAAGGATGTGCTGTTTTGTTAATGTTCCGTGATTCAACTTGTTTTAAAATAGAACACAAAAAACAATCACAGCTGTTATTGTTTGTCGTAAGTTTGGAAATCTTTATTTATTTTCTATTTAGGCCACAGGAAGGTTCTTACACATGAAATCAAATTCAGAATAAACCTCATTGTCAGGGTCTCTCCTTGTTCCCTCATCTGTTGTCAGGAGAGTAGGGAGAGACCCTGGGAGCATGCTTGAAGAGAGTACCCCCTGGCCTTCCAAAAATCCTGGGGAGAACACTGTACATCTGTTTACTTTCTTTCGAGTATGAACTTGTTTAGTGCCATAAGTTAAATTAATACTTGTTCTTTTAACTGGTATCAATGTTGTGGTTCAATTTTACTCTTAGTGCAGTTTGGCATTTTCCTTTGTTCTTGTGCCTGCTAATATTATGAGAGGAAAGGAAAACACTAAACCAGATTGTTTCAATGGTAAAATTGAGCCACATTAATACAACACTTAAAATGAACCTTTTTTACACTGTTTCAAGCCTGACTGCTCAAAACTAGCACATACAGTACATGTACAGTGTACATGGAGCAGAGAGCATGGGATGTTCAAGTAATGAGCGCACAAGTTTACCTCCAGCCAATGTGGTATCAAATATGGGTTGAGTTGTTATTTGTTCTTGCTCTTGCTCGGAGGTTTTTCTCCAGGTTCTTGGGTTTTTCTCCTTCCTTACAAAACCAACACTTCTAAATTCCAATTTGATTTGGAAACATGGGTGAAGCCAACCTACTTGACGTGTACTTGCTTGCTAAATTTTTTTTTATTTTTTTTAATTTGTCACAAATTTTTTTACCATGCAAATGGTTTAAGTTGCTCACATTTGAGATGTAAAGAAGTTTAGTCTAACCCCTTAGTGGCCACCCATTAAGCGGCCACCCCTATTAAAGTTTCAAAACTGTTGCCTTGGCAGTATAATACTGTAAATTAATAAAACCCTTTTTAAACCGTCACCCCTATTAAGCAGCCATGGCCACCTTTTTGCTTTCCCGATGAGCCTTCTGCTATTGCTTTTGCCGCTGAAGCAACAGCAATAAGCAAAAATGTAAAATACAATGTTTGGCTTTGTTTTCGACAAGGGCAGACAGACAATTAAGAGTCTAAAAAACAAAGTCATGGCTGATAAAATCTTTTAAACACTGAATTATTGTCGTCTTACATGTATGTGATTACGTGATTCCTTTTCACGCTATTTTGTGTTGGAATGATGTGACCTTTCTAAAAGGCCGTATGCTAATTTCTAGCAAATCCCTGTTGAGCTGCTGACCTCTTTTAAGCAGCCAGTTACCATTTTCCTGGTTCTACTGTATAGGGAAGCAGTAATTTTTTTTTTTTTTTTTCCCCCCGCCTCCGCTAAACTTGCCAAAAGTTGTACGTTTGGAGATTGCAAACTTAATCTTACAGAAATTATTTGCGTCCACATTCTGATACAAATAACATAATTTTTTTGTGCTGTTTTTACACTTTACTCAAAATAACCAAAATAAACTTCATGGCTATACACGTACACTGAAGTCAACTGAAAACTGCAGTTTCAATGTTTTAAAACCCGTTTTTATTTTGCTCCAACAGAACTTGATGATCATGGAGCAGTCTGACATTATTGAGTACTATCCTGTGAATTTCAAGACTGATTTAAATGGCAAACAACAAGAATGGGAAGCTGTGGTCCTAATTCCATTTATTGATGAGGTCTGTTGCATGCCATTTTGAAGTTTTTTTAGTCAACTGAGGCCCGTTTTATAAGGTCCAAATAGGCGTAAAAATTTTCTGTACATTCCATTCCTAACCCATAAGTCCCCACATTTTCATTCTAAACTCTACGCTTCTACGGCTCTACGTTTTCATTCTAAACTCTACGCTTCTATGGCTCTTCAATTTTATTCTAAACTCTACGCTATTACGGCTCTACGTCGTTCTTAACTCTACTCTTCTACGGCTCCACGTTTTCATTTTTTAACTGTACCTTTAATTTATATCTCTTACTTTACAACCTCTTTTCTACGGCACTACGTTTTCATTCTAAACTCTACGCTTCTATGGCTCTTCAATTTTATTCTAAACTCTACGCTATTACGGCTCTACGTCGTTCTTAACTCTACTCTTCTACGGCTCCACGTTTTCATTTTTTAACTGTACGCTTCTATGTAATGTTATTATTCTAAACTGTACGCTTCTGCGGGTCCATGTTTCATTTTAAACCGAATGTACGCTTCTATAAGTCTGTTTTATTCTAGACTGTATGCTTCTACGGTTCAAATTAATTTCAAACTGTATGCCTTTACAAGTCTATGTTTATATTCAAAACTGTACGCTTCTGTGGGTCAACCTGATTTTTTCTTAACTTTACACTTCTACGGGTAAACGTTTTCATTCTGAACGACACGTTTCGACGAGTCTATGTTTTCATTCTATTACTCTTTTACAGCACTACGTTTTCTTTTGAGGATAAAACAAAGTTATTTGGCAATGAGAGTGAAAACAAGGTTTTGAGCACCTGGAGAGTTAGTTTTCATTTGTATCAAATACGGTAGAATATAATAAAAACGTAGAGTTGTAGAAGCGTACAGTTTAGAATGAAAACGTAGAGCCGTAGAAGCGTACAGTTTAGAATGAAAACGTAAAAAGAGCCATACATGTAGAAGCGTACAGTTTAGAATGAAAACGTAGAGACATACATGTAGAAGCATACAGTTTTGAATTAAAACGTAGAGCCGTAGAAGTGTACAGTTTACCTGGGACAGTTTAGAATGAAAACGAAGAGCCGTAGAAGCGTACAGTTTTGAATTAACGTAGAGCCGTAGAAGTGTACAGTTAAGAATGAAAACGTAGAGCCGTGGAAGTGTACAGTTAAGAATGAAAACGTAGAGCCGTGGAAGCGTACAGTTTAAAATTAAAAACGTAGAGCCGTAGAAGTGTACAGTTAAGAATGAAAACGCTGGTAGAGCCGTGGAAGCGTTCAGTTTAGAGTGAAAACGTAGAGCCGTAGTCGTGTAGAGTTTAAAATGAAAAGGTAGACTCGTAGAAGCGTATAGTTTAAAATGAAATGGTAGAGCTGTAGAAGCGTACAGCTTAGAGTGAAAACGTAGAGCCGTAGAAGCGTAGAGTTTAGAATGAAAAGGTAGACCCATAGAAGCGTACAGTTTAAAATGAAATGGTAGAGCTGTAGAAGCATACAGCTTAGAGTGAAAACGTAGAGCCGTAGAAGCGTACAGTTTAGAATGAAAAGGTAGACTCGTAGAAGCGTATAGTTTAAAATGAAATGATAGAGCTGTAGAAGCGTACAGCTTAGAGTGAAAATGTAGAGCCGTAGAAGCGTAGAGTTTAGATTGAAAAGGTAGACTCGTAGAAGCGTCCAATTTTAAATGAAATCATAGAGCTGTAGAAGCGTACAGCTTAGAATGAAAACGTAGAGCTGTAATAGTAAAAAGTTTAGAATGAAAACGTAGAGCACTAAGTCTTGTGATTTATAATTATTCGTGTGATTTACAAGCTTTTCTTGTGTTTTCCCAACATCCTGCATGGTTTTTCGAGTCACTTCCATTGTTTTAAACTTTTACTGACACTCACCCTTCACACTTTGTTGTCCTTATCAGGGCAGGCTGCTGGATGCAATGTCACCTCTGTATTCAAGATTAACTGAGGAGGAAATCAGCCGTAACAAGCATGGTCCTTGCCTTCTTTACGTTTATGACCCAAGCCTTAGCTTCTTTTGTCCTTCATCCTTGCCTGGAAAGTTTCCTGATATTTCCTGTTGTCATGCCAGGTAACAATTAATGCATGACTACATTGCAACTTTTTTCAATCAACAAGAAGCTTGAAGAAGCTTCTTGCTGATAGTGATCTCCTTTCTTTTCTCTCAATGAATTGCATTGATGATCCACTTTTTCCCTTGGAGGCAAACAGTGAAAACTTCTATCACTTCTCGTGGCATTCAGAAACACAGCAACTCGTAGGCACAGTGAAAAGAAACACACCAGATCGACAAATAAGCAAGACTTTTGTAGGAAAGCATTGTCAAAACAAAACACCAAAGCCTGACTAGCCTTGCTTTAATGCAGCTCGTCCCAGGCAACAACCGAGTGGTCCGCCATATTTGCATTTAGTGTATTTCTCAGATTAATCGATAATATCTGGGTTATAATTGGTTTTATTATGGAAAGCAAAACAACTACCATCGATGTCGCCTTGTTTGCCAAAAGTTAATACAAAACAAAACAAAAGTATCATGTTACATACGTTTGAAAGAAAAATCAAAAGTATCATGTTACATTCGTTCGAAAGAAAAATCAAAAGTATCATGTTACATTCGTTTGCACTAAAGGGGAAATATCATGCTTGCTGTTTTAACCGCTAACTGAAATTCGTACTAACGAAAGTTGGCATACCAGGGATGTGTTTGGCTAATTTTGTGTGCTTTTCAATGTAGTAGGATTCTTGTAGACTCTGTGGCACCAGTAAAACTGCAAATTAATTTTTAAAAATGGAAAAACAAAATTATCATGCTACATACATTTGCACGAAAAGTTAGAGTATCACGTTTGCTGCTTCAAAAGACAGGACAGCTTGGATTATATTAATCCGTGGATTATAATAATAATAGATTGTAATAGGGTTATTATAATCCAGTAATAGATTATCATAATCCAGTAATAGATTATGATAATTCAGTAATAGATTATTATTATAATTTAGTAATAGATTAAGGCACGGCAAAAAATTGGAAGGATTAGAATAATCCATATAAAATTCCCGTGAGTGTTCGGATATAACAGAGCTACATGTATATGACAGACACACTGCAGACATAAACATGGGGACTGACAGGACATAACACTGATCACATCAGTCACATGATGATCACTTGCATATGTTAGAGCTGGTAGATACCACGATGTTGACCCTAGAAGTAATTGAAAAGGAACAAGCACCTCTGGGTTAACAAATTTGTGTCGTGGGCATGTGCTTTTACAAACATAATGCAAGTAAATTTCAATGAATTTCCTGGCTAATTAGAGACTACTCCCCAAAGGTTTCCTCGTCCCCTATTTTGTTTATTAAGGTACATTAATAAAATTATGGTAACTGTTGTTTTCTTTTACCTTTAGGTGTGAAGTGCTCTCTAAAGATGTCTTTCACATTGATGTGCAGCAAATTCGTAAAGGTACAGTACCGCTCTGAAATAACGTCCGAAACATATGCAAAAACGTGTATGCTTTTGCGTATATGCGCGTATGTCTATTTGCGTATGTGCATCTGCATATCTGCATTTGTGCGTATACTCTGTATACGCGTATGCTCATTTGTATTTATGAGCAAGCTTATTGTTTTTTCTTTTCTTTATAGTTCATTGTTCTTTCAATGGCTTGTTATTTCTTTTTTTTCAAATCACCGATTTTTGTAAAACAGAAACAGAGAAATAACTTTTTTGTTACCTGACTTACCGGCCTTATGGGCGCATCCTGAAAGATCATTTAATTAGGCCTTTGAGAACTCCAACCAGAGATGTTTCCATAGATAAGCCGCACCCCCGATTTTTGACAAGTTTGTATTTTGAGGAAAAAGATGCGGCTTATACATGGATCTTTACGGTAGCTTGAGCTGCTCAAACGGCTGCCAAATTTTTTGCAAGGAAAGCTAGCACGGCTCGACGGCTCATAATTTTTCTGCCGCCGTGACCAGCTGTGACGCTTCATACAATTCACTCAAGTCTCGCCGGTGCTAGCCTGAATTTTAGACATCCCTCTGTGCTCGCCTGCTCGCCAGAAGGGACGTCTTAACACATCTGGGCCTAATGCCGTCCGGTGACGTCACTACACTTTGGTTTTAATTCATGCCGAAAAGTTTCTGTCGAGGCCATAAAATTGTGAAAGAAAAATCGCTTCAATAAAGGATTACAGGGTATAAAATTGTTTTAAAAGTAAACTATTAAAAACTTGAGAAAATGAATGAGATTTTAATCGACTGCAGGCTATATTCTTATCTGAACTGATTTGCTTTATCTAGCGATCAAAATATAATATGTTACACAGCAGACAGTTAATTTAGACGGTTACAGAGGCATCAAGAAACGGAATTCAATATAAAAATGTCCTACTTAACACTGAGTTCAGAAATCACTGGTTCATCGAGGCTGCAGGATATAAGTGTTGGCTTTGTTGACAAAACAAGAATACGTATAAATTTGGCAAAACACTGCATGTCGAAGCGATGAATGCCGCCAACTAAAAACCCTACTGGTTTCCATTACTATTCTTCATCCGTAGGTAACCTAATAAAGTAATAAACTCAAGGTAAATGACTAATAAATTCATTTCTGGGAAGGTGAACTCTTTCAAACTCTTTCTAAACGTTTTCAAATTACAATCCTCACGCGGTAAAATTCAGTCATAATTTCACATAATTATGCAAATAATTTTTAAATCAACCAATCAAAATCACTACCCGGTGACCGGACGGTATTAGGCCCAGATGTGTTCAGACGTCCCTGGCGGGCAGGCGACCCGGGGGGGTGTCTGAAATTCAGGCTACCTGGCGCGTGCTTACAAAAATGTTTTACCGTATTTTCTTGATTAAACCCGGCCCCGATTAACGCCGCCTCGTATAAACGCAGGGTCAAAATTGCTAGTTTTTAAATAAACGCTGGGGGCGTTTGTTTGAGGTCTCGGCGTTTATTTGAGGTCAAGCTAACAAGTAAATAGATTCTGTTTGTCACAAATATCTCGATTGCAACATAAACTATCCAATCCGTAATAGTGCACCTTTGGATACCCAGGGACACTTTCGGGGCAGAATGACAAACTGCCTCTTGGTCTCGAAAGATTGGTAGCAATAAATCAATCTGAAAAATTGGCAGAAAATTGCAGTCCCTTAATAAACGCCGGGCCCCAATTAAACGCCGGCTTCAAATAAACGCCAGGTACGCGCAGCCAGGTTTGAAATAAACGCCGGGGGCGTTTATTTGTGAAAATACAGTATCTTGCAATGAAGTTTATCAATGTTCACAGCGCATCATATAAACTTCAATATTATTGAAATCATTTCACTGTTTAATTTGGCGATTCATGTAAAACAAAACAGGGAAACTTGCCTTGGACAATCGATTAGCAAAGTAGTCTTGTCAAAATATAGAAATCGCTAATGCGAGTTAAATTTGAAGTACAATAGCTTGTTTCTATATGTAAATTTCGCACTACTCGATGGACCAGCGCTGTTTTATAATTTTCTCTGATGAACATGGGTGCAATGTGGGTCTTGACTAGAACCGCATCACGCAGGCACATAGTCAAATCAGGACAAGCACACATACATGTAGGACTCATAACTGCATCGCGCAGTCACATCAATGGCAAATTTAAACATTTTAAAGAGTTTTGCCTTAAATTTTGCTGTACGTTTTTCTTATAACTTGTAGTAACACAAACACAAATCCATTCAGTAAGAGTAAATGCATTTACTGCCCTGTTTCATTTATTTCTCACTCCGGTCATTATTATAATTAATTATCATTAGAAGTAAAAGAATACACCACCTTCATTACATTAATGAGACAATTTTGCCTAGTTTCTGCAGCCCAAGACATACTTATGAATTTTGTTGAATGTGAAGTGTTCTATTGCAGGTCTTTGCGAGGGAGTTAAACTTGATGTTTACTATCCTGGATTCCCAACAATGTATCATATTTCACACAAGGTAAAATCTATTAAAAACAGTTAATTGTTGAACTAACCCTCCATAAGAAACATATTGGATTTGATACATATAACAAGCCAGTATTATTGCAAACCTTTAAAGTAGTATTATTATGGATCATTGCCTTACAAAGATAACTATTCCTGGCCTTGTTATTACTTTAGTATCATACTGTGTTGAAGGCAAATTCACTCCCATGGTTGGTTGGTTGATTGGTTGGTCAGTAGACTGTAAAAATTTGTTGTATTTCCACTGACCTGTGCACAAAGTTCCAACGTGGTGTGAATAAACTTGACGGACAGTGAAATGATGATGACATGTTAACCAGCTACCATGCCTCCCCCACTTAAGCCCCCCTGGTTATAGCTCCACCTACTTGAAAACAAAACAAAAAACATCTGGTTATAAGCCCCCCCCCCCCCCCCCTCTACTTTATGACAGTACTTGCTTTATTATTGTTTATTCAACTTAAAAACATATTTTAATCAACACTGCTGTGGCTAGTTTCAAAACGGTTTTGCCTATTATAAGCCCCCCCCCCCCCCCCCACAGATAGAAGCCCCTTACACAGTTGTATAAGCCCAGGCGTAGGGTGCAAGGCATAGGGTGCAAGGCGTAGGGTGCAAGTGTGCTCTTATAAGTGTTCGCAAAAACAAAACCTATAAAAATTTTTGTGTCAAGTTGTTATGAAATGAAGAGGGGCTTAAGGGTTTTCTTCTAATAACCCATTACTTTTTTGGCCTCAGTTCTTCTAATTTTATACTGCAGTGAAACTCATCGAAGCTCTGTTTAAGCTCTCTTGATCTTGCTTGCTGGGGTTTTGCTTTAGAAAGCAGAAAATCAAATCCCAGCTAACTAAAAATATAACTGGACACACACAATTAGTTTCAATTTAGCCAACTAATCAGTGACACCTGTTCTCCTATTGTTCTATATACACTGTATAATAAGGCCAAATAAACTAATAAACCAATCAGAATCTGTTTTCTGTGCATTATTTTTAGAGAACTCTAGGAGTCCTAGTTAGGAGGTTTTTTTGTCTTGGTCAATTCGTGTGCTTAAAATGTACAAGAAAGTGGAGGTAGCATGTATGTGTTGATTTAAATATCTAGAGCCGAAAGACTGTAGTCAATGTCTGGAGGTCATAGGCCTGTGCTGTTTGAAGAGTTTGACACCTCTGGCTCTGTTTCAAATTTGCTAGTGCAGTTTGTTTTGGCACTTTTCTATTCGTAAGATATGCTTTAACCTTTCAAAGTGTTTGCTCTGGAAGGACAAAATCTGCCATATTCCATTTAATTGATGCCGGGCCCAGCATTTTTAATCAATACTGTTGCAAGATGTATTTTGTCTTATCGCAGATTTATATTTTGTCCGATTTCACCAGAGACTGTTCTAGCTTTACTTCTAGAAAGCAGAAAGTTGGTTTCAGAAAGACATTCCCGGGTCTGTGTTGTACAGGATATTCTTCTTGCACTAATTCAATTGAGCACTTTGTCTTTTGAGCTCAATGTTAAGGTTTTAGTTCCTTTATTTGTTGCGTTAGATTGGCACCAATGTACATGATCTGAATGTAGATTTGTAGATCAGTGACTTTCCTGATCCTGTTGGCTGAATTACGAGGACGTCCTGGCCGCTAACCTGTGTTTCTATTGCTTTTACTGTAAATCTTTCAATGTTTCGATATTAAACGTCTTGGAAATCCTTTTGCGTGCCACATGCAGCATTAATTATTTTGAAAATCTTTGTCTGACAAGATTATTTATCTAGCATGTGCGGCCTTACAAAAGTCTGCAGGCAGAATACTGATTGGCTATGACAAACAAAAGAAACCTCATGTGTCGAGCCATTCTTTTGGGGGGAGGAGCGTGGGCTCATTTTCCCGAAAAAGTGGCTGGAAATCGAGCCTACAAAGGTGTATGTTTATCAAGGGAGGAAAAAATAGTCAAGTGTAAGATGCTTTCTCATCCTCAAAGGCGCCCTTCATCTTCCCAAAGCTTGATAACTGAATAGTGGCAAAACATTCACAAGTGGTATGCACCAGTCAGCAGATTTAATATAACAAGTGGTTTACAGGAAGGGACAGCCTAAAATTCACCCACCTTACTATAACCCGGAAATGGCTTTAAAAGCCATGGTCTGAGTAAACAGGGCATAAAGCAATAAAACAATTAAACAAAAATACTTTCTTTTTTTAAAAAAGGAACTGTTCTTAACAAATACCTATGTAATTAATTTCTGTATAGATTGAATCACAATGTTTGTTCAGTATTGTGTTCAGTTTTTTGTTATAATATTGATCTTATTGTCACAAAAAAATTCTCTTTACTTTAAGGCAGAGTGCAAGAAGGCAAGCGTAAAGGTTTTTCAGATGCACAGCAAGGGTAAAAGTATGATTCTTCAGGTCACTGAGCCACTAGAAGAGGTATATGATCCAGCAAGAAATTCTCATTTTTTATTACATTAAAAAATGGAAATCAACGAGTATACATTAGAATAGATACATGTTTATGTCTTAGGAAGAAAATAAGTTTCAAAAGTCATGGAAGTGGTTTATCAAGCCACAAATTGGGGTAGATACAAATTTATGCATTCAAAATGCAGATCTTTCCAAGGCAAGTCTGCATGGTGCAAATGTTTCAAATGAATTTGACAAAATATATTTACCAAGTAATGACACTGTGCCACCTAATTTAAATTTACTAATGAACCCTTGAACTGGAATACAAAGTTACCATTTTGGACTGATTCATAGAATTACAGTAACATTCCATTAATTTTTTGTTTTCATTATAATTATAAACCATCTTACATGTATTTGATAACAATGATAATTCAAGCCAAAAGTGAGTTACTATCATTGCATTATATATGTTTTATGCTATTTCTAATTTTTAGTGTACTTTTTGAAATCGCTAAAAGTTATAATTCTTTATACATGTTGTGCAAACTAGCCCTTTAGCCATGCCTTAACATGCTTGAGCACCTCAAGCATGCAGTATCAGTCCCACACAATAAAGAAGCTTTTGAGTTAAAAATAAACAAAGTAAAACATCCCTAACAGTTTAATAATGTTCTGTTACATCAGCTATCGTCATTGAAAATAGCAGAGGAGTTGTTAGGAGAGACTTGTTATGTTGGCTGGCCTCATATGATTGAAGCTCTGGTAATGACTGTTTGTGATGGTGATAAAAGGTACTGAGTCATTTGTTCATTAATTACAGAACAACATATTTGGGGCACCAAAAGACTACAAAAAAAAAAAGAAAAACAAAAACATTTAACTTAATTTAGTAATCTAGCCAGTACAGAATAAAATATCAACCTGCTTAACCCTTTAAAACAGCATTTAATTGTGCTCTTGGTAAAATTGTCACATTATCACTCAGCTGTAGTAGCAAACACCCTCACTAGGAACAGCAGAAAGCTTGAAGACTGAAGGCAAAAACCAAGTGGCAATTTTGTTAAAAGAAAAAGCACAGCTCTATTTCGACCTTCCCCCCCCTCCCAAAAAAAAAAGGCCTAAAGCTCTGAATTGCACCAATAAAATTAAAACAAACTTATCTTTCCGCTTGTTCATTTGAAGGGAAATGTAGGTAAATGTTCCACAGAAATAATTAATTACTTGATACTAATTAATTGCTGATTAAAAGTTTACGCTAAAGTGCTTTAGCGCTTAAGGGTTAAGCAGACAACAGCCCACCAAACCATCACAAAAGTGCATTCTGCACTAAAAAGTAGAGATCTTCACCTGGTGAGCCATGATGGTTTGAAGTCACATTCTAGAAAAACGTGCAGTACTTAGTGGAAGTTGCTTCAGGCTACAGAAACCATACATGTAGTTCACTCATCACATGCATGCTGTTTGTAGCATACCTTGTAATTCTGTTTATTTTCTACAGATTTTCACTTGAGAAGAAGAGTACGCACAATTCTTCAAAGGAAATAGTACAAGAGGTCTTGACAGAGCCAGAGATTAAAAGCTGGAAACATCAAGTCAAGTCCATGACAGAATAGTAAATACACATATAACTTTAAATTCTCACTTGTTATTATACTTTTCTATATGTTATCTATATTATGAAACTACAGTGGAATTTGCATGTCTTGTACCCCCAATGGCTACAAGATGAACGTTCAAGATATTGAAGGTGGCATTCAGTTGAATTGTGCTGAACTGCTGCAGACTAGCTAATAATTATGTTTATGACCAAGCAGACACATACATGTATTCATTAAAATACTGTAAGACTTTAACATGTACTGAACAAATTCAACAAATTGACCCCCTTTCATACAGTTGCTTGTTTAGGTCCAACTAAAAAATATCATTTAGTGAGTTAAGATAGTGAAGTATTTACTAAAAAAATTCCCATTATTAGGCTCATTGGATATGAGGCAATTATATTTAACTTATCACCCCATACATGTATCCAGTGGGCACTCAGGAATAATTGTTGTTAATTAATTTTTTTCAGCCAGTTAGAGAGAAAAGGAATAGAACTTGGAGAAACAAATGTTGTGATTGAAGCATGCCCCATCAGAGGAAAGAGGTTTGCAAACTGTAACTGTTTTTACTTCATCAATGGAAGATGCAGTAATTATACATGTATAATGGTATTGCCACCATAATTAGATATTTTTAGAAACACTGGTAGTCAGAGAACATCAAGAGCACGAATCCCACCTCCCAGGCCCTGTATTACATCCTCTTCATCAAAGGAAAAATATTCACTCTTACATAAGGTTACTTTCCAGTTTTTTGATGTTTCCTTCAAAGAAAAACTGATAGGACTTCAGTTTTTGTAAGGGCTTGCTCCCACTATGCTACCACGTACATGTAGGAGATTTGTGGCTTTACGGGAGTTATCACGTGACTCGTCCCCGAGCTGGTCGCGCTGTTAGAAGAGACACATCTGTCACATTCTTTGAGAATGTGATCTGTCTAAAGAAGAATTTCACCCAACCTGTTGACACCGGTTTTTCAGATCTTGCAGTGACTAAGAGAGTTAGTTAAGGGCGTAAGAAGATAGCTTTCTTACAGAAAACGATTCGAGTCAGACTTGTGACATTCTTCTGGTATCTCCGGAATTCACTTCGAAGTCTTACATCAAGTATTTTTTTGCGTTGTTACTCGTGTGAATCTGTTACCATCTCACAGAGTTTTTTATCAGGTTATTTTGGTGCAGTATGTTTATTGTTGCAAGTATCTTTTTCCCCTCAATTAACAGCCCCAATCTCTTATAGCTAGGTAGCGCAATGTGCATTATTAATTTATTTTGGTGCTGTACGTAACAACAACAACAATCGAGTAATTGTTTTGTTCATTCATGACCATAAGTTTCCGATTAACATGCTATCTAAGTTCATAAGCACCCACATGTATGCACCGCATGCTGGTTATTTGTAATGTGTTCCTTTCAGAACATTGTGGCAATATTCCTGGGGGGGGGGGGGGAATCCCATATATAATTTCATATTGGCTATACTACAGGTACATGTATGTGCCACTTGCAACAGGGTATGCTATTTTGCCTCCTTGACTCTGGAACAGTGTATAGAATTCAGCCCTTCTCTATAGTTCAGGGTTGATTTTCCCCAGAATCCTGATTACCGGTAAGCATGGTCAAGTAAAGCTACCAAACTCTGCTCCCTTTGTTGCTTTATCTTCTGCCATAGACAAATTCAAGTGAACACGTTGTGATATTCTCCAGTGTTTTTTTTATATCCAAGTATTTTTTCCGTTGTGCATAATTATTGTCTGGAACAGGGTACCTATAGGGAAGAATATTATTCACACAGAGCGTGGGACAAGAAAAATCTGAGTCCCCGCGGGTCGCCCTGGCCTCCCGCCGGCCATTCTAGCGTCTCCCTGCAGTGTCCTACACATCCTGGGTGTGTGTCACATCACCTAGTTGGCTAGCTCCCGTGCTCAGTGGTTGGCGCCCCCGTTTCTGGGGGCCGGGTTCGTTCCCCGGGGCTCAGATTTCTTTGTCCGCCGTCAGGCTCCTTCCGCTTAAAATCTACATCTTTATTATTTACTAGGGTACCTATAGTTCCAATGTTTGTCTGGAACAGGCTCGCAAATTCGTGTTATTTTCTCTGTTAGTAATGTAAACATCTTCACAAAATTCTGTGAGTTGTAACCCAATCTGGTCATGGAGTCATTCAGTAAAACCAGAAAGCAGTCATTGTCATGCTAGCAAATTCAGGAGGAAACATGTTTTCAATATAAACAGTCTCATCAGATATAAGGTATCAGCCACGGTTAAAAAGTGCAATTTTTCTTGTTCCGCTTTCGATGAATCGGCACACAACCAAACTTGAAGCATGTCAAGAAAATTATATTACAAAAATGCGACTCTGTGCGTGGAGCGTGAATTTTGAATTTTTATTAACCTTGCTTTGTGTCCGGTCCGAGAAGATAAAATTATCTCGCGTAAATGTTTTGCCTGCTGAATGTAACCTGTCAAGCATCTATTGTTAGAGAAAGATGATCCCTTTCTGGTAAGCATTAACCTTGGCGTTTGAGGCGTTATAATCCCATTATGAGTAAGACGCCGCAAAAAATAAATTTTGCTTTTTTTCTTGGAAAGAAAATTTCAACAAGCTGAACGTACGTTTTAAACTCCAAGTTGGCAGCCCCTGAACCTATTTGGCTGAAATTTGGCCAGCTCATTACCAGATAGTTTTTCTAGATCTCCAAAACCGTGTCTGCAATTTTTGTTTTCTTTTTTCATTTTCGAATAATAATTAATTTATTTACATTTTTCCACAGGAAGTGTCAATGATTTGTCTCCCCTAACTTTATCTGCATATTACGAAAGAACAAACGCACTTGTCAAAAATCTGAGACACGGTTTTTTGGAGAAAGGTGCTAAGAGGCAAACGCGATGTTAATTCTTTTTCTTACGCTTATTGTCGGTGGGCCTGTGTATCACCGCTAAAGTAATACACGCTAATGTATCCCCGCATACTCTATGTTCTACCGCATCACCCTAATACTCCCACCATTTCATTCCCAATTGCCCCTCTTCTCAATTACTTCTCCCCCCCACCCCCGCCCTCTTCCGCCATGGTCATGGCTCGCGGGTCCATAACGTCCTGGGTCTCCCGACAGCCATAAATTCATGAGAGATGCTGTCGATCTCACCCTGTTCGCCGCTCGCATGTGTGCGTGTCAGAGTACTACATGTCTTTCCTTTGGCAACTGTCGGTCCAAATCTGCATCGCACGATGTTTGATGTTCGTGGACATCATCGCAATTGAAGTGGGAAGCAGTTCCCGTCCTTCCTCCCGATTCGTGGTCATCTATGGAGAGGGGCACTTCATGCGTCTGCGGCTCTACTTATGTGGTGTTCAGCTTCGTGAGTTCGTACTATCAATCGCGCTATTTACCTTTCTCGCCCACTCACCACCGACTCCCTACTCTCGGTGGGTCTCGTCCCCTGTTATAACTGATCGGCGGACCTCGGTTCGTCCTTTTCGGACTGATCACCATTATGGTTCCATTGATGGTTCGCTAGTCTCACATCTTCCTCTCCTTCATCCAGGACTTCCACTCTGGGTCATTGGATCGTGGGGGGCTCCCTTTCCTGTGCGCCCCCAAACTCCCCCCCCCTTCTCCCCCCAGGCTCACTCATCTTTCCCACATCATCGATCCGATCGGAGGGGGGCTCCACTTGTGGGCTGTTGGCCTCCGCTCATTCGAAGAGTCATCTGACATCGAGGCTATTTTCTCGGTCCCAGTGCTGCGCTCTCGCTGTTCGCCCGGTCGTTCCCAGTCGGGCTTTGCTGTCGTTCCGGTGGTCAGCTCGGTGTTCCGTGGGGTGAGTTGGGTGTTCTGGTTACTGTTTTTCTTGCGGTGGTTTCTTGCGGTTCTGCGGTGTCGGCCTGGAGCTTTATTTACACAGACAAGTACTTTCGCAAAGTTTAAGTTTAAGTTTTCGTCATTTTAAAAAGAATAATCCATAATCTGGAACTATTAAGCTTTCAGAAAATCTGTGGAAAAAGCGCTGGAGCGGTCCTGAAGGGTGGTTGATACTATAAAAGGAGATTCACGGATAAAAACAGGGAAATGGTATTTGAGGCTAAAATAACATTTATTCTGTAATTATTGTTATTTTTTACCAAGGTTTGCCTCAAGGAGTGTTTGTGTGTGTGTGTGTGTGGGGGGGGGGGGGGGGGAATTGGCCACTCTTGGATTTGACTTGGGAGCTTACATGTATAAAACTATTACGTGTAACCCTCTATAAATAAAGTTTGATTGATTAATTGATTGAATCAACGACCTTCCCACACTGCTGCCATCGGGCCTAATGAAGGCGATGCCATTGCTGGGTTTGCGGCAGGCTAATTTTCCCGCTGTTTCCGTTTGACAGGAAGAACATTAATAAACTTGCTGAACAGCTGCAGTTACTTGATGAAGTAACAACTTACAATGGTTTAGTTGTAGCTACGCTGCCTGCATTACGCAATTCTTGACAATATGCAGGAGATTTAGTTTGTCATTCTGCCAGTTCCTGTGCTTTCCATCATAACAAACCACATGATGGACTTAATTTACAGTCGATGGCATGATCTCCTTACAAGATATAAACACAATTTGCCCTCCCCTTCCAAGCATCCTCTTTCTGTGTATGGAGACCCGAGTTTAAAACCCCAAAAAACCCCCCACCCAAAAAAAAAACCCAACCCCCCTGGGATAACCCAGCCTAGCTACCTTACTTATTTTAAACTCTAAGATTTAAAAAGAACCTTAAAATCGGTTTGAGTGCTGTAGGAAAAATGTATTTAACATGTGCGTTAATGCAGAACGCATGAAGCATCAATTTTAATATTGTTTAACTCTGTCACATCTGATGAGTATTTTGGTCTAAATCTGCCATCTCTAGGGGAATAATTTTTTTAAGCTCTGTTCTAAAGATGCACTTGTAATACGCCAGTTCTACAAAATGAAAACTCTTGCTGCTTGAAATATTTCAAAATTCATTTTAAAATAGAAAAACACCTGAGTGAAATTAGGAAATAAAATCAATATTAAGTGTAAAAATCAAAAACTCTTTACAAATGCTAAGAATAAAAGGGCTGATGAACAAAATATCATAGAATTTAAACAACTTCTCCAAAACATTTGTGTGTCACCCTTTAAGATGTGAAGTCAGAATAAGAGCTTTTAAAACTACTTTTTTGCGTAAAATTGGAGCCAATTTCGACATGTGTAGAACGCTGGAACCGACTGAGCTCTCCTACCTTGTCATAATAATATACATAGAAAGCATGGCATAGTGAACAGACCTAAAAGAGCTCCAAATAGCTTGCAAACACATTGCATCAATACAAACAACACTATTGTATGACTGTTTTGTCACCTTTGTTTTCACTTTATTCATTGCTCAACAGCTCCTTGTTTAAAACCCATACAAACTCTTATACATGTAAATGCTGCCATTTATAAATGCAAATTTCACGACCGCTGTGGTGAAACTGTTCTTACTATAATCTTATTTTTCAAAGGTACAATACATATGGGTAAAAAAGAGAGAGAATGGAAGACTATAAGATTTAAATTTTCTTGTTTTAGATACATATGTGGAGCTAAAGGTCTGGTTACTATGGAAAAGGAATGGTCACCCATGCCAATCAGTTATCCTTACCAGCTGACTGTGAAGGTAATTATTCAGATCCGTGTCAGATAAAATTCCAGGTTCTATTTCACCATTAACAGTCATGTATGTACATTGTATCCAATAACTTGTCAGCCTCCCTTTTTGAGTTTTTTTTTTTTTTTTTTTTTTTTTTTTTTTTTTTTTCAAAAAAATACCTTTAGTTAGCTCTTTTCCAATGTAGTGAGTTGCCAGGCATGCTTGCCACAGCAATCAGATTAAAGCTATAAGTAACCATCAACACCCAATCAAATTGCTGTTTCTCAAGGTGCACTACTGATTCAGGATTTCCCTTTTTATTCTATAAGTAAGAGCATACAGATATAATAATAATTTTGCAACTTTAAAAGGTGAGATTAGCATTTGAGACGTTCTTGAATGTGGCAACATTCCATTACACATTAAATATTGTACTGGTAATTACCGGTAGTTTTAATTCGCTTTCCACTAATGAATGTGAACGCAGACTAATTCTTGATTGAATATCAACAAGAGTTGAAATCACCATTGCTTCACCCAGAAGTGATGGCTTACATGTACATGTATGTGACAGCATCAAATGTTATGATGGCATCATATCAATTCCACAGCATGAAAATTTATTATTATTTAAAGCATGGATTTTTCATGACATAAAACCTCATGGCTGAACACAGTTTTTCTTGTACCCTTTGTATTCAATGCTGACATGAGTCTGAACACACACGCTCAAGGCTTTAAGTAAAACAAAAATTATTTTTTTTAAAAAGTTGTGATCAGGCGTTGAATTGTATCACAGTCAACTCTCCTGGTCCCTACCGTTTTTCAGTCATTTTATTGTAACCAAACTCCCTATAAGACGGACACCTCTCTAAGATCTATGGAAAACAGAAATCATTAACGGACACTTGAGAAGTGTTTTTTCTGTTTTTTATCTTACATGTATTTTATTAGTGAAGATACTTCCAAACTTTGTATCGACCTAAAGCAAGGTTTGTCAGCGGCCTATGGATACGTATATACCAAGCTTACTAACCAAAAACAATGACCCTTTAACCGATTACTTTCCTGCTTTCGTGTATGGACACAAGAGAGGTTGTTTTCTACTTACAGTATTACAGTTTGTAGAAGCTCTTAATCATTGCTTTACAAGCAAATACCGTCCTTTTATTTTTTTAGTCCTGTTTTAGTTTGCAAAGATCCGTTGCATAGTGCAAAGGTTTGGCTTTATTATCTCAGAATAATTATTACTGCTGTCGTGTAACCTTGACTCTCTACAAGGCGGACACCTCTCTAAGACGGACAGCTGCGGCGGGTCTTGAAGGTGTCCTTATTAGAAAGAGTTGACTGTACCAGTTAGGTGCAAGTTCATAAGAATGATAAGAAATTTTACATGGTTGAATTTTAGGAAGCAAGAAAACTGCTGATTATAAGAAATCTGAAATTTGATAAAGGAGTTTTTGAACATTTTTGGACATAATGTGAAAACATAAAGCAAAAAAAAATTAAAATTCTGTCTGTTAAACGTTATTACTTCGATGTAAAAATGTCACAATTTTTCTTTGTTTAGGTCATTGCCCTGAAATAGAACTGAACACAGATTTTCAACCAAACCTTGCCTTCTGTTGGATTACCTTAAGGGGACTTAAATTTTGAAAAAGGGGAGGTCGTCATATTCGTTTAGGAACAGGGAAACCTTGTTTTTTACCACATAATGTAATTCCCTAATAATTCCCTTGTGAGTTCTGGTAAAGTACACGTTTCCAGTGATAATTTATTTTTCAAACATAGAAGTTGATCTGTTTTCATTTTTTTAGAAAGAACTTGATCGCTTCACCCAAAATATGAGGAAAAAATGATAGGTCACCATACTCCTTCACGAGAAAGCAACAACTTAATTATTTCTCTCACAGACTAAGCCGCATAGAAAAAAGCTGCCATTTTGTTTACTTGTGGCGCTAATTACACATAAATTTCTCAAAGTAAGGATGCACAATGCAATTAAGGGCAACAATGACTTTAACATTCTAGGACATTACGTGAAAACATAATGCCGAGAACATTGCGTTTGACAACATGTTTCTCATTGACAAAACTTTAAATGGTATTATACCTATCGTGCAAATTCAGAATTCAAAAATAGTATGACAGGTGGTTGAATACTAGGAGCCCATTAAAAACTAATTGGGCAGCCCTGCTTTTAGCCTAGGCTAAATCTATTTAATAATTCTCGCAGCCCAAGAGCCTAGTTTTACTTGTACATGCCTAGCAGTTTAAAATAAATGCAATGGCTGGAGTCAAAAATCTATTAATATTCCTTTTACACTCCATTCCCACCCTTTCTACAATGTGTAATGGTCATGTCATTGTTGTATAGTATTAATCTCATTTTTTCCATTTCTTTTTCCTGTCTGTTGCATAAGGACATCCATGTCCATGAGACACATGAAGATGATAACATTCATACCATTGAAGACCTCTTTCCCATTGGAAGTAAATGCTTTATGTTAGCATCGCCATATTATGGTACCTCAGGTGAAGTGATAGAGATTGATGTAAAGCAGTCCCGTGTCAGAGTTCAGCTTCAAGTTCCAGCTGAACCTGATATATCATCTGTTATTGATCAACATCAGGTAAGCTGTCAAAAATGGCTTGACACTATCTTTTAGATTGACCAAAGCCTGATCCATTCTTATTGTTTCCAATTAACTTGAGGAAGCACATCGATACATGGTACTCAGGTTTTGCCCATCTCAGCTCAACATTCTTATAGAACAGAGCCTGATCTACTGTTTTAACTGTATGCTGACATTTGGAACAATAAAAACATTAAGATAGATTGTAAAACAATATACTATCCACATTACGTGAAACTGGAATTTTAATTTGCCAGCACATTCTACTAAAATAAATATGAATAATTTAGGATCTTTTAAAAAAACAAAAAAAAAATTTTAATGTACCTTTTATAAAAAACAATGCAAAACGAAATGATTTGAAACACTCAAATCTTTTTAGTTTGGACCAGAATTTGCCAGGTTATTCCTCTCAATCTTAAGCTTCAAAAGATAAATGTAAATAAATTGATGACATTAGAATTCCAGTGTAAAGGAAAAATTAATTATTTGCTCTCTAACAAGTGGAAGTAAACAATGAGTTTAAATTCTTCTGGTTTTCCATTTCTGGCAAACGGGAGGACCTCACATTACAAGATGTGTTACTAGGTAAATTGGATATGGAAACAGAACTGCTAAATTATTTTATTACTCTTATTAAAGTACATATTTTGACAAGTAGGAAACATGATGTAAAACCCAATTTTAATGTGTTTAAACAAATTGTCAAGGAAAAAATCAGGACTGAAAAATATTTAGCATTGCAAAATAACACAGAATGTAAATTTCGGGCTAGATGGCTACCCTATTTCAACAGTAGATTAGGAACTTAGATTAACTTAATCTTAGGGCTTTAATTTAATTATGATAACAGGACACATACCGGTAGTGATAAGTGTTATCAACACCATGATTCTTATAATATTAAATTTGGAAATACAGTTAATAATAAATACAAGCAAAAATAACGAACAATGTTTCGATGACATCTTGGCACCATTATCGAAACATCGTTCATTAATTTCGCTTGTATTTATCATTAACTGTTACACCATGATGTAACATATTTGAGCTTTATACAATGTAAGATCTTAATTAAAAGTGAAAAAAAATGTTGAAATCTACTTGAATTTGCACTTTGGCTCTTTCAAAAAAGATTTTTTTTTTTAATTCATTCACAAAAACAATAACACTTATTACATGAAAAGAAACTACGTAAAAAATTACTTACATTAACAACATACAAGAAAGAAAAATTAAATAAATAAATAAAAGGGCGACTCCTCTGCCTAAAAAGGTTTCCTTTTGCCTATTATTACATCAGTCTCTTTCAAAAAAGATGCATCACCACGGCTACAAAGTAGGTTACTTACATTGAAATTAGACCCGTTCACATCTGAAGTAAGATTCATGTATACTTAAGGTCTACTTACTGAGCTAGTATGAACCAACCTTATGTCATGCACAACGCTTCTTCAATGCTGTCTTTGTGTTGTGTTACCAACTGGCAGGAAACACACCCCAGGAAAACTTGAAAATAGGCAAATACAAAATTCAAGCGGAGTCCACTACCAAGTCCACTTTGGAAGACTTGACAACCGTCATGTGATAACCTCATGCTATTGTTTCACGCATTTCCAAAAGTGGGCATTATTCTGAACTGAGGAACCCAACTCACAAAACTTTTTAAATAGGATAGGAAAATGAAGAGATGGGTAGTCAAGAAACCTGACTCATAAAACTTTGTAATGTGGATGGGTATGTGAGGAATTCAGCCCACAATAATAATTAATAGTATAGGAACTTATCTATCACAGATCACAAAACCTAATCTTTGTAATTTGGATGGGTATGTGAGGAATTCAACTAGTCAGTGTCACCTCACTCATATGGAAGACTATCAGTGAATCCCAAAACTACCGGTAGCTAGATTCATTGGCCTTAGCTTGTCCATTATATATATTTAAATATTAAAGATAAGAGTTTTGATGGGATCTGATGTTTTCCATGTGCTTTATGATTAGGCCATGTCACTTCATTACCTACCAGCACATATTGTAGCCAAAAAGCTTGGTATTACTCCAAATTTGTTATCAAGAATAACTGGCAGCTTCCTGATTGACCAAGGATCCAGTACAGAGTAAGTAACCAATATAAACTTGTAATAATTAATAAATACGAAAAAAAGCTTGATCATACATGCAGATATAAAATTAGTTATATGACTAGCTTTAATCAGATTATAGGCAAGAGTATGCCGTACAAAAATTATAATTGAGATTTCTTGTGGTGAGATCAAGATTTCAGCTTTTTTTAGTGAGATACAAAAAATCTTGGTGGCGAAAACCTTACAGAGAATCTCACTATGAATCGCAGCGATCTCTTCCAAATACCTGTTGATCTTTTCACAAGTTTAGCAAACCAGAAAATGCAAGAGAATGTTAAATAATTCAGCAAAATCTTAAAATCTATTTATTATAAGCTTAGTTGTTTCCTAGGTTATAGGGTTGAGTAAAGTGAACTACTAGTCAACGAACTGTTTGAGTCATGCTCTTGAACGAATGGGCTCACTTTCAAATTCAACATCCATCTTTATAAGCCAATAGACCATACAGTATTGGTATTCTCGGTATTGGACTGGAACTACCTTGCAATGGAGCCTTTGGCAGGTAATCTTTTCAAATGCAAATGACATGAAGCTGTTTTCCCCGCATGAGCCTCCATTGCAAGCTAGTTCAAGTCCAATATTGAGAATACGAATAATGGTCTACATGTATAGCCTTATCCTTTAACAGTGACCACTTTGCTTCATGCCACCAGAGTGAGTTCTCCATTAGCTCATGGGGTGTTGCTCCTCTTGTATATTTGTCAGAGGGGTTTTCTCCTTTTGCTACATGCTGCCATTTAATGTGATTAAAGCAATGAAGAGACGAAAGCTCCACCCTTAACGCCAGAACACATACACACCATAACACATCCATACTGTCAGAATAAACTGTTATACATGTTGCATGGTTAATGCAAGTTCAATCACTACATGTAAATGTCATGTCAAGTTTAGATGGTTGTGTATGCAGTTTTGAATAATTTGTTTGTGTGGTTTTGCAGTTTTTAATAGGCCCCAATGTCCCCCTCTGGAAACTAAGATGTGAACAGAATGACTACTTGATATTCTCCACCGTGCTTAATAAAGGAATCAGTTGCATGCATTTTAAACTTGGTCCTGGTTACATAGCATGTCAAAAAACGGCATGTCAAAAGAAGATTACTAGGCATTGTACATGTAACACTGAAAGATGCTGTAATAGGACAAAGAAAACTTATCACAAACAGTGATAAATAAATCACTCATGCTTTTTTATTTAACTTGATTGCTGAGCTTTTAGATCATCTTTCACCAGTGATCACTTTTAGAAGCTTTCCAACATGGTGTTTGTTTTTTGTCTTGCAGTGCATCTGGCAGAGGCACAAAGGTTGATATTGGTCTGAACATGAAATTCAGTAAACAGAACAAAGAGGTAATGATTATGAGTCACATTATGTAGTTCTAAATGTCACAAACCCATCTTTTCTCAAACTTTGCTGCCATACTTATCACTTATACAAGTATTAAATTATGCCTATCATTCCGTGATCCAGAAATGAAGCACTGTTTCTTATTGAAGTCGCTGTTTGTTAAATGTACTGTTGGGGGTGAACTTAAGTGTGGAAAGTTAAACATGAATTGTTCTGGCAAATGTTTATTTGTCAAAGTTTTTGGTTGTCAATTCTTGTTCCATAAAAATAGTTTTCTGAATTCAGTCACTCATAGCCACATTAAGGTCATGCAGGACTCTCCTAGAACTTCCAGCAGTTTTTGAATTCGAGAATTTCATTTCTTTCATAACACAAAAGAGGTTATGATTTATCACTAGGTCATATAGTCATTTAATTTGGTGTGCTATTCTAGCTGGGAACTTGGACACAAAATTGCATTATCTGCTGTTAAACTTTTAAGGGCTGGTGACATCACAGTAGACGGTCAACAATCCTGATGTAATTCCATCATCCTCTAATATCCTTTATACGTTTTAGCAGAATCAATGTTCAAAATTCAGTGAATAAAAGGTTTACAAGATCTAACACCCCCTCAAGAAATTTTGCTCATAAATTAGTAATTAATGAACAAGGGTCCTGCATGACCTTAAGTTCAATAAGCGTCTTGTTTTTTTTTTTGCTATAAAATTAAACATTATTGCCTTAATTTATATTGCTATCTCTAACTTTCTGCAGTTTGCCTTAAAAAAATTAAGAGTAATATATATTGCATAATTTAGGCAAAAAAGAAGAAGCTTTTATTTGGTCGCCCCCGCCCGGGGGCAACCTGGCTCTACAGTATTAAAATACATGTAGAAAAAGCTCAGAAGAATTTTTGTCACCTTCAGTCATTAAGGGCTTGAAATAATGGCCGGTGTCTATTGACCAAATTAAGTTGTACATTGAACATATACTGAAAAACATGTCATGTGTATATGCCACTGAAATTATACATGAGTTCTAATAAATCAGTGCATTATTAAATCTGAAAACGACACTTGCTCATTGGTCAAGGTCTTTCAATGACATACAGTCTAAATTTTTGGGACTCAGAGACACACTCAATGAATTTTCTGTCACGAGTAACTTTTATCAGGAAAGGTACTTTAAACTAAGTTTTTATCCTTCTAACTCGAGAAAAAAATACTTTTAAAGAGACTATGTCACAGATTTCACAGATTTTTGGTCTAAACTGTACATGTTCTGAAATACATGTAGGTAAGTGGTAGGCAACTTTACGGTCCATGAAAAACATTATCTTTGACCATTAACTGAAGATAATTATAACTTTTATTTGGAAATAGAAACCAAACTTTGGCTATAAATATCAATTGTTTTTGAAGGTGTGTGGAAACAATTAATATTTGAAAACCTTGGCTAACGTTTTCAAATTGCAATCCATCTCCATCCGAGCCATCCACAGCAAATGCGCTTTTTAAGTTGCAAAGTGTCTGGCCATTTTGAGTGACAATTATTGCAGTACCTCCACTTACATAAATAAAAAGGTGCCTCTGCCCTTTCAAGATGAACTACAAAGAAATAATTAGTTAAATTCAATTAAAAGCCAATAATATTTTAAGTCATTGATAATTTCGAAGAAAAACACAGTGGATTAAAAGTTTATAGAAACTATTGACAAGTTTGTTTCAGTCCACAAATTAGGTAGAATGTCTGGGATTTGATTTCAAAACAAGTGATATCTTGCATTCTACAACCCACATAAAGTTTATTGAGAAAGCAATAAAAATACATCTTGTGAAAAAGTTTACTTGGATCAATTTTGTTTTTCATTTGATTGCAACACTCATCACAACACCCTACAAAGAATTCAGTTAAACTTTTGGCAAGTGGCATTGTACAATTGTATATGCTTAACTTTGGGATGCACATTTTGCCATAAATGGACTTGATAACATCCGTCTTTAGTCTGTACTTGGAATATTGGTCAAAAGCTCCTTTTGTCAAGTTTTCTACTTCAGTTACAAAAAGACTCAACCAAAATTTCCCCCAATTCAGACCTCACACTAGCTCTGTGTATTTAAACAAGGAGCCCAGACAAACTGTTCTTTTTACATTAATTTTTACATTTTTAAAGTGAAATTACAGAACGGTTTGTAGATTTGTGTATAATAATGCAAAATATGAATAAATACTTGTTAAATAAATGTAAGGTTTCTTTTTTGTTATACAGTATCATTTGTTTGGCTTGAATTGCAAATTTGAGCGGATTGAAGGATTTCGCTTTAAAATTTGTTGTTTACATAATTACTATTCATCTGATTATTAGGAAAGGTTGAAAAGTCCAACTGCTACAAAGTGGAAAAGCTCCAGCACAAAGGCGATTTTTGACCTAAAAACCCCATTGCACAGCTTTCAAACTATGCAGGAGAAAATAGGAGGGTTTGACTAATTTTCTCGGATCTTTCAATTGAAAATTCAGCCAAATGGCCCATAACTAGCCTTTGGACAAAATAAGACAATTATTATTGTTCAAGATTTTGTTCAGTGAAAAGAGATTCAAAGGCAATACCAATACTCACTAGGGAGTGATGTCAATGGTGTGACACAACCCAAGCACCTTGTGCAATTACTTTGGTGATGCGGAAAAAGTGATGCATAATCATTTAAGTATGTACAATCCCGTTCCTTGACACCTGTGTACACGTAAACCAAGATGGTTCTACCGAGATCTCCGTGTACCGTAAACCTACGCACACGGATCAGTACCTGAACTTCCACTCAAATCATCATCTTCAACACAAAAGAGATGTAGTTAACACCCTGATGCTGCGAGCCCAGACCTTGGTTACCGAGGACGAGGACAAAACAAGAGAAGCCCAACACGTGAAACAAGCTTTGAAAGTAAACAACTACCCAGATTGGATGCTAACAATACCGCTTTCCAAGTCTGGAACGAAAGAGCCCGAAAAGAGAAGAAAATCTACACTTCAGCGCCATACATCAAAGGAATTTCTGAACGCCTTCAAAGAGTGTTTAAGTCACACGAGGTCACACTTATTCAAAAACCCGTAAATTCCCTGAGGTCGCAATTGGTACATGTCAAGGACAAAACGTCCAATCTAAAGAAATGCGGAACTGTGTACCAGGTTCAATGTGAACAGCTCAACAAGGAGTACGTTGGTGAAACGTCCCGTTTACTGGAAACCAGAATGAAGGAACATCAGTCGAGGAACTCGTCAGCCATTCATGAGCATTGTCGACTGGAGGGCCACTCGGTAGACACAAGCAAGACAAAAGTGTTAGCCACCGAAATCAACACCTTTAAACGCCGGGTAAAAGAGGCCATTGAGATAAAACTCAGAAAACCTTTGTTAAATAGAGACAATGGTTTTGAATTAGCTCCAATTTATGACAGAATTTTAACTCCCCCGAGGCTTTGAAATGTCTTCTTAACATTCATCTTAAAAAACACCACCTCAGTGACTGATGAAGTCTGGATGATATCAGACGAAATATTTCACGCTTTTAAATTTTATTTGCGCTCCGAGTTTGAAAACATTTTAAACCCTTTTAACATTTAAGTATGTGTTGTTATAATTTTGTATGTCGGCGTATTTTTAAAATATTGAGATTGAATTTAGAAATGAGTAAGTAGTCATATTTCATTTTTCATATTTCACCCTTTAAGCCTGGAGGCAACTGGTCTAATTTTTCATAAATCAATAAATATAAACCAGATGTCCTTATAGGATGTGTCAATCAAGTCAAAATAGGTGGGAGGAGCAATTTTATGTTCTCAAAATGCAGATCTTTCCAAGGCAATTTTGGTACAACAAAAATTCATACATGTAATTGGACAAATATTGTCCAAGTTATGACGTTACAGTGAATGTGTGTTAGGACCTTCATGTAAACCACTTAAGTGATTGGAGCTTCCTAATAAAAGATTGTTATTATTATTAATGTGCAAAATGGCACTATCAGGGCTTAAACGGTTAAAGCTAGCACTGAAAAAATTGGAATAGCATTTATTTTCCAAAGAAAAAGGAATATTTTACAGCTATAGAAAATTCAGTAATCTCATCTCATTGTTTTGCGGAGAATGGCGAAACAATGCACCTAGATGTGAAACTCCCATGCAAAACCTAGCTGTTTCATAACTAGGTGTATTTTATTGCCATCGTCTGCAAAATAACACAATGAAATGACAAAATTCTGATGTTTTTTTTTCCTGTGGTTGTAAAACATTTCTTTTTTTTGGAAAATTGAACTCTGTCTCAACATACATGTACTCAGCACCTGCTTTAAAACTAAAGCACATACTGACTAGATCTAGATACTTACCGGTACTTGTTTCTTAGTAACGTCAATCTGAATATTTTATAGATTATATTGAAGCATAAAAACTATATAAGTCTCGCTTTTGGGATGGTCATTAATTGCATGAGGGTCCTTGGGTTGTGACATCACTCCCTATAGTAGGGAGTATTGGTTTTGCCTTTGCCTCACTATCCGCAAATAAAATCTTGAATGACCATTGTTTAATATTGTATCCAATCAGAAAGAGGCTGGGAAATAGCGATTTCCCTCCGGCACAACTTGTTATCACAATGAATTCCGATGGCTTAAAAATTTTGGATTCCCAATTTTGTTTGGTGCAAACCATTCGGTAAATTGAACCATACATGTCATTTCGACTATTTTGCTTGTTTACAAGCAGAAGTAGGAGATTAGGAGTGATGTGGGCAAAATTTGGATACATTCTTGTCTACTCTCAAGGGACTTTTTTAATTTCTCAAGGGACTGTTTTAATTTCTCAAGGGAGTTCTTTCCGCTTAATGGGCGATGAAAGGGTCTCTTATTATTATTGCGTCACCACTTCCGATCTCGAGTTAAAGACGTGACTTGTCACATATTCCGCTGTAGGTGATGAAAGGGTCTCTCATTAGTATTGCGTCAACAATTGCGATCTCGTGTTAAAAGCGTGACTTGTCACATGTATAAACGTTATATAACAGTTATTTTTATGCGTGAGTATCTCAAATGAGATATGACACAACTAATCGAGAATGTGAGTGGTTCAGTGTTTCACAGTCTAAAGCGTTGTACTAGTCCAAGCGTCTCACTCACTGAAGCCGGGCGCTAATATTTAACCTAAAATGATTAAGAACGGAAATTATCTTTTCTTTCACAAACTATTCGTCGAATACACTCCCTTTGTTCGTCTTTAAATGTTTTGTGAACAAAACTCTTGAGAGATTTTCTAAAACCTAGAAGAACTCGCTTTCTACTTCATTCCACTCAACCTGCGCTCAACACCCGCCATGATAACAATTGTTTTTGTCTACACGTGCGATATTTTTGGACCGGAAATTAGACTTAAACTCCATTAGCCGCTGTGGGTGATGAAAGGGTATCTCATAGTATTGCGTCAACACTTGTTATCTCGTGTTAAAAACGTGACTTGTCACATGTATAAACGTTATATAACAATTATTTTTATGCGTGAGTATCTCAAATCCGATATGACACAACTAAGGATTTGTTTTCGCGACAATCGATTGCGTTAGTCACGCTTAACACGAGTGAATAATCATTTATTCGCGTTCTCAATTCAAGGGATTTCTTTTCGGTGTGGGTGAACAATGCGTCAGTCAACACTTGAAGGCAACGTATAAGTCGCGCTAATATTTAACCTAAAGGATTTGTTTTCGCGACAATCGATTGCGTTAGTCACGCTAAACACGAGTAAATAATCATTCGCGTTCTCAATTCAAGGGATTTCTTTTCGGTGTGGGTGAACAAAGCGTCAGCCAACACTTGAAGGCAATGTATAAGTCTTTCACAGACTAAAGCGACGCTAATATGTAACCAAGAACGTAAGAACGCAAGTTTGGACTGGTACAAGCGTCTAACACACTAAAGGAGCGCTAATATTTAACCTAAAACGATTAAGAATGCAAATTTGTACTTTTACAAGTCTTTCACATTCGCGACAATCGATTGCGTTAGTCTCGCTAAACACGAGTAAATAATCATTTATTCGCGTTCTTCTTACACCGAGGATGAGGCAACATGCTTGTCCCAACTTTCAAGAAACCCTTTTCAGCGATAATATTTATTTATTTTAAAATTCCGCCGTAGCACGGAAAAATGAATGTTTCGCACATTTTATCGGGCAAAAGACGAGAAAAATACGCATAAGACTCACATTACGAGCTGATCGGATGGTTTTTAAAATTTGATTTCTGCAAAGGCTGATTTTGTTTTCGTCACTGGCACGATCGTCTGGCGTCTTTGGTGGTGTGATGTAATACTCTTCAACACCACTGGTGATAGATCACGCTCTTACCGAATCCCAACGGAAGCACCGCCAAATCATCTTTTCTTTCACAAACTATTCGTCGAATACACTCCCTTTGTTCGTCTTTAAATGTTTTGTGAACAAAACTCTTGAGAGATTTTCTAAAACCTAGAAGAACTCGCTTTCTACTTCATTCCGCTCAACCTGCGCTCAACACCCGCCATGATAACAATTGTTTTTGTCTACCGTGCGATATTTTTGGACCGGAAATTAGACTTGAACTCCATTAGCCGCTGTGGGTGATGAAAGGGTATCTCATTAGTATTGCGTCAACACTTGCTATCTCGTGTTAAAAACGTGACTTGTCACATGTATAAACGTTATATAACAATTATTTTTATGCGTGAGTATCTCAAATCCATGACCTAAGGATTTTTTTCGCGACAATCGATTGCGTTAGTCACGCTTAACACGAGTGAATAATCATTTATTCGCGTTCTCAATTCAAGGGATTTCTTTTCGGTGTGGGTGAACAATGCGTCAGTCAACACTTGAAGGCAACGTATAAGTCGCGCTAATATTTAACCTAAAGGATTTGTTTTCGCGACAATCGATTGCGTTAGTCACGCTAAACACGAGTAAATAATCATTCGCGTTCTCAATTCAAGGGAGTTCTTTTCGGTGTGGGTGAACAAAGCGTCAGCCAACACTTGAAGGCAATGTATAAGTCTTTCACAGACTAAAGCGACGCTAATATGTAACCAAGAACGTAAGAACGCAAGTTTGGACTGGTACAAGCGTCTAACACACTAAAGGAGCGCTAATATTTAACCTAAAACGATTAAGAACGCAAATTTGTACTTTTACAAGTCTTTCACATTCGCGACAATCGATTGCGTTAGTCTCGCTAAACACGAGTAAATAATCATTTATTCGCTTCTCTTCTGGGATTTCTTTTCGGTGTGGGCCGGGGGTGTGGGTATATATGAAGAATGTATTGACCGCTGAACTGTTTGTTTGCTTTAGTAGGCCGGAATAAGCGTATACGCGACACGAGTACTACAGTATATTCAATGTGTTTTCGATTGGGTTTTCTTTGGCTCCTTAATTTGCGGTTGAGTTTTGTAAACAGCGCGTTGTTGACTTCTAGGTTTCAGTTTTAATTTAGAATGTGATGTGGAAGTGTAAAGTATTCAGGTAAGCTAAGTTATTTTCAAGACTTCCACTCCTAAACAACATGAAAAGCGTCTTTCACCCTTTAGCAAAACACTACTCCATACTACAATTGACAGCCAACAGATAGACCATAGCAAAATAGTCGTAGTCTCATAGAGACCTTTGATTTATTTTCAATAAAAAATGTATTTCATTAACAGTAATTTTGAAATGTGATTCATATAGTCATAGTTAGTAGAGTGTAGCATAAAATGATTTTAATTTCTTTTCCAGGTTCTTGGATTTGCCAAGAGAAAATACGAGGGTGGATGGACTTACTCTCCTGCTGCTTGTAAGACAATTGCTGAGTATTTTAAGAAGTAAGTACATATTTTTCTCCCTTTGAATATATTATTATCACAGGTACAGTAGTTAAATAATTGCCCCTTTTGCCATGAATGACCTAACTGAAGACAGCTGTTATCAGGCTCCAGTTGTTTGAAGGGTGGATAAGGCTATCCACCGGATAAATCGCTATCCATTGGAAAGCACAGTACTACACTACTTCAACACTACTTCATCATTACCAGTGCTGAAGGACGGTTAAGCAAGACCCTGATAAGCTATCCAGCATCTACACAAGTTTTCTTCATACCATCCTTTGCATATTCTGGTCCAGGACCATCTCAATTAAGGATCTCCTACAGCAGACAAACCAGGATGGTGACAAGAACAATCCTCAAGCATCAGCATTGGAGGGGGATTGCTTCCTTTCTTGCAACATTTTTAGAAAAGTAAAGTAACAAAAGCCTTTTTAGGATATTCGCATTTATTGTTCATGTGCATTCTTACTGCACATAAACAATGCACATCCTCATGAATCTTGCCATCTTGTGAACGTTAGGTGGGTGCAAATGTGATTGCTTAATTATAAGTTTCACATAAACAATATTAAGCAGAGAAAATTGTATTTCAGGTATTTATTTGCAAAATGTTTTGACTGAAAGACACTGCATGCATATGCAGCCATATTGAGTTAAAAGAGGCCTGATTTTTCAGGTTTTGGACAGTTTATCTCTGCAATGAATTCACTGACCCCCATTTTTCCGACTGTTTTTCTTGTTAAAGAAAAATAGTAAGACTTGTGGACAATGAAGGCACTCTTACCTTATTCTTGTTAACTCTCAAGGGACTGTTTTAATTTCTCAAGGGAATACTTTTCGCTGTTGGTGATAAAAACGTGCTCAATAGGAATGTTTCAGCACTTCAAAGTGTTATGATCAACTTATCTATTGATTGTGTTCTGTTTTTTCGATTTGATGCGTTTGCAGAGATTCCAACTTTTTTTGAGGGAAAATAGAGTATTTTTAGCACAGAAGGTGCCCCCCTCTAGGGGGTCTAGGGGCATAATCCACTGGGAAATTTTGAAAATTTAGGTTCTCTGGCATTTTGACATCATTTCAGAGTTATTCTACATGTATAAGGTCTTTATTCTTTTCACAAACATTTTTGGTGCCTTTCTTTACTTTTGTTAAACTCAGATCATAAAAAGTACTAAAGATTAGCAAATTTTCTCTTGTTAAATTCAGAGTTTCATGATAAATCGGGAGAATCTGAAAAAAATCGGAAGAGCGGGAGGCAACGCATCAAATCGGGAGGGTTGGAATCTCTGTATTTGTTATCTATGGAAAGCAATTTCTCAATGGCCTCAACAAAAGAAAAGGTACAAGGCAGGCAGTTTCGATGGCCTGTCTGTGTGGAGACTACAGTCTGTGATTTTTTTTCCATTTTCATGTGACGCTCGTCATCTAGCCTTTGAAAATTAAAGGTAGGTATTTTTTAAAGATCTCTGCCATTCATCGATTGAATCACTTGGTTTAAACATGCTGAAAAGCTGCTGCAAATCTTCATTGTTACATAATGTGGAGGCACAGAGATTCTTTAGGCTCATAACAAAGTTCTAGAGAATTCTTGGCATCAAGGAGACGAGTCTAAAAGCTCAGTGTTCTTCAGAAGAATGATGAGTGTTTGCTATAATTCTATTATTAGTTTTAGTATACATTTGATTTCTGTAGTTAAGACATGATTGTTTAAACTTGGAATATATAAATGTACATGTATATACATGTATCCAAACTGATAAAATACTCAATTTGGACCTGCATAGTTGTATCAAGACATGCTGATCATAACATAGCACATCATGCTTGGAGCTTGATGACTACTTCAACTTTGTGTCCAATTTCCATCCTACTCTTCAGTTTAAGCACACAATTTCTGTTTTTGACATCTCCTTCCTGGACATTAATCCCCGGGGGGGGGGGGACTCCCATATTTAAGGGACGGGGATGCTCGTCGGAAATTTTAAAAAGAACCCCTAAAAGAGACCAATCTGGGTGTGGCTCAAGCCTTTCTTGACCCCTAAAAGATACCAAAAAACTAAGAACGGAGTTTATACTTGTATATTTCTTCCTGGTAACCCTAAACAAGACCATTATGGCTAAAAATATTGGCGTTTTGGGCATTTTTTCCCGGAACACCCTAAGCGAGACCAAAAGTCCGAAATTTACACCCCTAAGCGAGACGACGAGCATCCCCGTCACTTTCATATGGGAGTCCCCCCCCCCCGGGCATTAATCTGCACATTAACAATGATTGCATCAGCACCTCCATACACTACAAGGTCACATACACAGTCACATAGCTATCTTCACCAACTGAACAATCTTCGCATCCTCAGCGCTGCAAGGATGGTCTCCTGCCCAGTCAACTTTTAAAACTTTGACATCTGTGTTCTGACAACTTCGATTTTCTGGAGAGCGAATCCTCCTGAGCAATTTCAACATCTTATCTGGCAACCCACAAACAAAAGAAATATTTCCTCAGCCGCCACTGGTAGCCTATCACCGTGATCGCAACGTCCAGGACACCTTTAGTACACGCTGTTGGTGGGAACTTCTCCTTGCACACACAACCGCTGACGCACTTGTGATTTCTTTTCTCATGACAGCACCCTGCATGGTCCCCATGCTCAATATTTTATTATTATCAAGGATGCATTCACCTGTCAATCATCTGGCTTGATGTATGCCATCCCTTGCCGCCATTACTGCGCCGTCTCCATCAGCGAAACAGGCCATTAACTAAGAGAACGCTACGGATTTTCTGTCGCAAAGCATTTTAATGTAAATGGACACACCCTGCAAGACGCACAAGTTCAAGGGGTCATGCTCTGTGGCAGAAATAAGCAATGCAACCGCCAGGAAATGCACCTAATTTTCAAGCTGGGCACTAGTCAGCCGCACAGTCTGAATTCATATTTTCGATACATTGTATCGTAAAGGTTTTTTTAAACTTGGTACTTTGACAAGTGGCCTACAGCACAAAGAAATTTATTTTTCCATTTAAAACTTATCATTTCTTACTTTTGTTTTGTATTTTAATTAGGTTTCCTCAGCTTTTTGAATCTCTGGCTAAGATGTCCACAAATGATCGCTGCTTTGTAAAGGATTTGGATACAGACAAAAATGGGTGAGGTTCTTTGTTATTGCTTTCACTTTTTTCTCTGTTTTTTTTTTTTTTAAGATAAACAAATAATTGAATTATCTAGTAAGGGATATCCAGGACCGTAGCTAGTAACAGGTGACCAAGGCACTTGCCTCATTAAAAATCTTTCATTTCTTTTGATTATTTTCATGCCTTTGTAAAAGACTGAAATAAAAAATGAATAATGTGAGAGAACTGTTACTTTTTCTGATATTGCCTCAGTAAGATTTTTTGTCTGACTTCGGCCCTGATATGTAAGAAGTTCATTGCTTTTCTGAATTTATTAACTGGGCCTGGGGCGAGTGCATCAGAAAATTTTTTTGAAAAATAGGACAATAATTATATTTTTTTCTTCTGTTTTGTTGGCCTCACGTTCCATACCCTGTGCAGCCAAATGCTCAGCTTTTTTTTTTTTCACAACAGCCCTGTTTTCAAGAGAATTATCAGCTCAAAAATCTCAGGCTATTTTAGTTGTGATTTTGCCAAAAAATGTTTATGATTTTCAGGGTTAAATACAGCAAGAAAGTCACCAAAATCAAAGTGTAACTCTTAGTGCCAGCCTTGCACTTTTACATGTAATCGGTTTTTCTACATCTTACTTTGTCTGTATTTCACCTTTTTTCGACTAATTTGTTTGTTGTCAAGCAAAAAAGGAGATATGTAGACAGCAAATTTCCTCTCTTACCGCATTTATTTGTTCACTCTCAAGGGACTGCTTTCATTTCTCAAAGAAATAGTTTCCCCTGTGGGTAATCAAAGTCCGTGACTTGTAAAGCGTCACTCTATAGTTGTGCTTCAGCACTTCCGTTCTTGTCGAAAAAACGTGACTTGTCAAATTTGCAAACGTTATATAACAATTAAATAAAGTAAGTAGCTGTCTCATCAACTGCCTATCCCAGGTTGGTCCCTTTGGAATTCTACATAAATCAATAAGAGAACAACATAACTTTTGATTACATTCTTTACAGGTCCATTTCTTTATCAGAGGTTCAAGACTGGCTAAAGACTGTACCTGCGCGCAACTTGGAGCCAGTAACATGTGGCAGCAGCAGCTTAGATGAGCCAATTGTTGAAGCTATAGAGGAGGTGGTGCAACAAACTAAGGTAGGATCATTAAAAAAACCTCCAGCTGTTTTTCACAGTATACACTACCGTGTTGAGATGTTATTGTAAAACATTTGGTACCATTCTGCACCATCTTTAACCCCAAATGTTCAATTTTTTTATTTTCGGTCAGCAAATTTGGGCTGCTTAAGGTTAATCCATAATATAATATTTTTTGCTTTCGGCCCATCTTGTCTCTGTAGGCACGCAGTAACACAATAATCTTGACTCACAAGCTATAATCGTTCTTTTAAACATTCAGGCCATTTATAATTATTCCTGGAAAGGATCACAGCTTAGGGCTAATTTTGTCTAAATGAAGCAGTCTGCTACTTTTCTCAGTGAAAATTATCCTTTTCTGTCGATTCTGTTTTGATATTCCATTGACTGAATGAACATTTGCCGAACTTTGCTTATTGAGACAATTGATATGTATCGAATGATGTATTCATTAAAGATTGTTATGGGATATCCTTGAGAAGCTGAAACATGTACGCTTGAATTTAAGGTGGCTTACTACTGTTTTGAGGGGGTAAAAGAACCAAACTTTCGACTCACTTGTAAAATGTTCAGAAAAGTTGTCATTCTCTTAATGCTGTTTGTTACAGAATACAACCATCATATGTGACATTTGAACAATAAAAATCCTAATAAACACTCAAATCAAAAAAGCAGCAAAAATAAACGACTAAGTACTTAAGTGGGGACTGGGCACTAGTAATTCAATTGGTGTTTTTTCTCAAAATTTGCCCATATGACCCTACCTCAAAATTTCATAAATAAGAAATTCGCTCTGATTAAACATTTATGCAAAATAATATAGAAATCTGTAAGGCCTATTTTTTAGAAAATCGGAAAATGTGATATTTTGGCTATTTAAAAAATAGATCAAAATCTGTCTTACAGATTTTTTAAAACTTTGGCTGTTGATGCGACCAACCCTAAAAATTAATGCTGAAAAATTTATCATGGGTTGGACAGTAGGTATTTGAGTAATTTGACTTAAAAACGGGATTATATAACCTTGGACGAGAATCAAATAAATTGTGCGTGACCTTTAATTTGAGCATGTGCTCATGTGACGCCATGACTTTCCTGCAATGAAGAAAGTCAAAAATTGCAGGTTATTTATCTATCTTTCTTGCCCTTTTTCCTGCTCTAGGTTTAAACAAATGTCTGAAACATTTTGAAATTCTCTCTGGTATACCAAGTTGGTTTAACAGCTGAACCTTGTTTTCCTTTCATTTAAGAGTTGCTAGCGCAATTTTTGTCCTCGCGAACAATATTGATGTCAAGTAGAAAATTGTAGCACACGCTCTTAAGTCTCGTAAAAACTGTAGTAAGCCACCTTAAGAGAATTGTTTTGTCTAAAATTATTTCCAAATGTTCAACATGGCAACATGTGGCAAAAGGACCAAAATTTCTAGAAAATAAATAAATGTTTTTTTGGAAAAGAAGTTGATTCTAGACCTCATCTGGCTCAGTGCGCCTTTGTTTACCAAGTTTACCCCCAGTCAGCTTAGCTATCTTTGTACAGCAATGTTATAACGCTAGATAGTTACGGGTTTCCGGACAGACCACACAAACTACGTCAGATGGCCTTCTTGTGCACATGACAGATAATTATGTTACATGTAGATCTACCATCCAGAGTGGATAGTTTACAGTGCACAAGACTCCAAATGCCTTCTCTGCCAAATCGTAGGACCAGGCCCATGAGTAGAATAACAAACTTATCAAAAGGGGACGGTGGGGTGATAGGCATAACAGAGAATCCAAGTGCGTTGTTACCTAAGTTGGATGGTACCTGGGGCTGAACTAGTGAGGTTGGTAGATAGTGATGAAGAGAAGCATGCCCAGTTGCCCCATCACAAGCAGTCTCGTACAAGTCAAACAAGGTTTAAGAGTCTTGTCAGCAGAGCTAAGCAATCCGTTTGTGGAGACCAAGGTCAAGATTTTGTTTTGCAATTTAGAAAAGGAGATTAGAACTCTAAGAAAGGAACAGTCACGCAGTGTTTGTAAGGGAATGGCTGATTGACAGAGAAAGCACTCCATGGAATAATCTCTGTTTGTGGACAACTTCCTAGAAGACAAAGGTTGACAAAGACAGCTGAAATTCCAGTCGTCCTGAACAGATTGCAAATTGTTTTCTAAACCCCATATTGGTTGCCATATTCGTGGAGGCAACCCCAATTAATATTTCTCGCACAAGAATCAAGGACCACCACCTTTTCTATCTGATGAAGGAACCAAGCCAATATCCCAGTTATCACACTCAGAAGAATGGGGCTAGACGTCAGCAAGGAAACATGGCAACCAATATGGTGCACACTGCCTGAGGCTGCAATGTCGTGCCAAGTGCTCATCTACTGTGTCTTCGAGACCAGCTGTAGCAACAAAAGATGCAAGTGCTGTACAGCTTATTTGCTTGTACTTCACTATGCGTTTGTCATGGAAAATGTTTAAGATAATAGTTCCAAAGGGAAGGAACAAATGGCAAAGTTGTAACATTGTGTGAATAATGTGTCATCAATTTCCTGATTTGAACACTGCATAACTTGCATCAATTAATTAGGAACATTCATAATTAAGATGTAGTTACCATGGATACGGCATCTTAACACATTGAACATCTGGGAAGGGCCACTCCTGGCCATCCCTATATGCCTATAATATCCAAATCTCCTGTAAAACATGCCAAAAATTACTTTTCACATGTATGGTTTTTTTACTTGTGAAATAGAGTAAACTAGTTAGAGCTTAAGCAGCCATCGTTTTGACATTGTTCACAGTTTTTCTTATGTTACAAACAGCTGCAAATATTTAGCTATTGCATGAAAGGACCTTGTGTGACTCTGCTCTGGTTCAAGAGCTGCCTTGTTTATCTGAGATTGTAACATCAACTGACCTTTGGGTTTCTAGTATCTGGATAAACAACTCTTCATTTTTAACGACTGTAATCAAAACCAAGTTATGCTTACATTCATTTATTTGAGTTACGTGCTCCTATCTTTCAATAGACCATTTGCATTATGACGTAAAAGCGCAAAGACTTCTGGTACTTGTAGTTAGGTTCGCGGAAAATTTTGAATCGTCATCAAGCCAGCTAGCCCAAGAAAATCGTGATGGAGGTAAAGAAAATTACTCTCACCGAGGAAGACGTCCTGTGGCTTCATTTAAAGGGCAAAAAGCAACCTCTCAGTATAAAACCAAGTCCGTTAAAATGAAAAAAAAAAAGTTATGCAAGAAATTGTATATTTGCTGGGTTGCGTTTTGTAGTGAAGTTTCAACGAGTGTTTCCTCCAAGTCTCAGTCGCGGGGTTATTTAATTAAATTCCTAAAACTTTTGCTTGCCAGGTATTATCAAATAATATACAAAGACGCAATATTTTACCCTTTCTAAACATGGGGGAGCACAGTACATGATTTCTACACTCGTAAAAATCTTTGAGGCTCACCTTTCGAGTCGCACAAGTAATCGTTCATCAACAAGATTTGGGAAATAAAATTATATTTGCTCGCATGGCCCTCGCTCGGATTGAAACCACAACTGCTACTCGACGAGTTGACATTTCCAGTACAAAAACAAGAAAACTTCTTTGTTAAAGAATACTGCAATTACAGTTCTAATTTGACGAAAAAATACAATTTTAAGATAAAAACAAATAATCTGTATTCACCTGCACAGGGAAGTTTTGATTGATCAGCTTGAAAATCCTTTATGATTGACCCTTCATGATTCATTGATGAAGCTCGATTGAAAGAGGAAAATTATTTGACTCGTTTCTCTGTCTCACTGTAAAAATAAATTAAACTGACCGTCCCGCCAAGCAATCATGATATATGGTAAAGTTTCTAAGCTTTTCAGTGAAGAATTATAATTCACCTGAGATCGATGGAAGCGATCGTTTGTTGAACGTCTGAAAATAGATTAAGAACAAAGTCAATGGCTTGCCTTGCTTTCACTTGATTCCACACAAATTCAGTTATATCCTCGACTCGTCCTTTCAAACAATCTGTTTCCAGTGCGCGATGTTTTGAAGCTGTGATATTAGGCTAAAAGTATTTACGAAGAGAAGTTGTCGGCCGCGATGAATGAATTTCTACCAGTGAAGTCAACTCCGCCACACAACTTACTTGAACACGAACAAAATTTGTCTGTCTTGGTTAAAACACAGAACTCAGTCATTTTTCATTCCAAAGCTATCATCCTGTTTTCTATATTTTTGACAGGTAACTGAAAAAATAAATGTATAAACAAATTTGGAAGTGACAAGAGCGTAAACTTTATAGCAGCTCAACTTCAGATCAAAATAAAAGTCCTGGATGTTCACCTTCGCGCTTGGCTGCCCTTAGCCAATCATAAGGCAGAAATGATTTTTTCCCGCGAACTTAACTACAACTACCAGAAGTCTTTGCGCTTTTACGTCATAATGCAAATGGTCTATTACTTTGCATGTCCACGCTGTATTGTCTTTAACCAGTAGTTTACTACACATTAGTTCTGTATTTTTCCCCACCACACCGTTCCCCTTTAGCTTCTACTCTCTCCTGAGTGGGGCACATTCCACACTTGTTGGCTCATCGCAGGGTGTGTCGCTGCCACCCTTACTGCATTGCTCATTCATAGGGTGTGACACTGCCACCCTCATTCCATCATGCATCATCACTAGAGTGTGTTGCTGCCACCCTTACTGCATTGCTCATCACTAGGGTGTGACACTGCCACCCTCATTCCATCATGCATCATCACTAGAGTGTGTTGCTGCCACTCTTACTGCATTGCTCATCACTAGGGTGTGACACTGCCACCCTCATTCCATCATGCATCATCACTAGAGTGTGTTGCTGCCACCCTTACTGCATTGCTCCCAACACTAGGGTGTGACACTCCACCCATCATCATGCATCATCACTAAGTGTGTTGCTGCCACCCTTACTGCATTGCTCATCACTAGGGTGTGACACTGCCACCCTCATTCCATCATGCATCATCACTAGAGTGTGTTGCTGCCACCCTTACTGCATTGCTCATCACTAGGGTGTGTCGCTGCCACCCTCATTCCATTACGTATTATCACCTGGGTGTGTTGCTTGCCACCGTTATTGCATTACTCACTTTAGGGTGTGTTGCTGCCACCCTTACTGTGTGTTCTTCATGGGGAAACAGTCAGTTGACATTTTTGCCAACATCTTTTATGGAGGAATTCAAGTTCTTAGTGAGAAAGGAAGCTATTTTGTCTTTGTTCTACCTAAGTGCCGATGTGCATGTCTCAAAAGCAAAAAATTATAATGCTGCATGTATGCGCGTCGCATAGTTAATTTATCGTGTCAGTATAAATCATGAAGTCTTTGGGCACGCATAAAGCTGTCAGCTTTCTTAATTCACCATGCTGGACTCTAGTCAAGTGTGAACATTTCCCTACTTAAATGTTGAACAACTTCTCCACTGTATAAAAGAACTTTAATTCCAAAAAAAGAAAATGAGAAATAAGCTCTGTTCCTGGCGTTAGACTACTCACAGCCAGCACTGGCAGTGTCATGGCAAGACATAAAAACAAGTGTCTACCGTGGGCCAAGTTAAGTTCAATAAAGCGGTAAAGTTTTTCGATTTTAAGTTGATAAAACACAACTTGTATATAACCTAAATTCTGACTGTTATCTAGCAGACGTATTCAGCTGAGAAGTTCACTTCAGCATGCACAACCGATGGTGACAAATTCAATCACTATACATGTAAATAGTGATAGTTGTACTATAAATAAAAATCTGTGCAAGTTTTCGTACTATATCCTTAGAGCCAGAAAACGTACAGCCATCTGAGGAAGAAGTCCCACGGATATGAGAGTTTTCCTGTAATAAGTGTCAATGATATTGTTGTTCAGGTACCATAAGCTAGGAAATTGAAAGTTAAACCACAATCAACAAGCCCTATTCTTCTCTCTGCTGCCGTGTAATCAAACTGTTTACACACGTTATGATGTCTATAGACCTAATTTGCATCATTTGGCTGCTAATCAGATGTCACAGATTTTGGCTCGAAATGGCCAACTTCAAGGCAAGAACTCTTAGTAGATTGTGCTCCTTAGTATAGCTTAAATTGGTAAATAACGAATCAGTGGAACATCCTCTGTCATTTTCTGCAATAAAAAGGGTCAAAATTTCATTTCATAGGCACTTTAAAATGTTAACCTCAATAGTCTCTTGCTGTGTGCAAATTTTCAGGCTGGAAATAAGAAGTGCATGATTCAGCCGAAATCTTGACTCGCGGCTATGCTGCCAGACTATAACCATATTTGGGTTTTTGAAAACTGACAAAAAAGGAACGTTGTAGCATAGCTAGGCCCTTTCTAAAATAACTGTAAACATCTCCTTATCAAAGCAGCAGGACAAGTTGCTTTCTAAGAAGAAGCTATACATATTAACTACCCAACTTGATTCATCCCAGTGCATTGTCAGTTCTTGTACCTACCAATAACAACTGTTCTGCTAGAAATCACTGTACTGAAGATATCAACCATTTTTTCAATTACTTAGGCATTGAACCAGAAGACAAAGACAGTAAAAGTACGTGTACGGCCTTACCTCCTGTTTAGGGTAAGTAGCAATTGTTATCCACCCTTTTTTCACTTTTGAATGTAGTTAAATTTAAGTACAATGTTAATGTACAATTTATCAAATTGTTCCAGTCAAATTATGGAAGCCATAAGCTTCGTGGACTACTTCTGCCACGTAACAAGTCCACTTACTGCACACATAGCCAGAGATACTTCGAACAACCTTTTTGTAAGAAACATCAGTTAAAAATACTTTTCTCATGAACTATACAAAAAGTTGGTTTTAATTGTAAATAATTTTGATAGTTTATCTTGTTTTTAATACTGTTATTTTAATGAGTTGTAAAGTATGTCGTATTGATTGATCAATCCTGCGATCTTTTCTTGATTACGTGGGGTCTTGTAGTATGTGTGATGTGATAATGTAAGGGTTATTGTTTTAATTGTCATCTTTTGTTGCAGCCATCTGAACATCTAGGAGTAGTTCTTCCTGACAGTGATGCCACCTTTGAGCTATTCGACAGAGTTGTTAATGTCAAAGTTAATGCAGCCGTTCCATTTGGATTTAGAGGAACTATTACAGGCATTCATCGGGGTATCTTTAAACTTTTGTGTTTTTCCATGCAAAACTACTCATGTTTGTGCCATTATCTTTCATGATTTGTTAAAAATTTACAGTTCTTTATTCGTATTTGTAATATTTTCTTACTCCACATGCCTTTATTTGTCACTGAGCCTATGCTTATTCCCCCTATAAATTATTTCATGTAGCCTATTTCTTCTTTGCCTTATACCACGTTTCCACATTTCGGGTTTCCTGAACCCTGTTTTTTTTTTCAGTTCGTAAGCCAGTTTGTTTTGATGTATTCCTTGTATTTCCTTAATTATTTCATTGCCCTTATCGTATGTTATTTTATTTTAATTCATTTGTAATCTCTTATTGGGAATTAATTTTATGAAAATTTCACAGTTAAATCAATGCAGACTCCTGTTGTGTCTTTATGTTGTGGACCCTTATCAGAACAATTAGTTTATTTCCGTATTTTGAAATGAATTTAATTCTTCTATGAGGTGATGGTTCAGTTGATGTCCAGTACGAAGTCGTCTTTGATAAACCATTCCTGAATGGATTACCAATAAGGTAACAACTTTATAATTAACTCGGTAATCAGTAGCATTAAAAGTGTCACTTACAAAAAGTAGATTTTTTGTAAAGGAGAAGGAAAGTGTCGAGTATAGGCAACTTGACTGCAATTCTTTACCAAACAGTAACACTCAAGTCTACTCAATAGCTGTAACCATTCAAAGAAACATACCGGTACATGTATTTCATCACTTCTCAGGTCAAGACTCTGAAACAGCAAGTCATTGGCAGGTTGGAGTGGACACTATATCACTTTTTTACTTGTCAGTAATAGCCTTCAATGCACACAAGCAGTCACAAGCAGTCCACCATAGAACTGTACCTTAGAAAAAAGAAATACTCCTAGTCGCTTAATGCTACAGAAACCGGGATAAGCTCCAGCTGTATGGGCCACTTGGCTTGGACACAGGCTTTACCTTTTTTGCCTATTCTCTGGACTATTTCCAGTTTTTAACCAGGACATATTTTGTTGCCAGTGCGTTACTTCCAGTAAATAGTAAAAAACTAAGGAGCTCTGCTTTTAGGCTCCTAAATCTATATTCTAATCCTTGGCTTTAGATTAGATGTATCTAGGCAACTATTTGACTGTGGTGCTGGAGAGTTTTCAAGACGGAGGTGACATAATTAATATGTGAATTTTAAAGTAGAGAATCATCTTTGCTGTCTTCAGGTGCTCGTCTAGTAAGGTGTACTTGATGGGAGCTGCATCACTTATCAACATCAGTCATGGTGCTCGATGTGAAGCCAAAAAGGTTGAGAACAAGTCAGCAGGCAAAATTCAACAGCTTGGAGGAAGAGGTTCAGTAAGTCCCAACCTGGGCTGTTCACCTGAACTGGGCAAGAAAAACAAGAACATGCAACAGACCTCAGCAGATTTCAGGCTAGATTCTCCAGGTGTGTGCCAGTATAAACAGTTGTATTCTGAAATGTGTTTAACTCCACATGCAGCATTGACACACTGTTAATGTCTTGAATCAGATGCTAATGGCTGAAGTTTCAAAGAAACAGTTCTGAAAATTGTAAAATAATCGCAAGAAAAGACATCATTATTGGTAGTTGTAAAAGTGAGAAATTGGAGCTAAAATACACATTCTTCCTATTGCTGATATCTCAAGTTTATTTTGGCTATTTGAGGGATTTGAGACTTCTGACTTCCATTTTGAACTGATTTATTTTAGCTCTTACTGGTGGTGTTTGTGTTGTCTTATAAATTACTAGACAGAAACTTAGTACAGTTGACAAAAAAGTTCACTTGGTCTAAGAGAAACTAGAATTTGTATAATCTCTTTCTCCACAAAACTAGCCTGCAAGTAGGCTCCGATCTGATCGGTGAGCGAAGCGAGCCGAGAAGGGACCAGGGGAGCAATAAAAACTGGGGAGCCTGCGGACAAAGGTTTTTTACCGCCGTTCCAAGCACCCGCCGTGCACGAGATTCTAGTGCAACCTCTGATTGGTCAAATCACTAATAATTATTGTTGACAGGTCTTATCAACATCTCAATTTTGTCCACACCGTAATACAATAATTATATGCTTGAGACGTGATGCGATAAATTTGCTTTACGAAGTAGAAAGGGTGAGTCATGGTCACTTGCCCCAACAAAGAAAATGTGTTTGAATTCTTCCCACTGGATTTGGAACAACAACTAATAGACTCAATTTCCGCCGTCTTCTCGAGTCCGGTCTCAAACATTCTCTGGCGAAGGCGGACCAAGATAAATCCATGATAAGACAACTTACATCTTGTAATTAAAAGTGGGCCCAGTATTAATAAAATGCAAGTAGTGAACATTTTCATGGAACACTGTTCAATTCCTGTCTTTCCAGGGCGAACATTTTGAGAGACAAAGCACATCCTGCAAATAGAATCGAGCCACAAAAAATTTGAACTAGACATACAAACATTTAGAGGTGTTAACCGAACAAACAGGAAACCACGCAGCGCAGACCGGTGACCTCTAAAAACGTCCCTGGCCACAATCTTACGGCTCTATTCAATACATGATGCGTCCAAATAAATAAAACAGTGCCCCTCAGAAAGAAGTGAGAAGCAAAAAGGTCAAAAGGCTGAATTTAACATGGAACCGCAAAGAAACAAATGTCACGAACGTAGGAGTCGTGTAGGCCCGTCACCTTGTTTTACTAATTACATTCCAATACATCAAGGCAGAGATAATGATACGTTGTTGACAGTTTAATGACAGGACAATCAAAAGGGGTGAAATGGCGGCTTTTATTCTTTGTCAACAGGCTCTCCCCTTCTCCCTTTCTTCCCTCCCCCCTCCCTACTTTCCTTGCGCCATCCTCGACCAGAGAGCCTGTTCACAGGCTACCATAAAACAGACACTCAGCTCTGTACAATAAGTGTCCACATAAAAGCAAAATAATGCGGAATCATTTGAGAGTCCCGGGCATTAAGCCTTTGAGGACGCCTGTGAACTAATAGTAAGCTTTGTCTTTTTTCTTAGGAACTTTTGGATTTGGTCGAGGTATGTCGCCTAACATGCCATATGGTGGTGGCTTTGGCCCGTCACAGTTCATGAACTCTCCAAACTCAGCTTACAGTAAAACAAAGCAAAGAACACCAGGGGTTCAAGCCAGAGGATCTCCACAAGTCCAAATCAATACAAACAGAATAGCACAAGGGTGAGTTTAACGCTCGTCTATTACTTTGATGTTGCAGCTTTAGGCAATAGACACCTACAGCATTGTAGCCCAGCCCCTGAATTCTATTTACAGTGCTCGATATGGGGTTTGAATGAAGGTGTGAGAAGAGAGTATTAATTTTAGAATAATGCCTCTCTTACAAAGAGGGAAAACCATGTTTGGTAGTATTTTTTCAGACTTGTTAGAGTGGCTTTTTCAGATAGTAATGACAAATGGTTCAAATGTCAGTTTTGGATAATTATGGTAAAAATTGAAGCCATTGGTGTTTTTTGCATTTTAAAAATGTGGAGACAACTTTGCTCTAAATAAGCAAACCATGTTCAATACACTGACTGTCATGAGAGGAAAACACTTCACTTCCTTCCACACAAATCGAAAACCTAATTAAGCTTAACTGAATTCATTTCAGTAGAAGACATTCCATCCATCTAAAATAAGTAACAATTACTAAAGTCACATGAAACGAATGTGCTGTGGTTAATCTTTTTGGATCTCTATGTGACCAATGTACCTTCCGCACCGGCTTCCGCATAGCTTCTTAACGGTGATGAACAGGAAAAACATACCAAAATTTTAATTTTGTGGCAAAATGGAAAAATCACTTCCTTTTCTTTTTCAGTAGTTCAATAATTAACCTGATGTTGTTTGTTTTTACCACAAATTCTTTCATTTTAAGTAAAAATGGAAAGTAATATTGGTTTGCTTGCCTCGACTCACAAATTGGTCATTATTTTTTAATGAAATTTCCTATTATTAACACCCCTTTCATTTACAAAACAATCTGCAATTTACATATACTACTTCTAAATACTTTCTGAAACAATTCAAAAACAAGGGAGAGATATATTCAGTGAGCATTTGCCAGGGTAAAACCTGACAAGTGTTGCATGTATAACCCCAAATTCTTTCTTTCTTCACTTAATGACACATAAAAACATTGTTCTGAAATTTTAACAACTAAACATTCCTTCGTTTTAAAATGTACTTATGCCAAATGTTATCTTGTTTCTTCTTCTTTAGCAATTTGCTGTTATCATAGTCCTTTTTCCTCCAAAAAATTAAGTGCCAAAAGTCCAACAGGTTTGATTTAAGACATAGTTTAGGCGAAGGGTTGCCATGGTTATGCAAATTGCTCAGTGTCTAAGAATTCTCATGATTGCATTACCAGAGTCTGTGACTGATCAATTGCCTGCACTGACTCAGTCTATTTAAATTTTTCCAAATTTTTGTCACACTAAGTCACATAACCTTTTCGAGTATGGGAAGTAAATACATTTTGAAATGTCTAGAATTGATTCTGTTTGGCTTTGTTTCCACTCTTTCATTTGAAACGGAATGTTACAATAGGAAAGCACCAAGACATAAAGTAGTGTATTAGGTATTAAAAATGTGTTCTTTTATGCATTTCTAAATGGCAAGTGTTTGGAAACTCTAAAAATTCACTGGACTTCAATGCCTTCTAACAGTGAAAGTGCCTTCAATATCCCAAGCCAACTCTCGGGTATGTTTTAAGTCGGGCTTATATATGTGTGATTAAGTGAGAGTTGATAGAATTTGGAGTTATACCACATGTTAACTTCTGTGGTCCTATGTTTGGAATAAACTGAACGAATTAAGAATAACCACATCTTTCTTTGCGACCATTAAAGCAAGCAATGACAGAGCATTAATTTCTTGAGTATTTATGTTCAAAGCAGGCTTAGTACACTTCTTAATGTTTCCTAATGCATCTATACACTGTAAATTGTAAAGAATAACTTTTGTTCCACATTATCTGGTACCTGATTCTTTTTTCTTTTAATTTATTAACTTTTAATAATATTTAATTTTTTTTTTGTCTTGAGTTTTAGAACTTGGATAAAGTTCGGTTTTGACTAGTCAGCTCATATAGTTCAGATAGCAGCAAAAAATGTAGAAATTTTCAAAAATAATACGACTTTTTTAATTTTCACAAACATGTTTCCACGGTACATCCGTCATCGTCAGTGTGACGGTTATGAAAGTTGACAGTGATTTAAAATGTCGCTGTTACAAACCATACGTTACATTGCGCTGGAAAACAATATGCTAGATAAATTTTGAAGTTAATGGAATTAAAAGATGCATGTGCGCGTGCAGCTATAGGGAAAGTATAGTTTTCACTATTCAGAGAACTTTTTTGACTTATTAAATAAGTTTATTTTATTCACTGTTTGATTTATTCTGTATTTTATAACAAATTAATGGTTTGTTGTTATTGTTACTGTATGTATGTCATCGTGATCCCCTTACCCCTTACTTTATTTTTGAATTATTTCAGTTTGGTGTGTTTTGCTACAGCTATGGAATTATGTTCTAGTGAAAGAAAAAGCTCCATTTTTCCTGACCATACTGTAGTGTAACTATTTTTATGATTTTTACTCATAGCACTATCGATGAGAGGATGTCCACACCTCCGCGACTGCAAAAAGTGAGTGTGTTTATTAATTAACCTTGAAACAATTGTTCATTAAGTGATTAATACCATATGTTAATACGGTAAAAACCGGCAAGTAAGAACCTAATTTTTCCAAGGAAGCCTAAACAGTTTCTTATATAAATGGTAGTCAACACACATTTAGGCTATTCAGGTTCTTAACAGGTTCTTATTTTCTGCATTTTATACAGGCACAGTAATGCCTTGTCCAAACAATTTTGGGTTATTGGACATAGAGTTTAGCCTTGTCTTTTTATCAGATATAAAGACACTCCTTAAACATTAATTTCCTTTGTATCTTCTTAATGAATTGTTAATGAGTTTTTGAAATGTGTCGTTAGACCAATTTTTTCAGCAGAACTTTAAACAGTACCACTGCTACAAAACACACTCTTATTCACAATTACACCTGTAATCTTGTTTCCCAGCCTCGCAAAGTGCTTCAATACAAATGCGTAGAACTTGGCAATTTGTTTACTGTAATAACCAGTAATACATAGTAATTATTAATGATGCAGAACTCATACACCAAATTTCTTGAAAAACTATAATTTTTTTAGAAAGTTGCAGTAACACTTTCAAAGATTGTTCCCCAAAAGTGTTCTTCCGGCAAGGTATCAAGTTTTTCAATTTTTTGAGCCTGCCCAACAATTTTCGATATTTCCGGTCAGAGGCTCTTTAGTAAGTAATAAAACGTAAAATGATCCTGTAAACTAAAAAATAGAAGATGAAATAAGTGTAAGCTTTGGTAATGGTTGGCTGTGCTCTATTTTATATATATAAAACTTTAAGATGAAATCTATATCTGAATAAATTTGTAAAATAAATTTTGGACTGGGGTGGGATAAGGTGAGAATAGGGCTGAACTAAGTGTCTATTTCCAGGAAATGGCAGGGTACAAAATGATATTGACCACAAACAAAACTGATCTGCGGTTATTCAAAAGAATTTCAATTGATGTATAATTTTTATTTTTACCTCATTCTGAATAAAACAAAATTTGATTCTGCAAATTTTCATTCAAAACATTTTTTGTTTTTTTCGGTACAGTAGATCGCCCCACATATAGTACACCTTTAACCAGCCGTAGCAACCTCCCAAACATTGCAACCCTCCCAAGAGACACAATAGGAAAACACTGCTGAATCCAAGAGAAGCAATGCATGTCATTGCCTCCAGAGGCTTAAAATAATTGCCTGAATGTGAAATGGTTTTGTTGTCAGGTTTCTCATATATCAACCGATAAACCTAATAACAGTCCAAGTGAATTTGCTGACATGTGGAAAGAACTGAAACTCAAAGAAAACAGTCCTTACGGCAGCAGCACTGATTCACAACCTAACCTTGGCCCTGAACACAGAAAGGATGACAGAGAGAAAGAAACAAGAGAAAGCAACTCTGTAATCAAGGTTAAATAAGTTTGAATAATATAAGCACTAATGTTAATGGTCAAAGCTGCTTTCTTGAAGATCAAGCAGACAACCTTTCTGTCAGGGAATCGAGATTTGTAAGCAATAAGCGAAACATGTTTTGTGAGGCTGGTAGTTTAATTTGGGACCGTAAATTTAACTGCTAGCCAGCTATGGGCAATTTGTCTTTGTTTGTGACCCACCATTTTCCTTCCACCCCATGCACAACATTTGTCCTCTCTTTGGATGAAACAAAATGGGGTTTAAATATAAAAATTTACAATGGGACATTTGTTGTAGAATTTCAAATTTCTGCTCTTAGCAATTGTATCATATTTATTCCAATGTAATTGAAGTAAATACTTGTGAACTGTTTTTAGGAAGGAACACAGGCTCTCCGTGAACTGCTTCAGATTGGTGAGCCACATAAAAGCACAATGGAGAAGCAACAACCTAAGCCCAAGCCAGTTCTCCAGGGCAAACAGCTGTCACTGGACGACCTCTTTCGCAGTCAAAGTAAGGTTGTCCTTGATTGGCAGGATATTTAAATAAGAGACATTTATGGTTAACTAGCAAGGACAAAATGCACTCACATAGTGCATGTGGTTTAAGCCATGTTTTGTCCGCCACATTTTTATCGACTTCCAAATAATTTTTTATTTCACCTCTATTTAACAGTCACTGATTTAGATTACAATGCCCTTTTGCAAAATTGAACACCTGTCACGACTACTGATTCAAGGAAGCTCGCATTATGACCAATATTGTAAAATCTAATAGCCAGGCCAAAGGTATTGTGACTTATGGGTGAAGTTGGCTGGGAAAGGAGCTGTCATTCCTAGACATAGACATAGACATAGACATAGACATAGACATAGACATAGACATAGACATAGACATAGACATAGACATAACATAGACATAGACATAGACATAGACAGACCACCCGCCGAAAGCCCTTTCTCCTTTCATCATCATGTATTTTGCATAAAACCCGCAGCATTTAACCTTCATAAGTTTTAATTTGAGCTCGTAAATTAAATACTCGACCACCAAAAAAGAAATTTATGAAGCAAATGATTTTCCATACTTGATTACTCACACATGGTTGACCAAACAAAGAAAATGCCGTTTGTTGTAGGTCTGTTGTACTCACCTAGATGTGCTTGCTTGCTCACATGTACTTGCTTACTTACTTACTCAGGGTAGGAAATTAGCGCTCGCCTGCTCACACAGACTAGTGTAAAAACTGTTGGGTGTGTACAAATCACTGATCACTCGCCCAGTTTGGCCAGTACGATTTTCATATCCAGATAATATGTTTAAAATAAGCGTAACTATCAACTTTTTACTTTCCAAATAATCTACACTGTCCACAAGCCGATACACTGTAGCTTACAACCATTTTTAAATCTCAAACAAAGCTGTGTTCCCATTTGTAAAAACAGACCAAAGTGGCTTCAGATTGGTGATTGTTACATGATGGATGTGCTGGTCATAAATACATTGACTCATCCACCGAAGTGCGAAACACTGCAAGATAAGTGGCAAGATGGCTATTTTCCGCCTCTTTTTCTGTACATTTTCAACACTTTGCTTGCAAACTACGGGAGTTTAAGAATACGTATCAAATCAAACTGTGTTTGAACTTTTGACTTAAGTGTACTTATGTTTTGTTGTGGAGTAAGGTCTATTTCTTGGCAATTTTTCATCGAAGAAATAAATTGCAGTCTGTATCGCGATCGACCACCACTTAAAAATTGATAAGACTGGGCGAGTGAAAACTGATCTGGGCGAGTGCAGTTTGAAGGTCACTCACCCAGGTAAAGAGTGCTCCGAACTTTTATTTTCCAACCCAGCTTACAAATGTACACACCCAATGACATAGAGGTTTTACTTCTATGAAGTTGAAACCACAAAAACTATAAAAATGTTTAAGTTTTTATCATTGGTTTGTTTAAAGGTTCTGCCCAAGTCACTGTTCAACAGAATCCACGGTTTCCTTTACCATACCCCACTGGGTAAGTGTCTTTTCTTGTATTGAGTTTATTATGGATACTCTCCATATGTCAAAAAAAAAAAAACAGGCTGAGTGCAACTAAGCCTAGTTTTTCAAGCGACTGGGTTTTTTCACATTATTTGTGACTTTTTTAGCCTCTCAATTATATTTTACCTTTTTAGATTTTAAAAAGATAGTTTAATTGTTAGAGTAATGATTTTATCGAAAGAAAGATATTGCCTCATCTTGACGTAATTCTTGAAACTAACTGGATAAAATTAAAAATGCGATGTTGTTAAAATGTAATCGAACAACTCTAAACAGAGAAATACAATGTGGTGGCCTAAGTGTACTCTTTATTTTGGCGTGAAATAGACTTCTTTCTAATGCCATTCACGAACTGGTCTGGGTTTATTTTATTCAACATTGGGAACAAAATAAATATTTGAATGTGTAAGCAGGAATTTATTCGGTCAGGCAAGAGAAGCTAAGAGATGCCGTGTTGAATAGGCCATTTCCGAGTTACTCTTTGCCTCTGTTTCAAAACGAGTCTACGTGCAAAACTATTCAAATGAAAATGAGTTTGATTTGCATGAAAATGGACCTGTAGGTGAAACTCATTTTCATATGAATGTTTTCGCACTTAGACTCGTTTTGAAACAGAGGCAAAGGGTAACTCGGAAATGGCCTATTGAATTTGATGCATGACAGCGGTTTGTTTAAAATGAATCTTTAAAAAGGTTACCTTACATGTACATTTCATAAACTGAAAAACCATTTTTTGAGTAATGGATCATATATGTGTTAGAATTGGTTTTATTATTGAAAGCAGCTTCCATTGTTGTCATCATGTTTGCAAAAAGAGTACCGTATTTTCTCAATTAAACGCCCCCGGCGTTTATTTCAAATTTGGCTCCGTGGATCCGGCGTTTATTTGAATGGTGCAGTTTATTTGAGCAAAATGTTTATTAAACAAGGGTTTTAATCGTTATTTGTGGCATGGATGTATTTTGCCATCATACCCTAAAGCATATTACACCTCGAATAAATGCCTGAAAGGCTTACTTACCACTCTGCCTTGGAGACCCAGCGTTTATTCGGGGCCCGGCGTTTAATCGAGAAAATACGGTATTAATTTTTGGTGTAGTTTTTGACAAAATATCATGTTTTGGTTTTCGAAAAAAGCGTAAGTTTCGTGTCTTACTAAAAGCAAAATAAAGCAAATGAATGTGAAACATCTTACTTTTAATTGACCATTGCATTCTTCACTATCCTTTGACTCTCTGAGTGTTGTTTTTCTTTGCATTTCAGGAGCCTTCCATCATTAGCCTTATCAACTTGGTGTTGTTCTGTTGGTCTTCCGCCTCCTTCTTATTACCACACTCCCACTCCTCAGGTTTGTTTCTGTTATTTGGGTCTTTATACAGTTTCAATGATTGGAGAGCCTTGCATGATGACCCAATTAAGGTGTCTCCCTACAGTTTTTTCTGGGCCATACCTACATTTTGCAATTGGCCTTTTAGCGACCTTCCCTCACCCGGATTGATGTGAAAATTACACCATATATTGGTTTTAGATTGAACTTTGATTAAATATAATTTTTTAGGTAAACAATATTTTCATGGCAACAGTAAACAGAAAACGCCAAATGGGTAAATCCTAATTTTTACGTGAATCAGATTTACCGCTAAAAAACTAATAGCTCTCCAGTTAGCCTTAATATTTTGTTAAGATGTAATGTTACGATGTAGCATCATCTAGCATTTGGTTATCGGTATGCCAGTGGATACTATTCCGACTCAGTTATCCCAGGTTCAAATCCTAAGAAGTCTCACTACATAAACTGTTTCTGGAATAGTCACTCCCATTATCGCAGTGACCCAAAACATTCTTTCCGGAAAGTCACACGAATAATGAAGTCAGCACACTATGGTTAAAACGAAAGTGGCAAGTGTTATTAGTATGTAGTATTTTCATTTTTAGGGCGTGATTGCTACAGTAGAGTTGGCCAATGGATTTAAATTCCCTGGCAGTGCCTGCCATGATCAAGGTGAAGCTGTAGAGAGTGCTGCATCTGTAGCATTGTTTCAGTTGGTAAGCACGTCATTTTCACTGGTATTTCAACTATTTTATCCCCTCTCCCCCTACTCAATGTTGTTTCTTGAGGTTTGCGGTTCGACAGGCCTTGTTTTGAAATAGTTAAGTATTAACAACATTGTAATGGGTGGAGGGGGTTGTAAAACTGAACTCTGTTAGCTGTTCAGTAACAGAGCGTTTTTCTCCATTCCCTGTAACATAAATCATTTATTTAAAAGATATTCTTGGGATTCGAAAGTAAGAATAAGAAAATTAAAACCCCAGTACGAGACACCAGTTCCATAATAGAAAAACAATTCTCAACGCCAACAAACGTGAATGGAATAGTTGTTTCTGTAAATTCCCTCAAATTGGTATAGGAATTTTAAGAACACTACATTACTTCAGGGTTTTTATGTGGACTTTTTGAGTCCATCCATTGTCTTGATGCAGTTTTCTGTGTAAACTCTGTAAAACTTCTGTGTAAAGTTTTCGATAGTGTTCGGAGAATCCTAAGTTTCAGAGAGATATTATAGGTAGTCAAAGCAGTGAACCATTTAATCAGTATCGAATAAGTCGACCGCACTTCATTTGTGAATCTAGAAGGCAGAATTATTAGACCAGCTTACGAATAACGTGTGGTGGCTGGTGTAACAAGCGGGTTCAGGTCTCGATTGTCTCGTAAAAGCTCTGCTGTAAGTTTTGGAATCAACTGCCCACAAGACTTTTGTAAAAAAGTTTGAAATGACTTTCCTTTTGAAAAAGAAGAAACTTGTATTCGAGGCACAACTCTCCGTGGGAAAAGGATAAAACTCTTTCAGGAAGCAGAATGATTCCCCGTGTTACAAACTTTAAGAGACACGATTACCTCTTCATGTGAGAAGGATGAATCTACTTGTCCGTATTAAGTGGCAAAAATGTAGCACCATTGATTGTCAAAAATACACACAGGCATTGTCACATACAGACATGCGAAGAGTTGTAACACTGGAATCTCATAATTTTAAACTAAAATTGAATAAGTTTACCGGTAAACCTAAAATTGACTTATTCAGTCATGTTATTTCAATGAAAATATGCATCAAAGGGCATCTTCAAAGACAGCGGTGGCGTAGATGAGAAGTAATTAAATTTGCATAAACATCTAATAAACTGAACAACTGCAGTCGAAGGTCACCCTTTATTTTTTCACACCTTCGACTCACTGGTGTTTGAGCTTGCTTGATTCGCATCTGTCTGGATGTTCGTTATTTCTTTCAGCTTTATCACCCACAATGAATGCATCAGGAGTCATATCAAAACAAGTTCGCTGATCATGTTGTTTAATTGTCTTGGACTCCGGGATGTAATTCATGTGCTACATTTCTCTTAAGTCATTAATAAGACCGATGTCAGTTCAGAACTGCCCAAAAAAACATTGGCCTGAAACCCATTAAAATTAAATCGAACTGCAGAATATGCATATTCAAAACATGTCACTAAATAATTGAATTGCTGGTTGAAATTGAATCCTTTGCCACTTCTCAAAGCACCGACTCCAAAATTAAAGAGCAGTAAATATTTCGTGAAGAGAAAAATATAACTGCCTTTCTAGGCAAGCTACTAAGAAGCTATTAGTGAAAGCTTATTGAAAGGCGATAAAACGTAAAGGAGGCGTTTGGTTTCAATAATAATAATAATAATAATAATAATAATTAATTGTTTTCGACGAAGGAGAGCGCAAGCCTAATTTTGTTTTTGCTTCCTGTGTCTTTTGAGTTGGTATGCCTGTGTACTGTTATGCGGAATGAATCGAGCCTTAATGCGCGCGCAGATGTATGGACGCCAGATTGGCCGCCCCGATTGATTTTTGCAGGGGCAATTCTCGGCCGGAAAACTGGTAGCCACAGATGGCCTCGATTTCATGTAAAACAAGATGGCGTCCCAAACGCAGCATAGAAACATTATTTTGCTTGAAAAAAGGGGTTGTAAACGTGTTGTCAAAATTGTAATTTTGCCAAAAATGTCATGGAGAACATTAGAAGGTTATCATCCAAGGTAGCAGAGTTGTCTTCAGCCACAGAACATCATAAAAAGAGTGGAAATCGAGTAAGTCGATGCGTAGTTTCGTACGGAGTTCGTTCGTAGGTAAACCAGCGTATTTTCCTGCAATTATTATATGTTGCACAAAACTACAAATTGTTAGAATTAAATGCATCGAGAGTGGGTATAACACGAATCGAAATTGTTTTTTCATTTCTTTGAATTAGTGATATATCGTTATTCCTAGAAACACTAGACGTTTTGACGTGGAAATCGTTGTGTGAATGTAATATGCGTGTAGTGGATTACTGTGTGAATTATGTCTGTGGAATTTTAAATCGAAGTAAAATTATTTCCAGAAGTTTGTGGAAAACGATAGTGCCAAACGATAACAGGTCAAGTGAAATTATGTACTTATTGACTGAGTGGGAGGGCCGGACGGGAAAATATTTGGCTCGAGGTCCGTGCGTCCTGACCGAGAGCCAAATATTTTCCCGTCCGGCCCGACCTAACTCAGTCAATAAGCATTTTATCATATGACCACTGATTTTTTTTGTTTTTCTTTCGTGGATACCAGGGGATACAGACGCGGCGGCCCGTTTCGCGCGCATTTTGAAAAGCCAATGGTAGCTCGTAATTTGTTTGGAAGCCAGTAAAGTGCATTTGAACTGCGATGTGCGTACAAAGTTTTTAAACTTCTGTTAAAATTGTCAACCAATTGCAAATCTCTAAGATTTAGCTCCATTCCAAGAAGATTTAAATCTGACTAAATTCCTCGTACATGATTGAAGTTAGTAGAAATTTCAAAGGAAGCGTTTATAAAGGACGACAACAAAGAATTTGCACGACGTTTCGGCTAGTCGTGCTCGTCTCTCAGCGAACAAGACTGAATTTATCCTGATTTAGCGACGTTTCTTCTGAGCTGTAATTCACGACTGATTTGAAAGAGAGGATTAATTAATTTTCCACCAAGAAGGACTTTGTATTTTCATTAGATCTTAATCTATGAAACTACATAAAGACTTGGAAAGGGATTGAACTGACAGTTCAAGATTTTTCTTGGTCTTGCTTCGCTTCGTTTCCCTTCGGCTTCAAGTTGTTTTGTTTACTACGGATCGTAGGATTCATGAACGTCTGCTGTTGCTGCTTAGTCCTTGAATTCGTTATTTCCTCGACGATGTTGAGCTCTGCATTACAGTTGATGTCAAAATTGTGCTTAAAATGCTTTGTGAAAACAAGCGGTAAACTGTGTCGTAATCAGGTTAGTCGTAAACATGTACTCGCATTTTGTTTGTTGTGATTTAAAAATTACGCAGCAGAAAGAGAAATTTGAGTTTACTTCGCATTTGCATTTTTTCTTCAATGTCAGTTTACCATGACTTCAAACCAGGATACGTCTTTGTCCGATTTTGTTGTTTTTTGACGGCTTTTATTTCGATTTAATTGTTGTCGTCAGGAGTATTTCTTCATAATTGCCAAGTTTAAACACTTTTTGTTTAATTTTTGCGCCTGCAAACGACATCGCTTTCTAGATAGTAAAGTTTTTATAAACATGTTGGACATTTTTTGCTTTTTAGAAAAATCTTAACTATCGTTCATCTGAATTCAAAGTTGTGGAATCAATTCCGGCATCTCGCGGCAGTAGCGGGGCTGTACGCTTTTCCAGTAGGGCCGTACGGCTTTTTCCGGCTCTGCTAGAGTGAGGCGTACGGCCCTCATACGGGACTTTTTTCATATGGTTTTCCATGGAAATTGCGCGCGGGCCCGTACGGGTCATATGATAAAAATAATTATTTTTGTGTACATAATATTTCATGCATTCTGTGTTCTTTTGGCTCGTCACACAATCTTTCTCACACTTATCCTCCTCGCGTTTGGTTCGGTACTGAAGCATAGTAACTAACTTTGACATAAGGCATACTACATGTAGGCCGACCATGTCGGTTTTTTTGCCACTGCCTGCTTGAATAGACCTTGGGTCTATTTTACCTGTAGATCAAATGCACTCCCCTGATCTCTGATTTCTACTAGTAATAAAAATAAAAATAATAGGAATTTTCAGTGGGATCTTCCACAAAGTGGCTCTTTTTACTTTTCGTGTAGGATTTTGGGCTTTAATTTACTTAAATATTATAGTTTTGACTTTGTCATTGCAAGGTTTTAAGAGCAGTCTAATTCTCATTTTGTTTCAGCCACGAATCATGCCGAAAATCCCAGGTCCTCGACATATAGCCATGCAGCAGCAGGTTGGCCCAGGCTTCTTTTCTTCTCCACCTCACCCGGTCATCTTGCCACTGCCGCAAGCTTTTGCGGGATTTGTTCCATTGTCCTCTTCTGGAGAACAAAATAGCTATCAACAGTCATCCCAGCCTCAAACTAACACAGTAACAGGAACACACGTTAGAGAGCCTCCTACCCATCAAGGAGTTAGTCCACCTCTGAATGGTTCAGCAGTACCATTTATTCCACTACAGGTGTGTTGTCTTGTGCAAACCACAATGCAAAGTTAATTTGCCTCGCGGGCGCGTATGTCCGTCCGTACGTCGACCCATGACGTCGAACAATCTCGAGCCCAGAGCGTGCCCCGGCTCTCAGGTCAGCGGTTGGGCCGCCGGGACACACTCTGGGAAACTGAAATGTATTTCTTTGTTTCTATTGGTCATTCATAGAACAATAGAAATCAACCAGGAAGTCTGAAATCATCCCCGGAAGTTAACCAAACCGAAAACCTCGGAAAAACATTTTTTGTTGTCGATGGTCAGGTGTTTGAAGTGAACTTTGACTTTTTTGTAAACACCTTCGAACTCGTGATATGGCACTTCATAAATGAACTATTTTTAACTTATACCCTTCTCGTTGAACTCAAAAGATACCATGAAAAACAAAACGACATTTTTAAACCGCGTTTCTGAACGGAGTTTAAAAGCAACAACGACGGCGACACCAAGCCAAGGTCGATTGAAAACTTAATTAATAGTTGACTTACAAATCTCGGTAGAACTACATGTACTGTTTTTATTCAAATCTCCGTTCCAGCTGAGCCTGAATACTAAATATCGAAGAGTGTTCGATTCCAAGTATTAACTAATGGCAATGCAACGCAGAATTCGAGTATTACGCGTTGTTGTTTTGCAGAAGGAAAAAAATAATGTAGAAAAATTATAGCCCACGTTCACGAGCGTCACGTGAAGAGTCGCCGCACTGCTTATTAAACCTTTTGAAGAGTCGTACTCTTAGTCAATCTGATACTCGTACACCGGTACTAAGGTCCCTAATTGTCGGCAACAATGGTGCCCTCTATCTAGCTTTCCTCGGTCTCTTATGCTCTGGTCGCCCTAGACTTGCCCCAAGTTTTTCTTTGCATCTATAGTAACTTAAATAAAGTCGCTTTGAAATCAACGCGAAAGACCACTTGAGTAAAATCGCCTTTAAAATCGCGCGCGAGAGAGATCGCGCGGGATTCATTTCTGTGAACGCGCGCGCGAAGGAAAACAAATGACACTTGCCGAGAAATGGCTCGGAACGAGCGACTTGTCTCACCTGCAGCGCGCCAATTCTGAAATATGGCGGCACCGGTGGATTTTTCCACCGGTGACGCCATCAAGATTATGTCAATCATATTGTATTGCGCTTGAACTTACTGAGCGCGCTGTGCCCGCCAACTTAGCGCGCGCTGCTCGCAAGACAAGCTTGCGTTGAACTTTTTACCTCTTGAGCAGAGTTGTTTTCTTCTCACATCGGCAGTTTAAACCAGTTTTTGAACAAACATTACAAATGTCTTGTTTTGTGTCTGTCCCTTTTAAATTTTACAGAAATGAGAGAGCCATCAAGGGCCTTGAGTAAAAGGGAAGAAAATCGCAATTTTAACACACGCCACAGCGCGCATCAGCTGCGGACGAAACTGACGTCAACACGATAAAAGAAACCAACCCAATGCACACGAAATGATGCGTTATTTTCGCGGCAAAAAAACGTCAGCTAGAATCGATTTCCTGCAAGTGACACAAGTCGCTTGTTCCGCCGCGATCCTCCGCCATTTTGTTTCTCATGCTCGCGCGCGCCCTCCGTTTCCGTATCCAGCGGTCTCCTGTGAATCTAACGAGCGACTTGGAGCAAGTCTATGGTCGCCTCTAAATCGCCATTTCTTTAGTACCCTATTAATAACAATAGATAGGCCAAAGTTTTACTATGTTAAAGTGTAAAAGTGTAAAAATGTTTTACTCCTTGCTATTGAAACTGTTAAGGAATTAATACGACTGTAAGCTAAGAGCTTACTCAGTTTTTACTGAGGAACTATCATTTGTTTTCAGGTTTCAAGGAGAGGGTCATCGCGTCAGCAATCTACCCGAGCTGAGTTGGAAGAGACGGTTGTAATGGAACGTTTGGTCAGCGCACACTCTATGGAAAATACAAAATTAGATGAAGATCACAAGGGAGAACAGAGTGTAAACTCTATGCAGAAAACATCTGACGAGCTTGAATATGTTTCAAGTGCCCTGCTTTCAGGGTTATCAGCCACTCAGAACTCCAAAGGAAATAGTTCTCCCAGGCAAACAACTGGCAAAACTGGCACTACTTCTAAAAGGACACCCAGTGCTTCCAAAAGATTACTTGCTCCAAGTTTCTTTTCAAAAAAGAGCTGACACACTACGTTTAGCTCTATCAAGCATATTTAACTTACCCATAACAGCTTTTACTCATTTCTGTCAAACCATTCGGACGGACGCAAACTGTTGCCGGAAAATCTTGCAGAACAACAGCACAAGTTCTTTGAAAGTTGTCATGTCAGCATGGTACCAGACGGATAGCAACATTTGTGATGAAGTCTTAAGTCTTATTGGTTGTTGGAAACCAGATAGGCAGTTATTCCATGGCTGGATGAATACATCATGAAAATGTCAGTCCTAAAATTAAGGACAGACTTACTATAAGTTTGTTGTTACATCTACACGTGGCATGTCCTTAACATGAGCTCCATTTTTGTATCATTCTATCCCAGACGAGATTTAGCATTGACACAGCATTGTGATTCGCTGCACCGTCATGTACTTTTCTACAACAGTTATTTTGCGTGCATGCAAACACCTTGTCCTAGCACCAGCAGAACGAGGTCTGCAGTCATTTTCAGGTCTGATTGATAGGCTTGGGACACTCTTTAATAAAATAGGTAAATACTTATAAATACTTATAACTATCCCCTTCTCCCCTTTACAATGCAATGTTACATTGCGAAAAAAATGCTGTTAACTGTGTGCTACCACATAGTTTGGAAAGCCTGAAGGGCATCATATAACTCAGTGTTTTAGAACTGACCATGTAGCAATAGACTTAAATTTCCCATTTTTATTTCTTTTCTTTTCGTTTGGGTCACTTCACGTAATAAATAATATACGTAGATGGTACAAATGAAAATGAACACCAAGTCAGTTTTATTTTGCGGCTAGTTAAAAGTATTGTCCAGACGGGCCTCTGTTCAATAAAAGAAATCAATTAATTTACGGTCGAAATAAATGCTATTATTTTTTGCCATCTAACCATGAAGAATAGCTCTGCTATTAAAAGATGTTTTTAAGACTCGAGTTAGGAGTCGCTACGAAAGTTGTTTGTGTCAAGGATGAAAAGGAGACTATCCTGAAAAGCAGATGGACCTTAAGGTATCTCCTCCAGTTTACTATAGTAAGTTGCACAGCCTAAATAATTTTGCTTTTTACAACTAAGTTGAAAAACAGGAGGTGTTCTGCAGGTTCAGAGGTGTGAGCAAGATTTGAATGTTCTGCAATTCGCACTGCTAAGTTTCTCACAGTCTCGCCGATGTAATCAACGCCACAAGAACAATCTCTCTTGTAAACAACTTTGGATCTGTGAGTGTTTTTGCCTTTGTTGTTAAGGAGGCTTTTTATTCGACTCATAAAGATGAGGATTATAAAGATGAAATTGAAATTAGTGACATTGTTGAGTTTTGCAATAAAGGTTTTACTGAGTTTTTCGTTTTCACCGCAAAACGGGAGCTTGATGAAAACCTTCTTACGTCCTTCGAAGAGAAAATCAGGAATGATGTTGTCGTCTTGTGATGAGTCGGTCAGAAAGTTGTTGATTGTATGCGAGATAAAACGTTTCAGATAACCTGCTTTGATGAAAGAAGTCTCTAAAGTTTTAATGGCCTCAAAATCGGTAGAGATGCGTTTGGCTCTATGGAGTGCGCCAGTGTTGCAATTCCTTTTCCACTTGGTAGGGACCTCAGATTTACAATGTGTTGGTAATTTCCCCGGTTTCTTGAAGACGCTGCAGTTAAACTTGTTGGTGTAACTTAAGGAAGTATCAAGAAAGTGGTCGGGGTTTTCCTCGACAGTGAAAACAATGTTGGGGTGGTAGCGATTTAGGCGTTCAAGTAGAGCATCAGGTTCGTCATTTTTCTTCTTAAAGAAACGATCATCAACATAACGATCATAGATTGGTGGGTTGAAAGGTCGGACTACATCAGCTGCGAGAAACTTAGCAGTGCCAATTGCGGAACATTCAAATCCTGCTCACACCTCTGAACCTGCAAAACACCTGCGGGAAAACCCATCATATTCTTTCACATGGCGTGTTCTCTCTTCAGCACAGACATTCCACAAGTGTAGGATCGTTGAGGGGCAAATGATCCAACAATTCCGCCCCAGCTTGAGCAAACAAGTATTTCTTGAAATTTACCATCTTTTTTATTTACAAGTTTTTTCTTATTTCTCCAAACTTTTCCCAACGGGAATTACATAAGATATATATGCATGCGGGCGGACGGTCGTTTTTAACCCTGATGATGGCAAGCAGCCGAAAACGTTTGCTTTCAATATTTTAATTTTACAATTTTTAACCTTTTAGCCTTTTAAATAGCATACATTTTATCAAGCGAACATTATGGACATCCGTCACGATTATTCACACAATGCTGCAGAATTCAGTACAAAAAGTCTACAACCAACTGACCAACCGTGCGAGTGAATAATTATGGCACCAGCAACAATTCTCCTGTTTTTCGACTTAGTAGGAAAAAGCAAAGCATCGCGCATGAACACTTGCGGTTTGATGGGGAGTGTTTGCAATAAAAAGCTGTCAACAGTTAGAAAGAAGAGTTTCAATTTTATGAGTCGAGAAAAGAACAACTACCGTCAGACCATTGCGCATTGACATACTGGTCTATATATTTCTGTCTGGACTTGACAAAACGTGGACTCCGGTATCCGGTATTTGGGTGGGGGGGGGGGGGGGTGGGCAATGGCAACGAACCAGTGGGCAGGTAGCCCAGGCTCTGACTTAACAACCCCAGGGAGCCCTGGGTCAGCTGTTGAATTACAATCCGGCTGGGGGCTGGCTAAAGTCAGCTTTTTGGCTTGTTTCCGCAAAGACTGTGCTTTGAAATGTGGCCAGGACTGCTCCCGGCTTTTGGATTTTTGGGGGGCTGGGCTCAGTAGCGTCGAGGCCTCTGAGAGCTCAGCTGTGACCGGGCATGGGAAGACTTCCTAGGGGGAAGGAAGGGGAAGGCTAAGAGAGTGAGTGGGCCCTGGCAGTTTTGGGGGCCTTGTTTTCTTAAATCAGGATTGATTTATTGCAGACAGAATACCTTCAAATAAGTATCCTCCTTTCAAGCATAAATGAAGTATTTTTAATTCCACCTTTTTCATTGAACTTAAAAGGAATTCTTTAAAACGGAGTATAATAGTAACAACGACGGCAACACCAAGGACAAGGTCGATTGAAAACTCAGTTTTTAGTTGACTTACAAATCTTGCTTTTGTGCTATCACAGCAAAACTAAATATCAAAGACACTGTTCGATTCCAAATTCGCAGCATCATAAAGCTATTTCTAACGATGTTTAACAACAGAGAATCCGCCGTAAGAATATTTAAGTGACCCGATCAAATTTGCATAAAACCTAGACATGTCTAGTCATTGCATGTAACCGCCAAATGAACACTTTTTTTAATCAAATATTTTTACCCTATAGCTTTCATGATTGCCTTCTGCTTTATTCTTTAGTAAAATACTCTGCTAGATATCATTCTGGAACGAGAGTGGTTAAGAATTCGTTATTCATTTGATTGCCATTTTCTTAGAATTGTCTCGGGCATAAGATAAGATAAGAACTTTAATAGTAATCTCCCCATAGGGCTTTTCAGAAACTATTTACAATAAAAAATAAATCTACTTAACACTAATATTTACAAATAAAATTGAAAACTAAATAAAATAATGAATAAAAGTTGAAGAAGATGATCCCTAAGCTTTTATTTAAAAGAGTACAGAGATTTAGCGTTTTTGATTTTAATATCAAGGCTGTTCCATAGGTTTACGGCTCTGTATGTAAATGGTTTTTGGCCTGCTGCGGTCCTGTACAGTGGAATTTGCAAGCTCTGGTGTTGGCGGGTTTTTGTCCACATTCCTGACAGGCAATCATCAAAGATCCCCCCATTGTCTCGTCAGAAGGGGCAGATCCCTAAAGGATATACTCGTTAGAGCAAAGCTTTATGGGAGTTTTACAGGCTGTCACTCCATTGTTATCACTGCTCACCCGCGAGACCTGGGAACGAGATTAGCTGTAGTTTTTATTCATCCCAAAGAAAAAGGTTCTAGAAAAAGAACTCAATTCTAACAAATGAATTTAAAAGGACTATGACACGGGGTTTCGCAGATTTTTGGTCTTAATTGTTCTGGTCTTAATAAGTGGTAGGCAACTTTACCCATAAAAAAAAAACATTATCTTTGGGGATTGAAATCAAACTTAATGTCGATTTTTTTAAGGCGCTCGGAAACAACTTGAAAACATTGGCAAACGTTTTCAAATTGCAATCCATTTCCATCCGCAGCCAAACGTGCTTTTTAAACTGTTTAAAAACAGTTTTAGTGCTCTAAAAAAGCTATTGTTAATAATCAAAGTCTCTTCGAGATATCGACGTTTTTGCATGAAGTATGAGTCGAAGGTTTATCCTGTGCATTGTTCTTCGAACTTATCATTACAGTTTCTTTGTAGTTTAGTTTAACAATTTCCTATCTTCGCAGAGGAAATGCAGCCATATAATTTTGTCAAAAATGGCTCGTCCGAGCCGGGTATTTATACACATATTTCTTAACATTACACAAATAAACAGTGCAAATTTCACCGAGATCTGACAATTCTATACTTTAAAATTGCAAGGACCTTTCGAGGCAGTCGATTACGCCAGCGAAATTAGCAAATGAAACAGCAAAATATGCGTTCGACGCTTTGTTTTTGCAACGCCATATTTGAATTGTTATAGGTAGAACGCTGTTCGATGTGTTCAAGGCCGTATCGTTACGATTGCTCCACGAAAAAGCACGAAAAAAAAATACGGATATTTCCGACTACTGTCGGAGAAAACATTGCGCATATAATTGCGGCGAAAACAAATCGTCACACTCAAGCTGCGTTTTGTCTAGGCTCTGCGAGGGTCGGATATCAAGACCCAGGATTAAACAAAAGCCATATATACAGTGAATGCTTTCGAATTATATTTGAAGATGAAATACGGAAGAATTTTGCTGTCTTTGACTGAAATTCCACTGAAATTCCACTCGAACTGCGTAGATACGATCGCATGTTGTAAAGCCGATTCATGCAACATTTGTAAATGTGACAAGTCACGTTTTTTTCACGAGATCGCAAGTGATCACCCACAGCGGAAAGTAATCCCTTGAGAAATTAAAACAGTCCCTTGAGAAATTAAAAAAAAAATATGTGGTTCCAAATTTTGTCCACATAACCCCTATTCTACCATTTTAGCTTGTAAACAAGCAAAAACGTCGAAAAAATGGAGCATTATTTTTAAGTTTCCTACGACACAAATATACATTTTGGCAGTTCAAAAATCCGTTAAAATCCGCGACATACTCCATTTAAAATCAAAGGCTATTCGAGCAACCTCATGGTAATTCGATGAAGTGCCGACCTTCGCATTTTTTTCCAAATAAGCGTCCAATAATGTAACGCAATCTCGCTTTATTTGCCTTTGAATGTTTTCTTTTTCCTGTGAGTTGCGTCATTGATGGTTCGTGCTTTCAGGCGTCGTAGCACAAATTCTATTTCTTTCACCACCAAAATATTTAAGTGTAACCTTTGATCCTTTTTAGCATTTAGTAAATTTGTTCTGTGAATATGTTTACTTTTCTGTCAGCACGTATAGCGTTATTTTTGAGCAGCGGACTAAATTTAGAGAAAGATATGACCGAGCACTTCGTGTTTCTGCTCGACTCAAAAAGATGAAAAACGGATGACGTGACGCGAAACGATGTAGCTTATAGCTGCTATCAGTTATGTCACAAACTCACTTAATTTCATGCGTTAGTGCATGTCAAACGCACTTTTCAAGCATATTTTAAAAAAAAGGTCTATGGGGTTACCACATGAAGTGCACTTTTTTGCCATGGTGGACAAGTACTTTTGAAGGCACCTGGAATTCTCAAGTAATCAGCTTATTGCGATTATTCCGCGGCTTTCTGATGTAATGGTTACGGTTTTTTAGCCTGACATGCACCTTATCGGCCACGTTTTTTTTTTATAGTCAACAATATCTATAAAATCTTTGATCACAAAACTTGTATAGTAATTACTGCTTTCAAAAATTGTTGTTTAATTTAAATGGCGTCGCAATTGCGTTACATGATTGTTGAGATCCGCCATCTTGGATCGACACAGCCCATTATTTGTCAAACAAAATGAGCCGTGAAAAAAAAGCCTCTTGGTAGTTAATTGATCATTAAACTCGCGAAAAGCACTGGGAACAAGGCTTAAATTCCTTAAGAACTAAAAATAGGGGGAACTGGAAACGGGCTCGGCCGATCTTTTGAACGGAGCGCAAACGGTCAAATGGGGTATCTTTCAAATGGTAGAATTGTTTAGACAGTGAATTTAAGATAGGGAATATTTTAAAACAGGAAAAGCCAAAAATTGCAGCCTACTCGGCCTACTCGAGGATGATTCTGATGATTGCCAAACGGGGTCATGACAAACAGAAAAACATTGGCGTGAAAAAACACTTCTTTAAGTGTATTTCTTGTGTAATGTTCTTCGGAGGATATGAACTAATTCTCTTAATTTGCCGATGTACTTTAGTTTCAATTTTACGACGCACTACATTCGTAATTGTATTTAAGTGGAAACTTTTTCTATTGTATTACCTCGTGGAAAACATCTGCTGTTTAAGTAAAAACACATTTGATTAAAGCTACTCTGGTCTGGTGGAACTAATTACTCCCTGCTGGCGCGAATGGCTAAAAACAATTATTTGCGCTTTCATTCTTCCTTGAACAAAATGTACGGGTCGGATCTCGGTTGTTAACTTTGTCGTACCGTGTGATTTCCACCAGGAATAGTTTCGTCACGAACATTTTCCACGACAAATATTGCTGACTATTAAATTTCTAGAGCATTCTCGACCTATAAAAAAGATAAAGATAATAGTAAATAAGGGCCATCTAACCCCGAGGCGGAAAATAATATTCATTAAATTTCTTCTTCCAATTTATAGCTTGATACCACGTAAAAGAATGAAAATCTTTAATATTTAGATTGCGTATAACAGCAATGTTTCACGTCGTTTTTGTGCCAATCTTGTTCTACATGTACTGCTGATTGTCATTTTCGAAAGCAACATGCATCAGCTGTTAATTAAGTTTCTTGTAGATGTATTTACACATGTTTAATATTTTATCACTGAGTCCAAGATAGCCTCCCACGCAGTCGATTTTAGGGGCGATCTTGAGTCAGAGTGCTCATCACTCAGTATAGGCGTCAGGTCTGCTGCGGATAAGATGCGGCATGTCACTCTTCGGATGGCCGTTGTCATTCTTTTTACAAAGGCAACTTGTTCATTCCAAGAAAGGTATTTCTTTTACTTTCTCATTCAACTAACTTAGTACAAAGTTTTATCATTGATCAATTGGTTTTGAAAAAAATATATGCTTCGTTTTCCAGCTGTTGAGGTTTATAAAGGTTTGACTGATTCAGGATCGTTGTTACCCGCTCAAGTAGCACATCGAAAACCGATAATTTCAAATGTTTATGTTTCCATAATCAGTTTCCATTTGTTGAACTTTTCTGAGGCAAAATATTCATGTATCTTAACACTTCCCCGGCGAAGTCACTAACTGTTCGAATTTGAAATCATACGAAACGACGAAAAAAATGAGGATAATATGTTCTTTCATTATTCGATGAATGTTTAAAGTGTAACAAGCGGTCATGACTATTAAACAGCGAATTTCATACCGATTGAAGTTATAATGGTGGAGATTGATATTAAGACTATTTTTAACGAGACACGGGAATTAAAGACCAAGAACAAAAGTTCAAAAAACTTATTGCACGGTGTAAATCAAACATTGAAGTGAAATAAAAAATATAAAATGCATGTTAAGTACTAAAAAAGAAGAAATGTTTCTATTTAACCTTTTATTCAGTAGGAAATAATAACGTTACCGGAAAATACTTGAACAATAATAATTTACTTGACTGGCAGCTGAAAAAGCCACTTGGGTCGTCAACGGACAGCGTGCAGCCGTCTCAGCGTATTTTTACGGCGAAGAAGCAAAAGGGAGGCGAAACGGAAACGTAGTACTGGGTTATGCTGGTGCACCATGGGACAGTTTGAATCGCTTCGATCGTCTCCCTCTGTGGCAGTAGTTCTCATATAATCGTTTGCGATCGCCGCGGTCTGCGACCGATCGCCCGGATAGAACACGGGCGATAGCTTGACAAAGTCAATGTCTAGTTCGCATGTCTTGGTCTTGACCGTGCACAAAACACAATAGCTATTTGCATTTTGTTTGTTCTTTTGAAGTTTGCCGGACATCACAATTACAAACAGTAACAACGGTGTCCAGTCTGGCAAAAGTAGGGTTTGAGAATTATACCAATTAAAAAATAACTCCAATGATTTTGAAATGATTTACCATTTTTTGGTTGTTAAATGTCAACCGTGACCAATTTTTTGCTTGGTATTCCACGCCGCCAAAACATTCTCAGTAACGTAAAACATCAGGAGAGAAATCAGTGGCGTGAAACATCAAACGCAAACACCGCCACTATTCGCATTTCTTTCTTAGCAACGTCTTGATTGATATAGATTCGCACCGTTTCCAGGCACTGCTATGTCTCCAAAGAAAAGTGCCGAATAATCGGGCTTCCTTAAGCCTGGTTTTCACTAGCGACGCAAGCACAAACACAAGTGCAAGCATAAGTAGTTTGTCCCAAGTAAAAACGAACGTCGACATTAGCACAAGCACATTATCGTAAGAATACGATGTTTACTAATTAGAAGGCTTCGTTCTCGACTTCGTTCTCTAGGCAAATATTGCGGCAGAACCCCGGGCGGCAGAAACTCTCAGGCATCGAATGTTGATGTCTCCTCCACTCTTGTGACGAAGGAAACGAAAGCGACTACAAAAAGGAGGAAAACGAAACATTTGGGTTTATAGATATTTTTAAAGAAAGCATTTATCCCCATTTCTTTCGCTACTCGAGTCCACGCTTGTGCCTTTTTGTTTTTTTTTGTCTACACTCCTCCGAACAATCTCTTAAAACGTTTATCAAAATCAACCGCGGCTTCTGCGAATTTGTTCAAATACTAGAACGAGTGCTTTATCTGGCTAGACAAGGCCAGACGTAAACAATTTTCTTGTGCTTATGCGATGTTTCGTTTTCAAACGAATGCAAGCACAAGCGCAAGAAAAAGAAAAGGAAAAATTTTGATCCTTGTGCAAAAAACCTTGATGCTTGCGTCGAAGCCGTTTTCACTATGAAATAAGAGCTGTTATGCTTGCGCTTGCGTTTGCGCTTGTGCTTGTGTCGCTAGTGAAAACCAGGCTCTACACTTGTCTATTAATCTACCCTATCTATCCCTACCCTCCCAACCTTTTCCCACCTTTTGGGAGACTTACATTGATTACATTGTTTGTAACCGTCCATTTCCGTTTTTACTTAGCTTTTTCAGCCCCTGAAGAAGGTTAGTTTTGTCTAACCGAAATATTAGACAATAAAATTTATTAAGCCTTTTTAGCTGTCCGATCAGCCTTGCATTTGATTTACATTGATTGTTTATACAAGTAATGATTTTTTAAGATAATTTGAGTCATCTTTTATATTCCCTCAGAGACAAGGTTGGCAATCTTCTAGAGCTTCTGCTGAATCAAGACAAGTATGACTTAAGGATAAGACCAAATTATGACGGTAGGCTGTTTAAATATTACACACCTTTTTTAGCAATACGACGACTCGGCGAGCAAATAAAAGGAACGATGTTCGAAACTCAGCCAGTGTCTTTCTGTTGCAATCAAAAGCGTAGTCCGACAAAACTAAAGTTGTTTGTTCCAGGCTCTCCGATTGTGGAGAACAATGTTGTTTTGATGTTGTTATCGTGTGCTTGATATTGGTTGATCAGTAAAAGGCAGCTTTTTGATCGGCAAAGGATTACTTTATGGGGCCTGCAATCACTTTTTTACCAAACCCAAGGAATTGTGGTCGCGGTAAGATCAAGGCGCAAGGAATTGTGGTTATGCGCGAATGGAAGATTCACGATGCGCAGTGGAGCTCAATGTGATCCTCGCGCTAATGCGACCTCGTTGATTTTCGCTTTGATATGTTACCAGGCGCGAGGCAGAATTTTAACCAGTGATATTTTTAAGTTAACTGAAACAGTAAAGTACTCTGCTTTTCAGTGGAAGCTTTGCTTTTGGGGGGGGGGAGACTGGGGGGGAAGACTAGCGTAAAACATTTTGCATAACCAATGCCTACATGACATGAAAGTGCACTGACTCGAAAGCGGATCCTGCCTGAGTTCTGGGCAGACTAAATCGTAAATCGCTTCCTGCGGAATTATGTCATTTTTATGTGGAATTTGATCTACTTATATTGGTCTAAAAAACCGTATCTCAGATTTTCCTTTTCTTGCTCCATTAATTTTTTTATAAATTTTTAAACTTTAAAATGGCGTTTTTAGGTCTTCTTTAGGATTAAAAATTCATAAAAAATTAATGGAGCAAGAAAAGAAAAATCTGAGACACTGTTTTATAGGCCAACATATGTAGATCAAATTCCACATAATAGTTCAGGCTCTCACCTAAATATGTTCTCAATGAAACCTAATGTTGCGCAACATCATAATTGCAAACAAAATGTTGACGTTGCTTATTATGGTCTATATGATCACAAATAAAAAATTACAATCTTTATTCAATAAGCTTTCAGAAAATATATACTTTATTGGGGTTACCATTGATTGTTTGCACACAATTTCACTTGAAACGAAAACGCCAATTTTCCTTCCGTGATACCTTAACGTATGTTTAAACTTCCTTGATATCGGTACATATATGTGAAATATGGTGTATTCTTATATTAAATCTCAGTTAAATTTTACAATACTTAACCCTTTCAAACATAAAAAGTAGTACAGTTCATAAAGTTACTGCAAGCATCAGTTCCACATCGTTCTTCCCCTTTGGCAGCATTTCTACCATTTTGGTATATTAGTGTATTTAATCCAAATTTGCCAACATGTTGGAATCGATTGAGCAGGATTTAAACAAAATCAGTGTTATTAAGGTGAATTTCCAATGACGCATATTTTTTAACGTGCGTAAAAAAGTTTAGAGACAATGTATTAACAGCTGTATGAACGACTTGCCTAAACGTGTACGCAAATCATTCATTCTTCGTCTCTAAAAAAAATTTACGCACGTAAATGCGCGTAAAAAATACGCGTCAGTGGAAATTCGCTATTAGTGTTAAGTATTTTGTGTGGTCATATGTAAATGTAAGGTCAAGTCTGCTAGGGGTCGCTGGAAGCTCATTACGTCGGAGCTAACTGCTTATCCCAAGTTTTGGTAGCAATAAGCAATTAGGAGTATTTCAACTCCCACCTACATGGGATGCTAGTCCATCGTAGGATTACCTATTAATACACGCACGTCTTACCCAAGCGTCTTACCCAAGTAAAGCGTCTTACCCAGGCGTCTTACTCAAGAACACAACACAATGACTACAGCCTGCAGGGCTCCGGAGTTCAGCACTAACCATTAGGCCACTGTCCTTCTTTTGCTTTTTTTCATTTCCAGAGGGGCCTGTTGTCGTTACAGTTGGCTTTTATTTGTTGTCTATCAACTCTATAAATGTGGTTGACATGGTTAGTACTGTACTTCATTATGTTCCCTTCAATAGCATTTACATTTGCTATTGTTTCTAATTTTAAATATTTAGCGAGTATTAAATTTAGCGATTTTCCGAAAATTTTAAAACAAATAGCTATATCATGTAAACCAGTTTTTAATGGACATATAGCTAAATTAGACAGTGTTAAATTAGACCAAGACAAATTTGGCGAGTTCTAAATTTAGCGACTTTTGCCCAACTCGCTAAAATTGCTAAAAATAGTAGCCGCTAACAAAAGTAACCTTAAGGTATCTTCATTAAGTAACAAACTACCGAGTGCTTATGGATTATGTGGGACGATTAAATGCAGAGAGCCACACAACGTAAAAACATTGTTCAAGAGAACGTACTGGCATAAAATTTCGGTTAAGCTTTCAAGGACTTCACGAATCCACCAAAGTGGTCTAAAAACAAAAATTTCTCCCGCGTTGCAGAGAATTTATTTTTAGTTTAACGTATGGCAAATATTATAGTAATTTTTTTAATTAACCAATATTTCCCCATTTCGTAACTCATTCAAGTTTAATAAAATCTTTGTACCTTAATTTAAAATATTCTAAACCTTTGTTGCATTTTTTACGCAAGCGATTTGAAGTAGCAACGCAAGCGCGGAAAATATTTCAGCTACTGATTTTTGATAATTGTGTTTTGTTTCCTTTTCAAGGATTTTACATTTGATGTGTTCTTAAGGCAACAGTGGATTGATAAAAGGCTGGATCATGGAACTAATCATACATTGTACCTGAGTAATCACGTAATTGACCTTATTTGGATACCAGACTCGTACTTCGTGAACGCCAAAGATGGTGAAATGCATGACGTCACAAGCAATAATGTCATGATTATGTTGGCTCCTGGAGGTGTGGTTAATTACAATGCACGGTAGGAAAATATATCGAAAAGGAAAACATTCATTCACTTGACCAATCACAAATGACAATTTCCTACATAATTCCAATCGACAATTTTCATTAATTTCTGTATACTCTTGTTATCTGTAAAATGAGGGCCAATGTCTGCAGATGACAAATCGAATACGGATGGTGGAAATACGCAAAGTAAAATGATGCGGATTAAAAGTAATAATACAATAATAACTACATAATATGACAGAAGGCATAACTTTAAGTAAATGGCTCACGCACTTATTTTGGGTTTCAATGCATCTAATATTACGAGGTGTACCTGCTAATTTACAGGCGTGCCCCTAAAAAGGATCCCCAGGCTCATTGCGAGGTTTGTAAACAAGGGTTGAAAATTTCATATCAAGCGGACTTTGGAAAAGTTTCTTTTTATCGGCAGTAGTAGTGAGAAGGGTTTTGGCTCAGAAAGGCTGCTGCATAAACATTTGGTAATTCTGGTGGAGGTTAACAAATTCCATCTCTCTTTTTATGAACCATGTCTATCCCTGCCATGTTTCCTTTGATTGTCTTCGGCCGGCGAAGGTTTGGTTTGTGCAGTAACACCGAAAATTCATCTTTGGATAGGAGGGGGAAATCGGTGGGAAATTGCTCCCTCTTAACATGGGAATTTTTTTCTGCTTTAAGCTGGTGAATTCGTAAGACCTTTCGCCCCCGTATGTTCCAGTTGACATTTTTAAACTTGTCGGTTATGCTCTATTGGAAAGTCGCGACAATTTTTCTAAAAGTAGACTGTCTACAGCCCTCAATTTTTTCGATCGAATAAGCGGGGAAAGAACGGCGAGAGAACTGGATACCAGCGAAAAACGGAAGGCACGCTCGCGCCCTTCCCTCTCCCCCGAGCTTCGCGCTCACGCTCGCTTCGCTCGCCGATTCTCTCGCTCTTTTTGCGTTGAAAAATAGAGGCTGTAGACAGTCTATTCTAAAAGTTGTTTGCTCTCTGTAAAAAAGTGTTACTGAGCACCTTTCAACGTTGCGTGAAGGTTGTGTGAACGTTGCGTGAAGGTTGCGTGAGGTTGTATCACCTTGATGAGATAAAAAAAGGAAAAAACTGACAGCTTTGTTGCTTGGTGTTGATGTAACTGTTCTCGTTAGTCCGGCGGCTTAGCTCGAAATTTTAGCTGAATTGTGCACTTTTTGATACAAGCATGAAACTTGGCACAATGAAAGTGGTCACCGACAGAAGTTTTTTCAGATATAGTGCCAAGCCCGAAAAACACCGGTATCCATGGAAACCGTACTTTATCAAAATCAATGAAATTTCGTGAAATATTTGTTTGTCCTGGAAGTGATATCAAGTCGCACGTACAAAATTTAGAATGAAATGCTGTAATTTAGACTGCTCACAGCCCTATATTTTCCTATTTTTCTTCTGTTAGCGAACGGTCCACCGATCGCGAGAGACCTGGAGGCTAGCGCAAAACGAAAGACGTCAGGGAGCAGAGGGCGGGGAACGAAAAATCTTTTGCAATAATTTCCTAGTAAATTATTGGTATCAAACACATGGTAAAAAATGACAATTGTAAGGCTAATTTAAAGCATTCACATCTGTATTTATGAATAAAAATCTACAATAAAAGGTTTATAAAAGCACAAGAAGAAGTACTTCGTGGGGGTGGGGCCTCTTGGCAGAAAATTTCATTGCTGTTTACTAGCTGAAAATAGGAAATTGGCGTTGGCACTATATCAAGAATTGATTAGTATACGAATGCTTGTAATCCCGCAAAGTTTGGTGCTTGTATCAAAAATCGCACAATTCAGGAGCTAAGCCGCCGGACTACGTGTGTTTACACGAAATTAAAACTTTCGACTTTTTGATGCTGGCGGTAGGGCTTTCCACAAGTTGCTCGGCAACTTTTTGGCAACTTTTCATGACTCGAGCAACTTTTTTCCTCTTGAGCAACTTGTTGCATTTTGAGCAATTTGTAGACCGAAGATCTCCGAAGATTATCCGAGTGTTCAAAGGCAATACGAACGTTTCCGAAGATTTACGAAATTTGCCAAAGACTTTCGGGGAACATCTGAAGACATTTCAACTTTCGGCTCATTTTGCATTAAAACATTACAAATCTCGTCCAGCAAACATGACGTCATTGATATCTTCACGATTTTTCTCAGTTAAAGAAATCCTTGTTATTTAAAAATTTTCCCCTTAATATGTTATTTAGATACTTCTTTTGCTGAGAAATTGCATAAAACTGCTTAGAAATCTTACTCTCAAAGGGAAATTAACAAATATTTAGAGAAATTCTCTTGATTAGAAGCAGCGTTTTGGATTTTTTGGAGCAACTTTGGAGCAACGTTTATTATCAGAAGCAACTTTTTTGGATTTTTGGAGCAACTTTGAGCAACTTTTTGAGAAATTACGGGCAACTTTTTGGGAAATCTCGAGCAACTTGTGGAAAGCCCTAGCTGGCGGGGAATATAGAGGTGGCAGTTATTAACTCATAAAAAACCTTTTTGAATAAAAATGAGGTTTTATTCAAGATTGCCCGCAACAGCAACAAAAACGCAGTTTAAAATTGTTATAGTTCATTACGTCATACTATATTATGTATTACCCGGATGTGAGTCCGCGATCTTGTACACGTGCTAGAATACAGTTTTAGTTCCGCCATCTTGTGTGTTGTTGTTTCTGCATTTCTCCTTCGAAAACATAACAAAAATGGTTAAAAAAAAACTGCATCGGGACGTAGGTTTCTTGGAATAAGCAGCACTCTAGAATCTGCGCCGTGTAGTTTTCGAAGGTACAGCGCTTGTTCGTAGGCGGCCCTTTTGAATACGTGTAAATAAGGCAAACCGCCTTAACGTTTAATTTTCGCTTAATGTCGATCGTCCCAGAAGGCAACTTGCTACTGAAGCAAATACCATGACGTTTCAATAGTTTTAATTTGTTTTAGGTTTGAACTAGTTTTTTAATTATTGCAACGGCCTTTTTGTTACCTGGTTGATATTTCAGGATCACTATTAAAGCATATTGTCCCATGAATCTGCAAGATTTTCCAATGGACGTACAAAGATGTCCCATCACCATAGAAAGTTGTAAGTGCATTGCGTTGTTACTATTAAGAACCCACGAGCTGGGCTGGGCTGGGCTGAACACCAGTCATGTATGACAGGTTATAAGAAACTGAAACCACTGAAATAGATAAACTGAATCAAATACTGTTTGTCTCCCTCACATTCATGTAAACTGCAGATAAATGATTAAATGAATAAAATCATCCTCGCGGTGTGCAAGCAATTAAAGCAATTGTATTTTTTAGTCTGAAAAAATGTCAACAGCTTTGGTCCTAATGTCCGGCATGTGGAGTAGACGACAATATGAGAGGCATATTTGTGAACTGCGGATAAATGATGAAATGTTCCAAAAAATGCAATTGCTTAAATTGCTTACACAATCGTTTCATGCGGGACGGCTGTACACAGGCTACACTGAAATAGGTTTACCAAGTTTAAATAAAAAGCTATATTGTTTTATATAAAAATTTAGATAAGAAGCTGTTAAAACTACGTGTAAGCGTTTTCGTTTATTGAGATCATCATCAGCGTGTTTTACTTCTTTGGTTATGCTGTTGAAAGAGGAGCTCACTCATGATTATGTTCGTAGATGGGTACAGTGATACTCACATCACTTTTCGATGGGAAACATCAAGTGGAATGGACTTTGTACCCGATACTCTGCAAATGCATCCTCAGTACATTCTTAGCGGCATGGAACTGTCAGAGTCTTTTACCGCTTATGTTGCAGGCATGTTCATTTATTACAATATATTAGTCCAATATATAAGAACATTCTGTGTTTTTTTTATTATTCATCGATATCATCACTGCTTCTACTGTACTGATTGCTCACCGTATGCGTACTGATTTCTCCTTGACAGTTCTTTGACTTCTTTTCCCTTTTAGTATGCCGCACAACTAGCACGGAAATTTTGTACCATTAAGTGCTTTCCACATAAAATATTTTTTTGATCCCTAACAAGTCTGGCGAACGTTATAAATTGATCATGTTGAATAATCAAAGCAATCGATAACTTGCCCATGTAGTCTATCGATAAGTCACGGATTAGTCATTGATCATAGTTATAATCAATGTCTAATCTGATAACCCATCGATTACTCTTTAATGTCATCGATTTATTAAGTCTGGCATAATATGCCGCATATTCTTCCTTTTTTATCATTTAAATCACACAATTAAGGATCAGTTCTGTTTTGAACAGGAAGCATGTATTTAATCAGATTTAAAGCCACGGCACTGCACGGCAAAACGATCCAAAAAAACGAGTTTCGTGGCACTTAATGAGAAATGCCATGGCTTTTCTTGCTATGTTGTTCTTGCTGTTGGTCTTTGTTCTTAGATCATTTGAATGTTCTGTTCTTCATTCTTTAATTCTTTTTTTATTGTTCTCAGCTAACTGGACCGGAGTGACAGCAACATTTGTCTTTGAACGAATCTACAGTTATTTTATCTACAACGTATATGCACCGTCAGTGATTGTCGTCATCTTGTCGTGGGTTGGTTTTGTACTCCCACGTGACACACCACCAGCTCGCGTGACACTCGCTGTCACTGCGGTATTGACAATTGTTACCATCCTTACTATGCTGAATAGTTCTATTGCCAAGGTAGGGAGGGCGAGGAGGGCTACTTTTATGATCAGATTCCATATTTGGAAACCTCCTTGTGCATGCTCTTCGTTGGAGACCACCTTCCGGTCGTAAGCGACCACTTTTCCAAAATTCCATTTTCTTCCAGTCAGATCTGGTGACGGCGACCACGTTTAGTCCTGATGGTTTGATATTTGCCATTTTTTTACCTCCGGTCAGCCGCCATTTCACATGATTACTTCGGGCGCCAGTTAGGTAACGAGACGCCTAACAACCCTCGTGTGAAGAGATACCAAAGTGAAGCTTTGGTATCCGATTATCGCGAGTGAGTATTGTTTCACCGTGACATGGAAACTTGGAAATTATACTGGACGCGCTAAAATAACTTCCAAGTAATGTGTTTGTTCCTGGATAAAGCCTTACAGATACATTTTTGTGCACGGCCGATTAAGTCACTGGAACGACCTCTTGCAAACGGCTCAAAATCTTGACCCCTTGACATTTCGGGTGGCTGCTTAAGAGAGGTTCGACTGTACACATTAATTTTAGTCGGTTATGTATCTCTTTGTTTTCTAGGTAAATTACGTCAAAAAGATTGATGTATACCTTATTTGCTGTTTCTTATTTGTCTTTGCATCCCTGGTGGAGTATTCGATAATTTTACTCGTGTCATCGCAAGTGAAAAAAATGCAGAAGAGGCAAGACGAAAATGAGACACTATGCAGTAATGTAAGTTGAAAACAGTCAACTACGTTTAAGCTATGTAGAGCAGATCGGTTGTTCCCAGACAGGTCTCAAGATTTCCGGTAACAGCAACAAACTGCTTTATTCCCACGACGATGACTTCAGAAGTTAAAACACTACGTTCAAACTCATTCCATAGAATGTTCTGGACGTAACTGATAAATTAACTGTTAGACAATTTTTGTAACATTATTTATGCATCTTTTTCTATACATTTTTTATGTAGCCTGATCGGTTCATGACACTACAATTTTGTGTTTCCAGCTGTGCAATTGGCAAACTGAACACGTTTTTATTTCCAGCCAATAATGAACAATCCTGACTTGTCGACACGTCTTTAGGGAGTGTTTATTTGGTAGGGTAACTTTGGTGTAGATTAAACCACGGACAGTCATTAGATAAACTCCGCTGTACGATGACGTTTTCGTGATAATTTACTCTGCATAAACTCAGCAAGGTAACAAAGCTAAAACGAGAACACTTCGTTTCAACCAAGACTGATATCATGCGTACATTCTGCCAAACCAATTTCCATGAATTATGTTTGTTTTTGTCCACAGGAAGAATACAGTCGTGAGAGTGACACCCATTCCAGCAGCGTCTTAACCCACAGCAGAAAGGGAATCAGGACCGCCATGAACTTCGTCAAAACTCGCATTTACACTGTTTCGTTCGTTGCTGCTCTGGACGACTACTCGCTTTATGGGTTTCCAGTTGTTTTTGCCCTTTTCAATGTCGTTTACTGGTTGGATACTTTTAATTGGATCTAATGCAGTTTAATGATAAACAGACAATAATAAGTAGGCCAACAACAAGTACGCCAAGATACAAGAAACTAATAAAGTCATAAAACAGTCGAACCTCTCTTTACGGACACCTCTTTAATAAGGAGACCTCTTTATTATGGACAATCTCCGATATCCTAACAAAATTCTCACATATTTTATTAAGAAAAACCTCTATAATACGCACCCTCTCTAATACGGACAACGGACATCTCGGCGTAAATTCATATAAACTTAACCTCTCTATTACGGACACGCTGGTGATCAGGTGATGATAGTTTGTAATTTTTTTATGGTTACAAAACCAACGCTTTATTTGCCTTAGACGTTTTCAAAATTGTGCTTAATATTACTTTTTTACATGTAGCACCCGGGATATTTAGATTACTTCATGGAAAGTGCGCGCGTACGGTGTTTACGCACGAGTTGTTGACGTATCAGAAATCGAACGAGTGAGCGGAGCGAACGAGTAAGATTTCTGATACAAAACAACGAGTGCGTAAACACCGTACAAAGCACTTTCCATGCTGTAATTTGTTTATTTTATAAATACAGAGATTTTTCCACGCTGAACTGTTTTTTTTATTGTTATAATACCCCGGTACAAGCACACAAAATGAAAGTACTGTAACGCCATAAATTCTCCGATAAACTCAGCGTTATAACTTTGTTTAATCACAACAACTCGAATCTACAACTGAGCACATGGTATTGCACCATCAACGTGTCACGTGACTAAATAGTTCTCCAGGGGGGTACCCTAAGGCGCTAGCCTAACATTACACCACTCCCCCCTTTATGAGCACTGTCGCAGTGCATGTCCACTATGAAAGTCACTTCTGAGTGTTCTGAAGCAATTTGAATGTAACACAACAAACTAAAAGTCTCTTACGACTGTTCATGAACATGACAAATGTCCACAGTTCTCAGGCAACATTAAAACACCTGAACTTGTCAATTTGCTTTATCTGTTCCATAAAGTCTATCAGTTCTTAGTCATCACTGGAAAAATCAATTAACCAGCCACCCAAGTCCCGTACCAATTTGGTGGCTTTCGCTGTCTTGAGGGTCTTCCATGAGCACTGGAATCTGCCTCAGGTACAACTTGTCCAGTTGGCTTCACGGTTTGACGACTGAAATCCTCTGGATTACTGTTATCTGCACTAGCCATTGGCAATTCCACTTGAGGTTCGGGTTCCCTCACATCATCAGGCTGCTCACGGTTATCACCCCCATTGCAATCACTCTGAGGTCTCGGGGTAGCATCATCATTCTCAGGTCTCAGAGTAGCACCAGTTTCCTCTCCTCCCAACGTCGACTCCGTTTCAACAAGCTCAACTCCCTCTCCATCACTAACTGGAGCTGACTGTCTATCTTCGACAAAAACCGGAGAATCAACATCCGATGCCTCTTTACTCTTCTCTCGCTGATTCGATAGCTCTGTCTGCCTTTCTGTAATCCATCCCTCCAGTGGAGGCCCAAGGTAAGGCTTTAATCGGTCTGAGTGAACAACTTTTGGCTTTGCCTTCTTGCTCTTCTGGATTCGGTAAACAACATCTGATAGCACTGATATCACCAGGTAAGGTCCCTCCCAAGGACAGTCAAGTTTAGGGTTTCTCCCTTTCTTTCTCTTCACATTGTGCAGCCAAACAGAATCACCAGTACTGAATGGTCTTCCAGCAAGTCGTTTGTCATAGTTCCTCTTCTGGCGCATGGCTGCCTTGTTCAAATGTCGCCTAGCCAAATCATGTGCACTGGCCAACCTCTTTTGAACAGCCTGGGCATAGTCCATGTTGAGCGGCGACGAATCAGGAGGTGCCTCTGTTATGGCATCCAAGGGAACTTCCAGTTCTCGACCCAGCATTAACAGATTAGGCGAAACCCCTGTCGACTCGTGTACAGCACCTCGATATGCCATCATGCAAGCTGGAAGCTGAAGATCCCAGTCCTTTTGGTCCTCGTTAATCTTTCCACGCAGCATTTCAACAAGAGTACGGTTAAAACGTTCCACCTGCCCATCAGATTGGGGATGCAGTGGAGTGGTGCGAGTCTTCTCAATGTCTAACAGCTTGCAAATTTCAGCAAACACCTTTGATTCAAAGTTAGTCCCTTGGTCGCTATGAAGTTGACGGGGTACACCGAAGCGACAAATGAACTCGTCCACTAACTTCTCAGCAACAGTAGTGGCCTCCTGGTTTGGTATTGGGTAGCTTTCAGTCCATTTAGTGAAATAATCACTAACCACCAGTATGAACTTGTTCTGCCGTGGAGTTTCTGGCAGTGGGCCAAGAATGTCAATCGCAATTCGTTCCATGGGAGCTCCCACCACGTACTGTTTCAACGGAGCACGACGTTTCTTTCCCCATGTTTTCTTTGAAGCACAGACATGGCACCTGGTAACCAGTGTGTGAACTGCTGATGTAAGTCCTGGCCAATAATAACGAGACTGAAGAGCACCTATGGTCTTTTGTACACCGCGATGGCTAGCTGTCGTGTGACTATGATGAGCTTCGAAAGCAGTCTGTCGGAGACTCTCCGGAAGAACAACCTGGTCAGTCGTCTGATCTCCTGCGTCACTTTCCCATTTGCGACAAAGTACACCATTTCTGAAGAGCAGCCTGTCCCATTGTGCCCATAAGGCCTTTACCGCACGACTCTGAGGTGACACATCCTCCCACAATGGTTTCCTTTCACTGGCTTTCTTCCATCCAATAATGACCTTGAGATCAGAATCTGCTTCCTGCTGCTCCCTCAAAAAGGTGGAAGTCCACGTTGGTTCTAACTTTACAGTCCCACAACGATCACCAACAGGACCTTCACAGTTTGCAGGTTGTTCATTGTCCTGGTTTGGGGCACCAACATGAACAAAAGTCACTTGCTTCTGTGACTTCCAACCTACACACCACTTACAACGGTCATCACAAGGTCGACGGGAGAGCGCATCAGCATTCTGGTGTTGCTGTCCTGATCGATATTGGATCTCAAAGTCAAAAGTACTTAAGAATTCAATCCAACGTGCCAGTTGTCCTTCAGGGTCTTTTGCCCTAATGACGGAACGCAAAGGGGCATGGTCAGTTCTTACGCAGAATCTTGCACCCTGTAAGTAATGCCGAGGTTGCTTTACAAACTCAACAATTGCCAATAGCTCACGACGAGTCACACAATAGTTCCTTTCAGACTTAGACAATGTCCGGCTCGCAAACGCAATAGGTTTCTCCACCCCGTCCTGAAGCTGTGATAACACTGCACCAATTCCATGGTCCGATGCGTCGGTGTCTAACACAAACTTCCCCTCTCTGGTCGGATAGGCCAGGACTCTACAGGACGTAAGTAAACCTTTTAAGCTGTCGAAGGCCAGCTAACATTGCCCTGTCCAAACAAACTCTGTCTTAGCTTCTGTTAGCTTATGCAGTGGTTGAGCTACAGCTGCGAAATTAGGGATGAACCGGCGATAATACGAGGCAAGTCCAAGGAAACTTTTGACCTCTGTGCTGTTCTCTGGAATGGGCCATGTACGAACTTGTTCCACTTTTCCAAGGTCTGCAGTAATGCCTTCTTCTGTGACCACATGTCCAAGGTACGATACCCGTTTCTGAAAGAGGAAACACTTCTTCGGCTTAAGCTTAAGTCCTGCACATGCTAGTCGCTCAAACACCTGCTTCAACCGCTCTAACTCTTCTTCAAACGTGCGTCCCATAACAATCACATCATCAAGGTAAATCAAGCAGATCTTCCAATGAAGGCCCTTCAACACAAGTTCCATCAATCTGGCAAATGTACTTGGTGCATTGCACAGTCCAAATGGCATGACATTCCACTCATACAACCCGCTTGGAATAACAAATGCTGCCTTTTCCTGTGTGTTCGCATCCATGGCCACTTGTCAGTAGCCAGAAGCAAGATCTAGCGTGGAGAACCATCTTGAGCCGCTTAAAGCAGCGAGTGAATCGTCAACTCGTGGCAAAGGAAAGGCATCCTTTACAGTTGCTGCATTTAATTGGCGGTAGTCGACGCACAGCCTTTGGCTACCATCCTTTTTACTGACCAGCACAACCGGAGAGGACCAAGGACTTGACGATTCTTTTACCTTCCCTTTCTGCAGAAGGTCAGCAACTTGTCGTTCGATTTCACCATGTTTCCAAGGAGAGGTGCGTCGAGGCTGTTGTCGGATTGGGGGCACATTGCCTGTTTCAATTCTGTGCTGTGCCAGATGTGTAGTGCCCAAATCCCCATCTGAGAGAGAGAACACATGTTGGTAATTGTACAACAACTCCTGTAGTCTCTCAGTTTCACTGTTAGTCAAGTTCTCAGTACTCCTTCCGAGAAGTTCCTGTAAGGCCTCTGGTAAAGCCCTTTAAATCTTTCCTGCGATTCATGCTTGTTGACTACTCTAGCTTGGCTCACAACAGTCTCACGATTCTCTTCAGTAAGCTCCAGCAGGGTGACATCCATAACCGGCGTAGCTAGGGCTACCACAGTCTCAGCAGCTAAGTTGTAAACTTCATCAGAAACATTGAATACACACAAAGGGACCACTCTGTCCTCTCTCACATCCACCAGAGTCCTTGCAACATAAAGGCCCTTTTGTTGCAAGTGTGAGCTGAGGCAAGGCTCTAACAATCGCATGCCTAATTGAGATGCCTTCGGATTTAAGGTCGCAGAGCGCTTGTGAACGGTGACTGGGACGACCACTTCAGTGTGAGGTTCAATAATTGTTGACCTTCGCACCATACATCTGGAACTGAGAGGTTGGTTTTTGAAATCAGAACAGTCAAACACTTCTCCATTAATTGAAACCTGGTTTTTAACAATGTCAATCTGTGAATCGACTTGTGACAGGAAGTCCATTCCAAGAATACCCTCATCTTCAATGTCAGCCACAATCACACACATTTGAAACTCTTTAGTACCCAGGTGCACTAAAACATGTCCCACACCATGTGTTTTGGCTTGCTGACCATCAGCTAGGGTTCAGCGAACTGAACTCAAACTGAACTTGACACTGTCAGGTAAGGAATCAAAAATCTTGAATGACAAAATAGAACAAACAGCACCAGTGTCTATCAACCACATCACACGAGTTCCTCCAATGAAGCCTGGCAGATAAAGACCTCGCAATTTATTACTAACTTGTGACCTTTTCATGGGAAAAGCATTGTTCACATCATGTCCAAGTGTAGGGCCAACATCATTCCTATTCAGGCATCCCCCGGGCCCTTGGGTGACACCCTGCTCGCGTTTCCCGAGTCTGCACTGACTCTATCTTGTGACTTGCTTTTTGGGCAGTTACGACGGCAATGGCCAAATTCTTTGCAATCCCAGCATTGACCATTTCGATTAGGATAACGTGGAGCATTTGGGCTTCCAGAGGTGTTCAGGGTCATAGTCTGGGAAAGTTGCTGAATCTGCTGTTTCCTGACGCTGTTGTTGCATTTGAATGTCAGATCGTAACATGTCCAACTGGGCTCTCAACAAATCAGGCTCCTTTCCAACTTCATCCACTGAGCGAACCTTTGAAGAGCTTCCTCGCCAATCACCATCCAAAAGACGAAATGCTTCCAGTTCACAGGCCAAGTGTCAGGGCTTCGTCCATAGTTTTTGGTTTATCCCTCCGTAGTCTAAGCCTGTCATCTTGATCTTTGATAGCGTCAATAAAATGCTGAACGGCAAATCGCTCTTGGGTATCAGGAGACAAATCCTGGTAAGCTAGACTGGACATACTCCGAATATCTGCAGCAAGAGCTTGAACAGTTTCGTTTTCCTGCTGGCGACGGTTGTGCAGACGTGCCTGGTGCAACTCGCGTTGTTTTTCGACACCGAACCGAAGTTCCAGCTTGTCAACAATCTTCGCGTAATTTCTACAATCGCTATCAGACATGCCATTGAGCACCTTTTGAGCTTCGCCGCGAAGACTTGCGGCCAGGAATACAGCAGCTTCATCTTCGTTTCAACCATTAACAACAAACAACGCTCAAAGTGCTTTAAATAATCTCGTAGCGACTGAGTACCATCATAATCTGCGGGATTCTTTACAGGTTTGCTAAACTTTCGGCGATTTGTAAACAAATCAGCTGAGTTATTACTCGGTTCGCTCTCTGACGACGCGAACGGATATGAAGAGTAAGTACCTGAATTATTCAACTGGTTCTCTGATGCGAACGGGTTTGCAGAGTGGACTCGGCGACTTGACCTTTCTAAATTTACTGATCGATCCAAAGATAAATCGGACGTAGGTGTAAACGGGTTTCCAGATTTAAAAGGGTTAACTGGCGTTGAACAACTCATACCTTTGACTCCTGAATCCACAATTGAGTTTTCCGCCATTGCAAATGGACGAAACCACACAAGTAAACACACCAGCAAAATCTCGAGGCAGAACCTCACAAATCGACAAAATTCGGTCGCACAAACCATCCAAATAGTTCCATCGACTACAGTTTACCGTAATGTTCGGGTTTTCTTCACCGCTGCCACCAATGTAACGCCATAAATTCTCAGATAAACTCAGCGTTATAACTTTGTTTAATCACAACAACTCGAATCTAAAACTGAGCACATGGTATTGCACCATCAACGTGTCACGTGACTAAATAGTTCTCTAGGGGGGTACCCTAAGGCGCTAGCCTAACATTACAGTACCCTAATTTACAAAATGATAATAACAACGAAATCGTTGAAAAAGACATTTCATGAGATTATTCTCGTGTCTTAAAATTGTTCTAATTGGATAAGAAATCGAAGAGTTTTTCACTTAACAAGTACAAAAATGAAATATAGACATAAGGACTAAGAATACGTAACCGTGCTATTGCAAGGGAGGGCTATCTTCATCCGAAGAATCTAAAATACGTTTAACACGCTTGAAGGTGTGCTTTCTTGTTTCTGAGTATGCATTAGGCGTCTGACTTACTGTGTTTATACAAATGTTAAAGTGTCCTCCATGAAACACGGCTCCGCTAAATACACTTGCTCCAGGCAATGTTGGACTGCTTGACGACTGAAAACTACAAGACAGAGTTTCAGCTTCACTCTCTGTAGCCAATGCTCGATGAACTTTTGCAGAAAATTCAGTCGAGGTCGCACTCAGTATCCTTGACATGTTTTTTTGCTGTTGTTGGGAAATGTGGCTATAATTGTTAATGCTTTGGAAATTTTTGTGGCCCGAGAGCTGCATAATGTGACTGGGAGGTATGTCGCTGTCGTTTAGTTTTTGTACCATACGTTTTCGAGCGCTGTGATTAGTCAGTCGTTTACTTGAAAGGCCTCCTTTTTCCGCCATGGTTTTCATCAGACTATTCAATTTGTTCTGACCCATTGCACTTGATTTAAACCACAGTTTTTTCGACGAAGGACTTTTTGTGTAATTTATTCCGAGATAGAATGGCGCATCAGGTTTATTCATCGCGTCAGATCTCTTTTCGGAATAAATTTTGTAAACGGCAACTGGATTTCTTTCAGGTGGACCGTTTGGTGCTGCGAAAGCCTTCGGTTTAACAGCTCTGACATTTCGAGGTTCAGCTCCCGTTCTAGTTTTCGTTTGACGTTCAGAATACTCTAGGTATTCAGTTCCGTCGGCTTCCATGTGAAGTTCCACGTCGCCCCAAGTCATCTGCCGATGTTCTTCACAGCCTCTCAAACCAAAATGCACCGAATTGAAAAGCCAGACTGTGTTTAGCAAAGCTTCGGCATTTGAGATTCCCAGTAAATTCTTTTCGAAAAGAATGTTTTCCTCCACATCAGTCAAAGCTTCGTCTGCGTTGGGTTTGTTCCCTTTGCCTTCTTTTTTCAGTTGTTTGCTGCGAGCTTCCAGACATTTTCTTGCTTGATCAAACACAGTGTCTTCGATAATACTCGCTGAGTATTTGCGTTCTCTTAAATACCGGTTAAAACTTGAGAACAACCCTCGAAGGCTCGATGGTTCATAGTCTTGGCCATCTTTTCTTTTCACACTAAGAATGAATTCACTAAGGTAACGGCTGAGCTCTTCTGGTTGGATGTCTTCAATTTTTGTTTGTTCGTTTTTCTCCAGCAGAAATGTAGAAAGCAGCTTCACATCCCGCTGCGTTTTTGCTCAAGTGTTTTTGTTTTCCTGCTCTGTAATATATTCTTCGATGGGTTTACTTAATGGTTTAAACCTACTGCCAGAAGATTCAGCCATAGTTGTTAATGAGAACGTTTTAAACCGTTCACAAATGTACTGCGAAAGGCCAAAACCCTGCAAGCGATAACTGTCAAGCAGTGAAAAAGCTAGCGCCATCGACAAAGCTACCACGTTCATTGAAAATGTTGATGCGTTTTGACAGCCGCTTTCTGATTGGAGGAAACGGGTTTCTCACGTGTGAGAAAGTCGTTTCGCCGTTGTCATTGGCTGCGAGAATTTCCGAACCGTGTTTTCAACAGATCAATTCTAACTGTAAATCTCAGTATGTATGAAATAAGTAGCATTACGTTGTAGATCATTTCGTGTGAACAGTGATTCGTATACAGTACCTGTGGCTGTAATGTACAATGTATTACAGTAAAAACCCGCGTATAAGAACCTAGGTTTTTTCAAGTTAGCCTAAACAGGTTCTTATATAAATGGTATTTAGTGTAAAATTAGGCTAACTAGGTTCTTAATTAGGTTCTAACTTTTGTTCAAGAAATAAAGTATAATTTTTAAATGATCTGGTCTTTAATGTCCAATAACAGTATTCTTGGGGGCTACATGGATGCAGATTTATTTTTGAATTCATGTATTGTGATTTCATAAGGTTCATCTGTTCATCTCAGTTAATAATTATATTCAAGGAGGACAAGTTTTATGTAACTATGCTGTAACTATAAAGTGTACAGACTGTGTTATAAATATATTTTGAGAAGATTTTTTAATTCTATACTTTTGAGAAGATTATTTTTTTTCTTTTTTTGAAAATAAGAACCTGTTTTAGAATTTTGGCCTAAAATGGTTCTTATGTGAAGGGTGCTTAAAAATAAATTTTAGCCTAATAGGTTCTTAAATGTTAGGTTATTATACGCGGGTTTTTACTGTACTATCAGAAAGAATGCAAGCGCGAGCTCGTTAGGCGAACAACAAAATGACAGCATTCTCTGCATAATCATCAACATATGACATAATAGCTCGACTACCACATATTCTGTTACAATAATTGTAAAAACAAAGCAAAATTATCTCAATAACATCAATTTGAAAGCAAAAATTAAACGAAAGAATATAGTAACTCATTTTCGTGGTTCGAATTTGGCATCTTCGAGAAGACTTTTGTCTTGATCAGGAAGATTCTGTTGCATTTCAATAGTTCTACTGTTCAGAAATGTTGAAGTGTTCAACAGCGTCAGATGATTCTCCAAGCGCTTTTAATAACTTCAAAGGCAGCTAACTAAATCTAGGTTTCTCGATAAATTTCCAAATTTGACACTCGTCGTGTTTTAACGTTGGTCTACCATGGATCTAGCGTATAAAAAATCATAGTACTACATAGTGCCAAATGAGGCTTAACCCTATTCAGACCGGGGGGGGGGGCTTTTGAGGCCCGCGCTGACTTTGAACTTTTATAACTTTTTTAAGATTTAACCAAACGCTGCCAAACTTTCTGAGTTTTCCTAAAATTTATCTGAAAACAAATTGGTAGGGTTGGATGATGTGTCAGGAACTTGACATCACCATGGCAACGGCATTTTGACAGGCATGTTTTCCCAAATTTGTAATTTTGTGTGTTTCCGTTAATAAAAATCAACTTAAATGGCATTATTTTTACATTTTTACGGGTTTAAAGCACATTTTTATTCATTTTGAGTAGTTTGCAATGATTTTGGGTGGTTTTCTGGCATTTTGGAAAAATTTTGAAATCCAAGATGGCGGATCCAAGATGGCGGCTGTTTTGACATCATGATATAATTGTCACGTGATGTGACGTCACCATCCCACGTGACGTATACCAAAAGAAAGAGTTTCGGACGTACAATACATCCTAAAAGTTTCATGGTGATTGCTTAAATATTCTGGAAGTTACATAGGGGGGGCTTCCGAAGCCCCCCTCCCGGTCTGAGAAGGTCCAAAAAAGCCCGGTCTGAATAGGGTTAAAATCAAGACAATATATAGGAAAAATACTGGCAAAATAATAAATTAACTTATTTTGGAGAAAAAGAGGTGTCTTCCTTTTTGTAGGCGAAAAAATATAGGATGTCCTGAAATTTTAATTTAAAATTTAATGTTGTTTTTAAAAACACAAGATGCGGGATCTAACCCATAAAAAATGACAACTATGGTATTAGAATATAAAATTTGTGCTTGACACTGACTTGTGCTAACGCGAGAAACAAATTTAAAGACTTTTCGACCAAATAACTCCGGCCTTAATCGGATTTTAAAACGCCAATGGCTTTCTAACGGTTAAGTGAACCGTTAAAAAGCTGACTTCATTTTTTTAGGCCCCGTTTACACGGGTCCGGACAAATGTTTGCACGGACGAATTTTGTACCTGGACCGCCTGTTTACATGGGTCCGTGCAAATTTTGTTACAGATTGCAGTAGTGTTTACACGGAACCATGCAAATTTTAGACCAGTCGCGGCATTTGAATGGCTTTTTTACGTGTCTGTTGTGATTGGTTATCGCTAATGTTTAACGACCGTATTTACAATCCACAATCCACTTTGCCTTATTTTATTCTTTATATTTTTCTTCATGAGGAACTTTTATTTTAGCGTTAATTATTGGAACAGAATATAATCACGTAAAAACTGGTGAAATATGCGTACCACGAGACAACCCAAAGGGCCTTTGATGCCACTTGAACTCTGTTCCTGGATCGGTTTACAGTATAACAGTAATACAGTCAAAGCTCTCGTAAGCGGATACCCTGGGGACGCGAAAAAAGTGTCCGTAACTGGAGCTGGCCGCTTACGAGAATGGTTTTCGTAAGGGGCCACTAGAGGTGTAGGGGATAAATGGCCGCTTGAGGGATCTTGCCATGCTAACAATAACCGGACGGACGTGGATGACGACAAAACAAGCACTGAAATATGGCACTATAATTACTTTAAAATCATTATGACGAACGGCGATGTGAAGTTGATTGATAAACTCAAGATGCAGAGGTTGTTAATAGGATTTTCTTTGAGGTGTCCGCTTACGGGAGCTTAAAAACAAAGAAAAAGTCTTAGTCGTAATCTCCGAAAGTGTCCGCGGCCGCTTACGGGAATGTCCGCTTACGAGAATGTAAAAATACAGAGTTTGTATGGGAGTTAAAACGAGGTTTCAAACAAGGTGGCCGTAAGTAGAGCTGTCCGCTTACGAGAGTGTCCGTTAAGAGAGCTTCGACTGTATATGAATAGATCAGTCGACACATTTCTTTATGGCGCGATGGTAAACACCGTAACATAATTTATTGAAATTTTGAAAGGGAGACAGGAGAAAAGCGCTTCCTATTTCAAATTTTGCGCTTTACTATCAACATGTATATCAGAACTTACGTGAACTCGTCGTTAGTTCCGTTCGTTCGTTTACAGTTTGAATTAAATTCTGTAAATGTTTCATTATCATTTTTCTGTGACCATAGTTATGTGTGAAGAACTTTTAGCTTTTCTTTGCAGTTTCTTTTCTTGGCCGTTTGTGTTGTTTTGACGGACTATCTCGAGCTTTATCGCCCAACACATCCAAAGCGTTTTTCCAACTGATTGTAGACACATCGTGCCTTTCAAGCCAACAAGATTTTATAACAGAGTTATTTCGTTGCTCGGTGTTAATTTTTGGCAGTTTTGTTTGGCCGCCAGGATGTTTTCTACATTCATTAGAGCCTTTGTCTTCTCCACTGATAGGTGGCAAACTTAAACAACGTTTGTTTCCTTCCTTGTGTTCTGTACCATCGCCCACAGAAATATCCGGCAACTTTAAAACTTGTTGGATGGCGTCATTTTCTTCGTTATACATAAAATGTCCGGGAATTTCGTTAAGTTCTTTGTCGAAAACATCACAAAGACTGCTCTCCGTATCCAAGGTGATTTTGCCAAGTTTCCGTTTATGTTTGCTACGACCCTTGCGAGCTCGAGAACTCTTCATGGCGTGCTAAATTTTGCCGTCGAGTGTCAGTTGTCCTGATGTGCTTCACCAAACAATACAGATAAATGTCACATGAAACATGTCACTTAAAACATATTTTCAGCACAGTTCAACTCGTAATCAAGTAGACTAACATCATAGCGGCTAATTATTTGGTCGGGAGTTGTGCACAGATGGCGCGAGTACGGTTTCACTATTATCTCTTCTGACTAAAAAATAAATCTTATCTGTATAAACGTTGCAACACAAGCAGTGAAGAAAGTTGTTTGGCAAAGTAAGACCTCTATGCCATCCTGAATAAATTACTATTTTATCCAGTTGACTGTTTTTCAAATAAATTAAATTTCAAGTTGGTTCAAGTTCTCTCTTGGGACATTCCAAATACAATCAGGCTGTTATGAAACCTTTCAAAGACACGTTCAATTCCTATTTGGCCAATGACGTTAATCCCTTGACAAATAGCTCGGTATTGAAGAACGGAGACAAACGTCGACGAAATGTTTTATCCTTCTATTTGCCTTTCATTAATTTATTGTCTTATCCCAAGTCTATTTTATGTCGCTTTAAATAAAATAGAAAAGTTGGAAATTATTCACCAGCTCAAGTTATTTTGTTCTTCAGAACTAATACATAGCGGCAGTGTCGTCTGGATTGTTGCGATCAGTTTTTTTGCACGTGTGAACAATAACTTCGTACGTTTAAATAAATCACAACACGAGATCTTTATGAGGTGATAGTTCATGAAGTAATGTATTCCAATCATTTCCAAATTTTCCCCATAACTACGGAGATTCGAAAACAATATCGCAAATTTGTTTTGTAGACTACAAACTACACACTAATTAACAAATAAACGGCTTTCCCTCTTCCTCGCCAACTCTCTGTCGATAGAAACGCCGAGCTTGCCGCCGTATAAGGTAGCTTGGCCTCAAGATTGCAAAACAAAGATTGCAGTAAAGTCAATTTATACCCATATAAATACCATGTAAACACCATGTTCCTTGATGATGCTTTGGCCGGTTCACTAAATATAAAAAGATCCCAAGGCATTGAGTACAAAGTCAAACAAGAGACGTGCATGGTTTGTCAAGCTCGTCTACATGAATTCGGGCTTAACGTCGCAAAAAGCACCAAAGAACCTTACCACAGGTTTTGTAGCAACAAGAACAAATGGGCTAGCGTATCACATCGAATGAAATCAAAAGAAATTTTCAGGTTTTGTAGCAACAAGAACAAATGAGCTAGCGTATCACATCGAATGAAATCGAAAGAAATTTTCATCGAACTTAAATTCGATTTTGATCGGTCATCGAAAGTATCGAACACAAAACTTTTTTGTAAATCAATGATTTTCGAATTCACAAACCATAACTCCAAATTCCGATTTTTCGAGAATTCGTTACTGAAGATGAAGACAAATGCATATTTCGTTATAATTACTATTTATAAACTCCCTTTTTGTCTCGTGACGTCATGACGACACGAGATAATACTACAGGGGAGAAGGTGCATTCCATGCGTGTTTGCTTTCTGGGGCCGCGGAATTTTCCCGCCATGTCAATATTTTTCCCACCATGTCAAAATTTTCTTTTTTTTAGTAAATGTTTAAACAAAACAGATGCAGACTTCTCAACCTCAAAGCACTGGAAATCTGGAGATTGAGGTCAAAAAATCTGGAGATTTCAGTCAAAAACCGGGAGATTGATCAAGGCGCTAATCAAATGACTTGTTACTCTGTTTTTTCGTGAGATTTTTTTCGTGAGATTTCTGTTTCTCGTCGTGAGATTGAAGCCGTGAAAACCGTGAGTCTCAGGACAAAATCGTGAGACTTGAGAGGTCTGGAGATGCTGTTTGCACTGACAGTTGCGTTTATTTTTACGCTTTTTGTTTGTTTTTCTTAGTGATAAAAGCAATCACACGAGATTCCCACCATTCTAGTCATATTAGTCAATCAGATAATAGCTACCGTTTCGTGAGAACAATGTGTTTTATGATTTTGGTACAGCAATAGGGGAAAAGCATGTCTTAAACAGGATTGCGCCTTACAGAACTGTAGGTATGTCCACCGACAATATGTCAGGAAAACCTTTTTTTGCCGTTTCCATTTTTGATTAGATCCGATTTCAAAGAAGTAATAGACCGTAGTAGTCGAACCACATGTGTGCCTTTACTTCAGTCATAGTTAGTAGAGGTGAACTAACTATGCTTCAGTTGACTAGCTAGCTTAGGCAAGTTAGAATTTGTGCTGATTAAACTAGTTCAAAACAACTGATCCCGTGGACATTATTTTCCTTGTGTGTCTTCAATTTGAGTATTACTCGAAGACACACGCGAAAGGTCAACCATGAAACTTTGCTTGGTAGTGTGCGTGAGTTTATTGAAACATGAGGCTGAAAACGTTCTTATCAGTCACAGACACAAAACAATAAAGGAGAATCTGTGACTTTGTTGACCTTTTCTAGATATTTAAGAACTATCTGTGACAGATAAATGCTTAATGAATCTGTGTGTGTGTGTATTCTTTTTCTGCTGTTATCGGAGTCCTATAACTGTTCAACGACTACATGCTGCAGTGTACTTTGAATTTAAGTCAAGCCTACTTTCGGCTGCTTGGAAAAATCGCTTTTGATAAGGTGTCGGAAACAAGTCGCGTGACAATAATAAGTACAAACATTATCCGCCTGACAGAAATAGCAACGATCAATTAGTATGAATCAAGATGGACGCTTAATTACCGTGATAGTGGTTGAGGTCACACTTAGACTTTTCCTGTGGTTAAGGGCTTTTACTATAGTAAAAAAAAAGTAAACAAAAGTTAACTATGGTAAACTGTGCTTGTTGACTTTTACATTTTCCAGATGGCTTCTTGTCCAAATGTTGTCAATCAAACTGCAATTTGATGACTAAAACAAATATGCTCAGACATTCCACTTTCACTCGCTTGCATGTCGCCTGCAGTGAGCCATGGATTCAGAACGCGTGGTCCTTACGATTATTGCTCTTCTTCTATTAATCGCTGCTATCCAGAAAGCTCAGAGATTCAGATTTAGTGCCCTGAACATGTATTTTCTTCTGAGCAGACGACGGCACGACTTACCCACTGCTTACCACTGCTCTCCTCGCAAGGCGAATGCTGAGAAGACAAGCTTCTGCGCGGCGAAGAAGAGCGGACATTTGTCAGACATATTTTCAGCGAATTTTCTAGGACAACTGAAATAAAAGGTCTAGCGTTGCTTCTGTGTTGATCCGAACACAAGGATAAAGCACGTAAATGAAAATGGCGCAACCATTTCACGGTTCCGGAGCTTTAAGACATTTCATGTCAAAACTTAGACAATCCATTACTTAAATAAACAAAGTTTAGATAAACGCGCGATAAACCATGCCTTTTCAGGTCGTTTTACTATAGTAAACTTTGCTTTCATCCTGCCGCCGTTGCTATCGCGACAGACTACGATTACATTTACCATAGTAAACTGAAAAAAGCCGGTCACACTACAAATTGGCTTAACTATAGTAAACTTGACTTTGCTATAGTAAAAAAAGCACTAGTGTGACCTCAACCAGTGATCGGAATGGATACTATAAAGGCATCGATTTCAAAACTTTATGCATGAATCTTATATATATTTTTTAGTTGGATTTTAAGCCTTTCGCGTGAGAATCCTTTTGTAGTTGGAATAAACCTTTGTTTTTATCTTTAACTGTAAAAACGTGAAGTTCAGCGCAAGCATTCACGACAAAGGTTTCTGAATTGACAAGTGAATCAAGGGTTTCGTATATCGTGTTGTGAATGTCACAACTTTTATCGAGCGACAAAAGTAGCTTTAGTTTTAGTTCAAATTTTAGGGGTGAGGAGTCTAAATGTTTCTTTATGTTAGATGCACGCTTTTTAATTTTCGATATCTTTACAAGCGATAAATAGACGTGAAAAGCGGTCTATTTTCAAATAAATTACACCCTGAAAAGAGTCACGAGACACTAAGCCCCAATGTAATTAGAGTCCAATAGTAATCTTATTGTCCGGTATCTTTGTTGACTTTGTTAGGTTTTGTAAATTCACTCAACCGAACATTTATTGGAATAATAAAACTACTTGTTTTTAGTTCAGACGTATACAACAAACTAACAAAACGCGTTTGTAAATTTCGGCATGGGTAAAAAAACCCACGCAATATTATCGTTTGGAAAACGTTTCTACAAAATGTTGAGATTTACATTATTGCGATATGGGGCGATACGCTGCTGTACATTTCAAACATGCTCTGGTGTACACCAATATGGGCTAGCCTGTGTAACTGGCGGTATTGTTGGTAGTCCAGTCAATATAAGCCATTTCGTTGTCTAACCCAAAACAAATTGCAACAAAAATAAAACATGCCTTATTCGACTTTGCACATATTGAGGAATAACATACTAAAAGTCACCGTGAATCGGAGTATTGGAACCTCGTCTTTTTTAGCGATATTTGAACTACAATGAAAGATGAGAAATTTAATTTATGCATAACTAATGTGATTTTTACAAGTAACATTGAAGGGTCCTTATCGATAGAAATAATCAAGCTAGCAAAACTAAACAACGACAAGCCAACAAATCAGTTTACAACAAATGTAGCAGTTATTATAGTTATTACTTATCCTATTTATTGCGTGAAATGACATTACTATTCTGCCCTTTTTGGTACCTTAGAGAACGTACTACCAGCGACCGGATTCTGGCATAGATGCAAGTATAGTAACAACGTTCGCTAATCGGATATTCCATTAAAAAAGCTGAGTTTTCTTCAAAAATTAAAGATAATGAAAACTGATAAAGTATAATTATACCTTTTTGACGAAAGAATAAACGCTGTTCAAAAAACTTACCGTCTGATAACTAGAATTGCGGCAAACAATTACGGCGGGAGTCTTGGATGAAACCCTAAACATAATCTGTCAGAAAACGTAATCCGTGAATTTGCTCCCCCAAAACCCTTTCTGCTTATTGGAAGGTGTCTATAATTCCAAGAATCAACACTGATTGATCTTTGCAAAATTCCCCCGAGTGACTGAGCCGTCACAGACGCCGGGGACACAACCCCGGCGTAACTATGGGCACGCCTCCATCTCTGCACTTAATTCTTTTACAAAAGGATGAACAAATTCTTTCAGGAGTAGCAGAATGATTTTGGACAAAAGAAAAAGGGTTAAAACATTTGGAAAAAGTTTGGTAACAACCTGCAAATGACTTGATAAACATGAATTCAAACAACAACAACAACTTTATTCACCCTAAATATTTACAAAAGGAAAAGACATATATATGGTATTGATAAATAATTAAGGGTCTGGTGGCCTGAAATAACTGTAGAGTTTAAAAGGACAGGCAACCAGTGACAAGTATGGTATCACTCTATCCACTCAATATTAGCATTTGTATACAGCCACGTCAAATGCTATACAGTTTTGTACGCCAATCGTCACATTTGTTTAACCACTGTGGTGGAAAGCATTAACTCATCAACAGACACGCCTTTTTCTCGCTGTTTTAAAATCCTTTTAAAAAAATTAAAAATAAAACAAATATTTTAACGGGATTAACTTATCAGTACTTTGGAGTACTGTTATCTTAGGGGTCCTGTAAGATATTAAAATTTAAAAAGATGACTTACAAAGTTTAAAAAAAGTTAAGAAATGTTAAAAAGACAACGGTTAAAAACAAATAAAAACTTATGAATAAAAATTACAAATAAAAATGTTCTATAACTTTTTGTTTAAAAAAAAGTCTAGAGTTCAATTTTTTCATGTCCGACGGTAAACAATTAAAAACTGACGCTCCTAAAAACGAAAAACTCCGACGGCCAAACTCTAGCTTTATTCTCGGCAGGACATAAGCCATACCTTACTCATGCCATGTGCAACTAGGACACTGTATGTATGACGTTATTTCCAGACGTTTCTTTACATATGTTTCAAAAAATATGGCTTTGCCACTGTATTTGGATGGTTATCGAAGAAGACCAGCCACCAAATATGACTCACGATAAAAGGATCAGATGTGGGATAAGCGATGCATGATGTTAGATTCACTCGGGAAAGAGTGTGTGTTATAAAGAAAGATTCCCTTTCCAAAATGTGAAACAAGATAAGGTTCGTCGCGCTACTACCTCTGCATTTAAATCTGTGACGCCATCATTACGTCACACATGAAAACATTTGTGTTACTATATTGGTAATGAATCAATCAGTTGTTATATCAATTTTGGTTTAGCTGTCTTTATTATTTGTGGAATTACAGACGCTAGAATTTTGTTTTATTTGGTTTCGCCATATTACATACCAGCCAATTTGAGAATTTCATCAATGGTCTAAAAGTCATAAAAAATACAAGGTTCCAATGCTTAGATTTACGGTGACTTTCAGCAGCGTATTCTACACCAAATTTGAAGTCAAGAACAGCATGTTTAATTTTTGTTGCAATTTGTTTTGGCGTACAAAACTGTATAGCATTTGACGTGGCTGTATACAAATGCTAATGAAGAGTGGATATAGAGTGATACCAAACTTGTCACTGTGGTTTAAATCAATTTTGAATTCATGTTTATAAATAATTTGAAGTCATTTGCAGGTTGTTACCAAACTTTTTCCAAATGTTTTAACCCTTTTTCTTTTGTCCAAAATCATTCTGCTACTCCTGAAAGAATTTGTTCATCCTTTTGTAAAAGAATTAAGTGCAGAGATGGAGGCGTGCCCATAGTAACGCCGGGGTTGTGTCCCCGGCGTCAGTGACGGCTCAGTCACTCGGGGGAATTTTGCAAAGATCAATCAGTGTTGATTCTTGGAATTATAGACACCTTCCAATAAGCAGAAAGGGTTTTGGGGGAGCAAATTCACGGATTACGTTTTCTGACAGATTATGTTTAGGGTTTCATCCAAGACTCCCGCCGTAATTGTTTGCCGCAATTCTAGTTATCAGACGGTAACTTTTTTGAACAGCGTTTATTCTTTCGTCAAAAAGGTATAATTATACTTTATCAGTTTTCATTATCTTTAATTTTTGAAGAAAACTCAGCTTTTTTAATGGAATATCCGATTAGCGAACGTTGTTACTATACTTGCATCTATGCCAGAATCCGGTCGCTGGTAGTACGTTCTCTAAGGTACCAAAAAGGGCAGAATAGTAATGTCATTTCACGCAATAAATAGGATAAGTAATAACTATAATAACTGCTACATTTGTTGTAAACTGATTTGTTGGCTTGTCGTTGTTTAGTTTTGCTAGCTTGATTATTTCTATCGATAAGGACCCTTCAATGTTACTTGTAAAAATCACATTAGTTATGCATAAGTTAAATTTCTCATCTTTCATTGTAGTTCAAATATCGCTAAAAAAGACGAGGTTCCAATACTCCGATTTACGGTGACTTTTAGTATGTTATTCCTCAATATATGCAAAGTCGAATAAGGCATGTTTTATTTTTGTTGCAATTTGTTTTGGGTGTAATACTAAGTTGACTGGACTATGGATTTTTAAGTACCCAACAGCAAGCGGCAAAGCCGCGACAACGAGCTCACTCGCGGCTGCGCAGCTTGTTGTCACGGCTTCGCCGCTTGCTGTTGGGCACTTAAAAATCCAACAATACCGCCAGCTACGCAGGCTAGGTTGAAGTATGTTAATGAGGTAAGTAGCCAGATTGTAGTTGTAGGTGTTGACAGAGGAAACAATAGGGCGGTAAGGGCATCCGGCTTTGTGAACCTTTGGAAGGCCATACAAAACACCAGGAGACGACCCACCAGGTGAAATCTTGTGGAAAGTAGTGTCATCAATAATTTTATCCTTCCTCAGTTTTCGGAGATATGTAGAGAGACTGTCTTCCCTTGATCATGTCATTACCCTGGACTAAACAAGTAAGATTCGAGCCCGCGATTCAATGGAAAACTATAACCTGGTCAGCGGTCAGCTTAAAAAACACATGACCTCGATGACTTGTACACCTGAGCCCACGATACGGTCACGTGATACTGGTCAGCGGATACAATGTTTTGACAGCTGTCAATTGACCATAACATGGATGCCTAATATCAAAGATACAAGCCGACATTAACTATAACTTCCCTTAGGATAAGTGGGCGCGCACGCCCACTTGATAACCAAATTTTTCCTCCTTCATGGGTTTACTTCAAATTTCCTTACCCATGGTGCTCCGCTGGTGCGCTTCGCGCGCTGGAGCTCCGCTATAAATAAGATGATCCACCCCCTATCTTCAGATCAAAACTACATAACCCAACTCTTTTTGAGGGCTCAAAAACTGATGACCCACCCCTTCCTGCTCCTCGGAAGAATGTAATCAAATAGCAAAATAAGGGTGTGTTGTGTTCAATTTGCTTGAGGATATAAATCGTCAGCACATCGCTGTAAAACTAGCCATGGTATATTGCAATTACTGAGTTGTGATTGTTTGCCGTAATGAGCTCATACTGATACAAGGACCACAAAAATTGTAGGTGTACGGGTCAACCCTTTTCGAATAACTAACAGAATACATAATTAAGAAGTTGTTTTGGCGTTGTTTCGGCAGTGGTAAGTCGTCATGAATATTTGTTTCAAAATATTTGTCTTTATAACCCATCCATTAATTTTTGCGCGCGCTCATTGGACAAAACGCATCACGTGATACAAAATCGGACGACAGGTATCAGCGATTATTATTCAACAGATGCGCGCTTACCATATATGGTCAAAATGTTAACGTTATCTGTCATCCGTACATAACAGATATTCTGCGATATACGTAGGTTGCGAAGATTCGTCCGAAATCTTGTAAAGCGCTGCATAATTACAGTTTTTCTATCTACGAAATGTGTTACAATTATCCTGCTCAATCTTGCGGAATATCGTCTGATTTAAGCCAACTCGGCCTACCGCCTCGTCGTTTAAGTATCAGGCGATATTCCGCGCGATTTCGCAGGATAATTGTTAAATATACCCCGTCCAATTTGATATCCGTCGCCCGATTTTGTAGGCAAGAACAAAACAAACAAAGAAGTCGCCTTATTCAATTCTAACTTTTAATGAAATCACAGAGTTAAAAAAATCACGTAAACCAATCAACTTACATTTGTTTCAACCACAGTTACGCCGGGTTTGTTACGTAGGTTTTTCCTTTAAATTTACTGGCGATAAAGCACGTTGTAGAAATAAATCATCGGAGGGTTATAAAATAAATCAAACCCTTTCTGGCTAGCTGGTATATATTGTAGGATAATGCCCTTGGCTGAAAGATTGTCCTTAAAATTTCACAGCTGCCCTTGAAGCTTCGCTTCTCGGCCAACTGTTCATTTTTCGACAATCTTTCAGCCTCGGGCATTATCCTCCAATATACCAGCCGCCTGAAGGGGTTTATTAACTAATTAACCAAGATGACAAAGGTCTTAAAAACGAAAGCTGTTTTCTTTATCGTTCTGTGTTTTTGGTTGCTGTGTGGTACAACGTTTGATACCCAAAAAGAACATTTTTTTTTATGAAGTGTTCACGCTTAAAAGAAGCGAACGGTATCTTTCTATGCTAATTGCCCGCCAAAAATCTTTTTACATGTAGATCTGATAAAGACATTTTACGGTAAGTGTGAAATCGTTGAACCATGCTCAGATTGTCCTCTTAAAACAGGTTTGGCCGGTATTGTTAATAATTGACTACCTAAACAAAGTTGCAACAGTAACTTTGGAATGATGATTTATCACTTGTAGATTACTGTAATTATTGGAAATGCAGACAGAAAATGAGCAACGACTGGGTATGAAGTATTTCCATACTTGATTTAACTACATGCAGATGACACTGCCCCCTTTAATACCGTATGCAATATTAATGTGCACAGAGGTGACGATTTCTTAATTCTTAACAAGCCTGCGAAGTTTCTCTCTCTTATTTTTGTTATGATGCTTTTTCCAAGGCTTGTAAGGTATAGCACCAGTTTCTTGTGGAGGTATGACTCCATGCTGTCTTGATTCTGCAGTGTGAAACCCTCGGGAGAAACAGCGAACTTGTTCCTGATAAAAAAATATAGTTGACAAAAAACCATAAAAGATCGTGTTAAAATAAAGTTATCTTATCTTATCCATTATACCTATAGGGGCCTTTTTCTTTTCAAGGGGGGGGGGGGGAGTATTTCAAACTATATATCAGTCAAGGTACAAGAAAGAAATATAACAGACATCATGTTTTAGTGATGTTAAATAACACAAATTGTCAGACTAGTAACCATAAAAAGTAAATGATGTGGATGAATGATACGGTGGCAGTTTGAATTCCAAATTAAATAGCAATAATGTGTGCCCAGGGGACAAATACATATAAATGGGCCCTCCCCCATGAGCATTCCATAATGTATTTTAAAACAATAGTAATAGAAATACATAAATTAATTAATTAATTACTATATTAAGAGAGGAAGTCACACCAGCTCTTGCTGGTTTTCATGCGAATCCTCCATCCTCCTAGCCTGAATTTCAGACATCCCTCTCTGGTCGCCTACTCCCGAGAAGGGACGTCTGAACAAATCTGGCCCTAATGCCGTCCGAAGCTGAGCAATTGAAAACATGATGTTTTATGTTTCATGTTTATTTTCCTTTATTGCCAATGAGGCAATAAAGGAAGGAAGGCTGACGAGGGGGCAGTTATACAGGTGCATGAATGGGAGAAGATTCTACACTCTTTAATGGTTCTACGATAGAATGTCAGTTTTTGTAGGCTTTAGTGTTTGGCGATTAAGTTTAATAACGAGTCTTTGTAAAAGTATCGTAGTTGACAATTGCCCCTTTTCAGTTTTGATATAACTTGATTTCCAATGCTGATTCACCATAGAAACCTTCATGAATTAATGTGAGGTGAACAGATTTCCTTCTGTTTTGAAGGGAGGGCTAATCCAGATCATTGAGTAAATTTGTAACACCACAAAGAAAGCATAGGGTTTTTTGAAACAAATATATGCCTTTCTGATATGCATACAAAAGTATCATAGATAAACTCCACATTTTATCACACAGTCAGGTCTACACTTTATACAAGAAAAGTTAATTAATTGACATCAATATTGATTATTAACTATTACAGTTAACACCATAGCAGCTTAGAGTATTAGTGGTTAGCCAACGACAGCCCACTAAACCATCACAAAAATGCATTCTGCACCAAAAGAGGATTATATTAGGGAAAACCTCGGTGGGTCATTGACTTTTGTTTGTAATTCCAGTGACCAATGCATGAATTAACTTGATGAAAATGCAAAGCTGAGTGAAATGACGATGAGATGTTAATCAGTTATGTCAAGAGCAAAAAACATTTTGTTTGAATTGTACACAAGTGTTAGAAAATAAATGAGTGAACGATTACTTGTTTATATACAAGTTGATGATCTTGCTGTGCAAGGCTGCATTTCATGTACACTAAGCCTGGAATGAATGCCAAGTGACATTGTACGTTTGGTAAAATGCAACCTGGTTCAGGTTCCTCTGTGGGACCTTGTGATTGCCACAATATTTATGATTTTACATTATTTCCAGGTTTTTCTGTCAGCCTTAAAAAATTCCAAGAAATTGCTTAATGTGTTTCTTTTGAAAAAACGCATTTTTAAAAAGGGACCTGTCAGAGCAATGAATGAGATGATGGGGATATGAGACCAGGGTAATACCAGATATGAGGATGAGACCGGATATGAGATGGAGATATGAGACCAGGTTTTAGTGAGTTGGAAGAGGAAATGGAAAGGGCAAGGGAAGGTGGGAAAAGAAAAAGCACAGTAGCATAGAGAGGCAAGTGTAAAAGGAATAAACATCAGGTCTCGGCAACTACAGCCCAGTTTCTTATGCGAACTGGGCAGAAATGAGATGCAGGGCTCTTATTTATACTCGCGCTTGTAACTGACTGGCGCAAGTAGCCTACTATTCGCGACAGTCCTTTTTACGCTCACAAATAAGAGATGGAGATATGCTCCCGTGCCCAGAAGTCTGCGCATACATGGCCGAAAACCAGATGACCTGAGACATTGCCAATACTCAATCCTATCCAGCGACCCATAACTGATTATAAAAGGCAAGCAAGACACTAACCAATCTTGCTGACAAGGTCTTAACTAGGTTCCTGGTGCAAAAGTTCGCTATCCATGGTCTAAAACTGAGCACTTTTCCACACAGCCGACAAACCATACAGCAACTGCATGAGGCCAGAGTGCCTTCCCTTGGGTGGCAGAACTTAAAATACAGAAAAACCGGGATAAATGAGATGGCATAGGACAAAAAGATCTGGCGCTGGAAAAAACATGAGAGAACCCACCCACAAACACGATGATTGCGAGGCGAAGCACACTAACATAACAAATAAACTTGTGCAAAAGGAAAGAATTGCACAAACCTGATGCTTGTGAGGCAATTAAAGCACACTAACATAACAGATAAACATGTGCAAAAGGGAAGCACACTGCACAAACCCGATGTTTGCGAGGCAAAGCATACCGACAACAAATAAACGTGTTCAAAAAGGAACTTGAACCCGATGTTTATGAGGGGAAACGCACTGACATAACAAAAAACCTCAAAATTAATGCAAAAGTGTGAAAAGTGTTGCTGCAGTATCCAATAGTATATACAAAGGTGATATATGGACTTGTGTCACTTTATTTGGCAATGGTCCTTGTAAATAACTTGAAAGAAAGGATTGAAGTCATTGGTTTAAAACATGATTTGCTATAATGGGCAAATTAAACTTTACTTATTGTAATTCATTTTCCACATTTTGTGGTTCATTGCCACTTTCATTTTTACAAAAGACATAACTGAAAGGTTGACCACTACCCTACCTTCTTCTTCCTTCTCCACAGTTATATTTTTACAAAAGCCCTCATTCACCTGTTGCCAATGAGCTGCAACAGACTACTGTGCATTGATGTCCAGTTGGGGAGCAGCAAAAAGAATGTTGATTGAAAAAAATAGATGGTTTAGCTGGAGAGCCTCGCCATTTTTTCACCCGCTATTCATTGTAGAGGCTGAGCGAGGCATGCAATCCATTCCGGTTAGTCTAAATTGCATTTCCGGTTAGCCTACATTAGCTTGTGGTTAGCCTTTTTATTTGAAGTAAGGATTTCTGCCTCGCCGCCTTACCTCGCTGCCTCGCACGTTTGTAAGACTCTCATTGTGCTAATCCTGTTTTTCGTGCTTGGACAGGTTAGGTTATTATTTACTATGCACTAGTACGATATTTTCAGTAACAAGTGCCAGCTAGAACTTTTAAATTTGTATTTGGCGTCAGGTCACATGACTTCTGCATGCAATTACCTGTTTAAAGAAATTCTTGTCCACATCGCTTATCTAAGAAACAAGACAAAACACGTGTCACATCCTACTGACCAATAAACCTGATCTTGCAATATGACATTCAAATGACAGATTGTACTAGTGATTGTTCTGTATTATTGGAAATCCCGTAAAACATTAAGCTATGTTCTTGGGGGAGGATCCATTATTAATGTCCCTTTTAAGTAAAGATCTCCATCAATCTTAAAATCGAAGAGGTGGAACAATCCCTCATTCAGCACGAATTAGGTTCATCATTTCAATCCACCATTTTGCTTTTGATTTCTTTTTGATATCATTTACCACTATTGTTCATATTTATCGCTGTCATGCAGTTACTTATAAGTGTAATTTTCAGAGGTGAAAATAAGAATAGGGCATTCTGATTAGTCAAGAAACTCGGCTTATGATGCTATAATCACCCTTTATAAGGTGCTTACAGCATTTCAAGGCTTGGTCAGTAAGCCATGTCATCTTTGTCATCCAGGCAGGCAAACATGGCAGATATAGTCGCTGAAAGAAAGTACCGGTATTGCATTTTCAAAGGACATCACTTTTACTCTGGGATATGAATTTTATAAAATGATTTCTAAGGCCTTTGGACCAAAAGTATTTTCAAGAAATGGTATTCAAGGCATGTAAGAATCCTAAACACAATGGATTTGTAGTTTGCACTGCCATGAAAAATGGACGATGACTTCAACATGGTCAAAATGTCTGATGCACTGAGTATTCATGTGCTATTTTGAAAGCAATCATGTCTTGTCTGTTCAAATGAATAACTTCCCAGCAGGTGCAATTTCACATTATGTAGTTTCAAGAGGGTCACGATAAGAATATCTCTACTTCTAGAGGGCTAAGGTGATTGTAACAGCAAGAGTCTCTTTCATCATAGGAAAAGTTCGTGATACAGGTGACAATACTGCACAGAGTATTCTTGTGATATTTTTGGGAGCGAAAGCTTTTGTCTGTTCCGTGAATAAATACTTGCTGACAAGGGTGATTTCAGCTTTCGTCATAATAGGAGTGTCACAACATGAATGATATCACCGCTTCTAAAGGACTATGGAAGGTGATTGTAAAAGCAAAAAAAAAACTTTAGTCAAAGGACAAGTTCATGATATAGATTACATTTAACAAAATGAGTATGTGGCGACACGTGTAATTAACTGTCAGCTTGAGCTGTTACAACTTCTGCAGCTTGTGCTACCGCTTCTACAAGATGAAAGAAGGGTGATTTAAACAGCAAATCACAAAAGTACAGTATGGAGATAACAGTCTTTCTTTAAAACACATGGAATGCTTTTTGGACTCTCTCTTTGGCCTCCCGCTCTTTGCTATCAACATCAGCAAGGTTTGCAGTTTGTATCCAATTTGTTGAATACATATGAAGTCCTAATGAGTGTCGGATTGAGGGACCAAAATTTATTCCTCTTCAGACTGGAATTATACTATTTCCAGATGATAAGTGCAGTTGCTAATAAGGTCATCAACGGTCAAACAGAGGTACCAAATGAATGTGGACTTTGTAGTGTTGTTCATTTTTAATTACTGTCTAGATTGATATGCAAATTGTTTGGTAATCAATGTATTAAACTAAGGCGAACATGCATGCAAGCAAACACTAGTGGCTTGTGTTACTTGTATTTCCATGTTTTCTATCATTATTTTGCAGTTCTTGATTTTTACCTCTGAATATTATACTAAAACAATATTATTGACCTCAGGCTCAGTGAATCTTGGCAAATATTCCCCTTTGTCTCAGCAGGATTCACTTTGCCTTCGGCAAATATTGTTAATTAACATTCTAGATCATTCTAACTTTTATAATTTATCACACCCATTAGCTTTTGTTTTTAAATTTAAACATGTAAAACTAAAGAAGTATTCAATGTCTACTAGTACTATAGAAATTACTTTGGTATGCCTTTTTACCCCACATTATAAAATTCATTAACTATTCATGAGGGTGCAAACCAATACCATAGCACAGTATTCAGATCACATGCACACAACTGTAAACCCCAACACAAATCAAACAATAGAACTAACTTTTGATACAAACTCCTGGTCAGCTAATTAATCAGTATTCATTAACTTTTGATACAGATCTCTACCAAATCGCCAGTTTTATAGATCTGCAAGCCAGTGAGCAATGCAAGCCATGATGCGAGCCACTCAAGGCTGCTTTTTACGATTCTTATGCCACAAATATATATGACCAAGAAATCAAAAATTTTTAAAGTTTATATGCTATAAGCATAAATATATCACTGTATGATAGCGTTGCTCCAACCAGGAAATGAAAGCTGACGGCAAGCAAACTGGGGTGGAACTAACCACAAGCAAACCACATGACACCAGGGTGGAACTAACCACAAGCAAACCGAAGTGAGTCTAACCGCAAGCACACCTCTGTGAAAGCTAACCGCAAGCAAACTGGAGTGAAACTGACTGCACACAAACCGGAGTGGAGCTAACCACAAACAAACAGGGGCAGAACTAAGGGCAAACAGAATGAAAATGAACTAACCGCAAGCAAACCGGGGTGAATATAACCGCAAGCAATTACCTGTGTGAAAGCTAACCGCAAGCAAACTGGAGTGAAACTAACCACACACAAACTGGAGTGGAGCTAACCACAAGCAAACAGGTGCGGAACTAAGTGCAAACAAAATGAAGTTGAGCTAACCGCAAGCAAACCTGACAATCCAGCCCATAATTCCAACTCAAAAATTTAATTTGACATCCAAGACCAATCAAAGGAAGAGGGTTGCAAAGCGAGGTAATTTGGTTTTTTAATAATTTTATTAGTCATGGCTCGCATGCCTCACATGGCTCACTGGCTAGCAGATTATGTAGACCCCCAAATTGCATAACAATACTTTGCATTAATTTTATTGTTTTCATTTCACAAGTAGAATAAAACATTTGGGTCCGATCTGTATGGCCATTTACAATGGCGATATCGGCTCGCTATTGTAAACGGCCATACAGATCTCCCGCTCATTTTTCATCTACAGTAAAAACCCGCGTATAAGAACCTAGTTTTTTTCAAGTTAGCCTAAACAGGTTCTTATATAAATGGTATTTAGTGTGCAATTATATAATTAGGCAAACTAGGTTCTTAATTAGGTTCTAACTTTTGTTCAAGAAATAAAGTAGAATTTTCAAATGATCTGGTCTTTAATGTCCAGAAACAGTATTTTTGGAGGCTTTGGTAAGCATATAATACTATACTATTTTAATCTGATTTTGTTAAAATCAAACCTATACTGTAACCTTCACTATAGTTCCATAAATCTTGTATACAAAACAAGATAACATGATAAAATGTCAAAGTTCCACTTTAAAAACAGACTGTGTTATAAATATTTTTAAAGATTTTTTAATTCTATGTTTTTTAAGATTATTTTTTTCTAGTTTGTTGAAAATAATTAGAACCTGTTTTAGAATTTTAGCCTAAAATGGTTCTTATGTGAAGGGTGATTAAAAATGAAATTTTAGCCTAACAGGTTCTTAAATGTTAGGTTCTTATATGCGGGTTTTTACTGTACTTCTTATCAACTTATTATAAAAACATCTCTTTGCTTGAAACTTACGTACACAATAATTGGCACAAGGACGGTGGTCCCTGAAAGGCCCATTTTGTCTGGTGTAAAAAATGTAAAATGTTCCAGTAATTTATTTACCCACGTAACACAGAAGAGCTCTTGTTAGGATGTGCGTTCCACATTGGTGGGAGGCGAGCACTCTCACCACAGTGCCACCCCTGCTTGCTTCTCTGTTGAAGTCAGAGGGTTAATTAGGTTAACAGATACAGTTATCAATAACATAGTTTAGGTTCCTCTTCTCATTTTTAAAACGTAATCACCTGTTTATGGGCTCTCTCTTTGGCCTCCCGCTCTTTGCTATCAACATCAGCAAGGTTTTGCAGTTTGTATCCAATTTGTTGAAATTCTGTTACATCTTCTCCAGGTGGTGCTACACAGTATAGAAGTTTACCCTATAGTTTTAAAAAAAGAGCTTTGTTTTGACTTAAGCCCTCAACTTTTTCCTTTATGAATATCCTGTAAGTTTTGTCACTTACCCTGACATAATCCTTTAGGATGTAGCGTGCAGACCTGGAGCAATCTGGAGTTCCATGGGAGGTCATGAAACCTCTGATATCTGTAACATAGTTATACCAAATTATTCTAGTCAATGTGATTTTCAATATATAATATAAATAAATTATATAATAAGGTAATCTTATTTTTAGATTTTCATGCTCACTGGAACACAAAGTCTGAACTGAAGGGTCGAATCTGGTTTAAAATGTAGAATAAGTGCTGATGAGCTAAAAAAAATATGCACCTATGATAGAATTGTAAGATATGGGGAAGTTAACAACCTTTCACTGTGGTATTTTTATTGACTAAAAACAATTCCTTTATGCTTATGCTCGCCAAGGTATTAAACAAAATTAATTCTTTACTTCATGTAAGAAAAAACAAAAACAACTTACAGCCATAAGCAGACAGCAGCTCATCAGCATATGGAGCCCTGTTGGGACTCTCCCCCTCCTGGGGTGGGATAATGTTTATGCCATAAACTACTTCAAGAACACTGCGAGGAATTCGCTGACAGAGGTGGCTTAAGTCAAGGAAATAGAACACATACACACACATGTGTTACACTATCACTTGTTTTCCTTACCCAAGGTTTGTGGATCATGAATCACACAAAATAGACTATGATCAGTCCCTCATTTCTCAGGGTCAATTGAGTAGTCAAGAACTGGAGAAAATCACTTGGCACGAGGAGGCACAACAAGCAAGGGCAAGAAAGTGATGAGGGACTGCAGACAAAGCCAGAGCATTTTTAAATAAACGGCATGCAATACATGCTGAAGCGATGACGTTTCACAAGGGGTTAAAAATACATTTTCTTCGTAGATTTGCTCAATTGTACAACTACAGTTATATATATATATTTTTTGATTTCCCTATGTTGTCTCAACAAAGGTTACGTTATATTATAGGTCTTATAGCGTGACTTGCGATAAACGACATACGATACGCGGGAGCTAGCTTTTAAGCTGCGAGAAAGGTCAAACGGTCTCTTGCTTACAGTGGCCCTGTTTCTTCTAAGAATTAGAAATCTCTGTCTAATAGATCCCATCACATAAAATTTAGTCTCTTTTGTTTATACATTTTAGGGTCCCATTCTTACTGCACGGGTGTATTTTGTGTATTTTCCACGCGGCGATTTCTTGTTATTATGTTAAACTTGATTTCTGTTCGATTGAGCTAAACGGATCCGGTCGATCGGGTGCCTGCATTAAAGCGATGACGTCATCAGTTACACGTCATCGCTTAAAAATTGTGTTGTTATGAAGACACAAAATTCTTTTTTTAGAGACTTATCAACAATCTGTCCACAGATGCAAAAGACTTTCAATGATTGAGAAAACATCGAACAAGGACTTCATAATTCAAACATAACTCAAACTGAAAACAACGGCAAAGCCCTGGAAGTGCTCTTTGTTTGCTGATAGAGACAATCCATGATTCTACATACCAGCTTATGTCAATAGCCTTATCAGTTTAGTGTTTTTTGATGTCAAATATGTCAATAAATATCATTTTCTTGCTATTTCACCACTGACTAGCACATACAGGGCATCCAATCTGACAGACCTACTGTACAAAATTAATGAAGGCTGTCTGTTCCAGCATAGTTACTAACTATGGTTCCAGTGAGAACAAAGGGACATCTCCATGTGGGGTTAAACGATGTCTAACCTGTAATTTAATCAATCCCATCAACACTGTTAATAGTACCACTGCGGGGAATTCTTTACACATCAATTGCAAATCTCCACGATCTTCTAGATGTTTAGTTTACATGTACATAGCAGAACGTATATTTTGTAAAAGCAATATGTAGGTAATACAACCCAAAAGTTGCATGACTGCATTACTGGGCATAGAAACAGCAAGGAGTCCGCCCTTACAATTTCTTTAGATTCACATTCTTCTGCTTTTAACCAAACATTTAAGTTTGTAGCATTGAGCCATTCTCTTGAAAAGTTTAATGAGTAAGAGTCCATCTGGATACGTAAGTTATGTACTAGTGAACCTGATGGCCTTAATAGGGTTGATCAGTGTGCATTACACACCGGCATTACTTAATTTAAAAAATATCTTGACACACCCTAACTGTAATGTAATATCATGTTACTGGTCATTGCCATTTCAAATGTTACTTCACTGAAGAGGGCTGTTAAGGTTGAAAGGCCTATGAAGTTTATTAAAATCATAGCTGTATGGCGATGCACAATAAAATTATTTGAAGGCGTAAGCGCAAGAAACGCACTTTGTGTTTTAGCCAAATTGAAAATTGTCACAAACAACTCCAAATTTCGCACGCAAGTTCGTTTACGTGTGCTCAACACTGCCCTGTACAGTCAACTCTCGCCTTGCGGACACCCCGCTATTGCGGACGCTCGCTATTACGGACAAAATCCAGATCCCCGGCCAATGAGGTTTGACTGGAAATGACTCCCGCTATTGCAGACTCTCGCTATTACGGACACTAAACGACGCCCCGAGCGTGTCCGCTTTAACGAGAGTTGACTGTATTTAATTTTGCTGGTCTTTCCTTCGTTTTCGAAAAATAACACATGCAAAAAGACAAGGTTTTTGCTTGCGCTGCGTCTTTTGACTTTTCTTTTACAAACGATAAACAAAGGAAACCTTTTGTTTCTCAAGACGATGAAGTCAGCTAAATTTTTAGGGTTACAATCCTAGCCCTAACGCAAAAGGTAACCCCAAGGCCGTAGGGTCGGGGTTAGAGTTTCAGATTAGGGTTACAGACTTAGCCCTAACGCAAAAGCCTAGCCCTAACGCAACAAAAAAAAAAAAAAAAAAAAAAAAGTTTAACGCTAACCCCAAGGGATTAGGGAGTTAAGCCGTTTTCAAGTTAAGTTTAGGATCAGAGTGAGTCAGCCTCAACCTTTTATAGATCGCGCATTTAATGCAGTAAGCTTTCACGCCAGTTTGCTTGCAGCTAGCTTTTCTGCAGTCTGTTTGCAGTTATCTAGTTTTTGTTGTTACGGGCAAGACTATTTTACTCTGTTACCGTTAGCTGTAATTTGCCGAGGTGAAAGTGAAATAAAGACTGATTGTTGATTGAATACGTTTGCTCGTGTTGTCACATTATACTAGTTTTGCTTTCAGTTGAGTGCCGCCGGCTTGCTCTTACTTCTATCTCCACTCCTTACATCATCACACATCTACAAAATCCCGCGAAAACAAGATAAACTTATGAGGTTTTCGTTCGCACGAATCGATAGATTCATTGATGAATATTTAATGAGACACAGAAAATATTTTGCGAAGGGAAGGTGCCCTGGGGAACATATAAAGAATTTTTTTAAGTCTAAAACCAGGTCACTTCTCGGCAACTTTGTCGCGGCAGAACCCAAGCGGATCCTGCAAAACTCGCGTTGACGAAGTTCCCGGCAAGAAACCTCTTGTTTTAGACTCTCTATGCCGCCAGGCTCAAAACTACCTCGGTTTGTGCAACGTTTTTTCCGAAGCGCTAAACAGCGCTGTTGTACAAAACAAAGGCAGAAACATCACTCAGTTCTTCGAGCGATGCTGTAAACTTACGGGTATTCAGACTTAATGATGTCCTTCAACCACCTGGCAGCAGCACTTACGCTAAAACTAACCAAAGGCTTCAAATGATTTTCAGGAACAAACGGCCATTTTTTTTTTCTCTTTCCTCTCACGTGACGCCTATCAGGTGACATCGCGTCACAATGTGTTCAGTCCAGTCCTTTTCTTAAAGCGAATCCTCAAAATGGTGGATAGGAACTAAAATCATGGCTCTGACACGTTTTTCAACCTCCCCGGACAGTTAAATAACGCTAGAAGGAAAGATTTACACGCGATGTGTCGAAAAACTCATGCTGCTGGCTGACTGTGGAGAACATAAGCTTTGCAAAACGCCTTTGTTCTTTGCATACGTAATTTCTAAAAAACGAAGCTAGATTCAGCGAATTTGAATACAGATCAATGTTAAGCACACGTAAACAAACTTGCGTGCGAAATTTGGGGTTGTTTGTGACATTTTTTTTAATTTGGCCAAAACACAAAGTGCGTTTCTTGCGCTTAGGCCTTCATTTGTTCTTTTTGGTATACGTTTCAGAGATGACTGAGCTTTGCATTTCAGTGGTTTACCAGGATGCAAACAAGGAACCTGACTTTACAAATCAAACTGAATGTTTGATTAATCGAACTCGTGATTAATCAATGATTGATTGGTAATCAAAGAGCGCTAATGGTCTGGTAACTTGTTTTCACACTCTTATTTTTTATTCTAATAATTTATACTCTGCCACCTTTATTTGTATTTAAACTCGAAACTACAACCGTTATCTTTCTACTTAATAATAGAGTCAAGATTTTGCTATAATAGCAAATTGCATATCGAAAAACTAAATGCCCTGAACATTGTGAGCCATCTCAAAGCTTATTTGTATTTTACTGCCAAATTGTTTATTTTACCGAGCCTCAGAAAGGTCAGATGCTCTGGCTTTGTTTGCATCTTCTTCACAGTACAACAACAACCTTTACCTTCCCTTGAATTGGTCTTATAGATATATTTACAGGTTTAAAATAAGTAATTAGTAAACACAAAGGGATCTGGCTACCTGAAATAATTAGAAACTTAAGATAAAAAGGACAGGCAGGCAGATCGAGTAATAAATATATTAATACACACACACAAACAACACAGAACACACAGTAAGCAAATGGGTAGGAAATCAAATGTTTATCATATTTCAACAAAAAAAAATGACTTTGAGTAACATGCATGGCTGGGAGATGGAAAAGATATAAGAGAGACAGCAGGGACATGGTCTCTCATCTGGTCAATTGGTAAAATTCCATTGAGGATCATTTCAGCTTTTGTGGACACAAATGAAGGGAACACCAGGCCTGGACAGTCACACAGCAACACCTCATCATTTACATACAGTGTCTGAAATAAAGAATTCAAGTCAAAACATGCAAGTACATTCACAAGCGTGTTACATCAACAGTCCCCACCAATTTATTTTTTAATATTTTAGAATTTTTCAGTTCGGAAAAATGGAACCCGGGCAAGACATCTGTCTAATCCATTTATATGCTTGCCAGATCACGCATGTAAAGCATTATTGACAAAAAACAATAACGAATGCCAGAATTGGCCTGAAAAGCCTGGAACGTAGTGTGTTGCCATGGTAACCAAGTTGTTCAGTTCACATGGTAAAACACGACTAGCAGTGTTACTGCAAAAAAATAAGAGACTTCTGATACAAATTGCCTGAGATATCACTTTCTTCACATTTGATCAAAATTTGGTTGAGTCTATGACGCCATCGCTTTGCTAACTTGCATATTTTAACAACTTGAATATCTCTGGAAAGAATAGAGATGTTGGAAAACAGTAATTTGCATTTTTCTTCTCATAAAAAGAACTTTTTAATATTTTAAAATGGCTATGAAAGGAGAGATGCGAATGTCATCATAGTAGCACTTTAATGTCTTTTTTTTGACCTGTGTGAATACCAGGGATATATTAAATTAATACATTTTAAGGGAGCTAGGTCACCCAACTAGTTGGCTAATAAGTTATTTTGGGCAACCAGTTACTGCTTGTATTTTTTAATTCATATTTTTAAATCTATTTTGTAATGTTACAGTACAAATTGCTTTGAGAAAAATACCTGAAAGTGCTTTGTTCGTCCAGGAGTTGCTGAAACAGGAACCTTCTTGTCATTCAAAAGTGTGTTGATTGTAGAACTTTTTCCAACATTTGGATAACCAACCTATAAAAATATTTAATAGTATGAACAAGAGAAATGTTTAAGAATGTAATGCCTTGGTGCACTTAATATAAATGCCCTTACTCCTTTTTGAGTCTCAAAATCTTGAACTGTTGAAAAGTCTAGATCTTTCTCAGACCAAGGATTATGGCAGAGTTAAACATGTGTAACATGAAATGTTTGAATTATTTCTTTTCACCCCCCCCCCCCCAAAAAAAAAAAAAAAACCAACAACAACAACAAAATGAAAGATCTCTTTAAGATACTGTCTATTTTGCATGAGGTATGAGTAGCAGAAATGATAATATTAAGAGCGATTTGCGATGCATTAAATCAACAGGTTAAAAAACTGATCTTAAAGTTTGACTGCCACTTTGCTCCAAAAGAAAGGTCATCAGTTGATTGATTTTCCTGATTATCAGCTGGTTGTAGGGATTTTTCCCCGTCAAATTCCTGCTTAGTCATAAACCAAGCATCTATCATTATCGTCTGGCGTTTCACCTTTGTCTATTTATTTACATTATTTTTATCAGAGGCAAATTGCGGTATACATGTAGTTAAAAAAAAACCTTTCCGTTAGTTGACCTCATCCTTTTATTAGCGACGAGCAAAAGCCAGTATACTAGCAAGTACATAAAACAGAGTAAATGACGGTGTTTCCGTGATTATCAGCTGGCTGCAAATTTCTGCTTAGATTAACGAATTTATAAATAGATGTTATTATGAAAGCCACCTATGCAGACGTTCTTTTGGATTGCATGACAAGCCTAAAGAATCTCTGTGTCACTACAATAAAAAATTATGTAAAAATAGATTATTGCATTGGCCAATATCCTCTAACAATGAAGATTCGCAGCAGCTTTTCAGCATGTTAAATTTTAAGCTAAGCAATTCAATCGATTAGTGGCAGAGATTTTCGAAAGATACCTACTGTACCTTTAAATTGCAAAAGGATAGATGAAGAGCGGTGCATGAAATGGACAAAAATTATAGACTCTAGTCTTGACACTGACAGGCCATCAAAATTGCCTGCCTGACACATTCCTATTGAGTGACATTTGTATCACCCACAGCGAAAAGTGTTCCCTTGAGAAATTAAAACAGTCCCTTGAGAGTTAACAAAAATTTAAAAAATTCGGTAAGAGAGGGAATTCATTGTCTGCTATTCTTCTATTTTACTTGTAAACAAGCAAAATAGTCCAAAAAAAATATGATACATGCAACTACAACCCGCCAAGCTTAATTTTTCCTTAGTGGCCATTTGCCCACTGACTGCTCAAGTTTGGTTGCCAGAGAAAAATTTTAGTTGCTAAATTAAACTCACACTTTCAATCCTTCTTCTCAATTTTAGGCGCCAGGCTGGTGAGTTCGGTTCCAATTTAGTTGCCAGCTCCAAAATTTTTGTCACCATGTGTTGTTAATTGCTGGTTAAGCAGTTGCCTGCATCATGGCACAGATTATAAACTTCTAAAAATACAACAGAGGCAACTGGCAACACCCAAGTTAAGAGACCTCTCGCAAATGACCCCCCCCACATATTGTAAGCGAGCACCTAGACCTGACATTTTAACGTGAGGCAAGTTAGAGGCTTGAATTACTATACTGTACATCATTTCATTTACATACAGTGTGTATACATGTATATGCCATCAAGTCAGTTCATTGATTGTAAAATTAAAATTACAAGTATGTGTAATGTGCAACAGTAACAACAACAGTAACTTAGGCAAATACATGTAAAATACTTTCTTCCCATTAGATGACGGCAAAAGTCTGCTTTGAAGTAAACTGGAATATATAATTTTTAAGTTATTGTAACGTTATACATACCAAACCAACAGTTGTAAGCCCCTTTTGTGAACCATCAGCTATGTATTGCCGTTTTTTCATGTGAAGCTTTTTAAATAAAGTTAATAGCTCATCTCTTGTCAGTAGGTTTGCTGAAGCCCCATCAAACAAACTTTCATGATTTGAGTTTGAGTGTGTAACAACATCTGCTAGATTTTCGGGAACACAATCACAAGTGGCACCAGTGCTGTTTAATTCATTGACCTTTTTGTTTGAGGATAGTTCATCAGTACCTACATGGCCAGAGGTAAAGGCCACTTTTGTGTGAAGAGACGGTTCTTTTCCTGCAGTAGACTGTATATTACATTCATTATCTACATCCACTAATTGTTCACTCTGATCAGAATAAAAGGGGTCATTCCCCTTGATCTGAAAATTATGGTGAACATATCCACAATCAATGTCTTTTGTTGTGTTGTTAGAAGACATAAAACTTGCAAATAGGTCTTCAGTTGGCTTTACGGGAAGTTCACTCATCTTAAGGTCTGACTTGCAAGAGCTCTTTGCTTCAATACCACCAGCACTTGAATCCTGAAGCAAGTCTTGTGATTCCAAAGCAACGTCATTCTCATTCTCAACTACCATTTCCGATAGTTTTGACCAAAGTGTAGCATTTTGCACAATGTCTTCCTTTTCTTCTTCTTCTTCTTCTTCTTCTTCTTCTTCTTCTTCTTCTTCTTCTTCTTCTTCTTCTTCTTCTTCTTCTGCCCTATCAATTTCCTCTTCCTCTCCCTTTGCTTTTGGTATTTCTTCATCATCCATAGCCCTTAACTAAAAGGAACATGTAATTAATTACAGTATTAAGAGAGTTTGTTATCAGTAACTAGTGGTAGCCACAGGTTAGAAAGTGCGGGCCGTGACGCACTTAGAAAAGGTACTGGTACGAGAGTGCGTAATTTTAGATAGAGTGTCGATAAATAAATGATAAAATGGATATGGACAAAAGACAATTATTCTGAGTAACGCGTCAGCAAGGAATGCATGTTTTTATTGTTTCCTATTGCCGCGAACCAATTAAAGTTGTTTTTTGATTGACAGTTTTGGGAAGTGTATTCGAGCACGTGGTGTGAATTGAGATGTGATTTTTCTCAGTCAGTAAACTAGCTATGTTGTGCTCGCCTTTTATTAACATGGCGCAATTAATGATAAATCACTGGACAAAAGACAATTATTCCGAGTAATGCGTCACGCTTAATTGCTGCGAACCGTCCGCGAACCAGTCAGAGTTGTTTTTTGATTGACAGTTTTGTGAAGTGTAGTCGGGCATGCGGTGTGAATTGAGATGTGATTTTCCTTGGTCAATTAAGTTAAACTCGCAATGTTGTCAGTGTTATAACAAATTTCTTGAAAATAACCATTGTTGGAATCATTCGCTTTGCCGTGGTTTATCTGTGATACAATCACAGCAAATTTTCTTAAAAGCAACACCTATAAAATAACGTCTGCAAATTGTAATGTTTGCAATCTTCCATGTGACATAAGACTAGATCTTATTATTTTGACAAACTGTTGAGAGATTTTTCTCAAGATTCCGGTGTTACGCAAACTGTCGTGATTGATACATTTTTCACATTCCAATCTTTCTTAGTGGAAGAACAAAATTTTCAACTTTCGCTTTCTGTTCGCTTTTTATTAACATGGCGCGCACACGTAAAATGCAATCCGCTGGTCACTGTCAAGATTAGGGTTTCAGGCCTCTCTTGGGCCAGCAATAATGTGATAGAATTTGATTTAACTGTGGAAAAACATTCTTAGTTTTATTAGATCTTATTAAGTAAATCCTTGTAAATGAAACTGCTGAAGCGATATATCCATAACTTTCAAAAACGTTTAAAACAGATCTAAAAAGTTAAACGATAATAAAAACAACTCAATTTTTGGTCGCCTTGTGCGGTTTTCTTCAGAGAAATAAATCTGGAACAGTTATAGAATGCAAATATGTACACTGTGACGTTATTGTTCAAATATGTCAACCAGTGAGGGGTAAACCCTGGGGAAGGGTGCTCTTTCATCAACAGAGTCTAAAACCAGGAATGAATGCAATGATTCTTGAAATAGCCTTTTGCCATTGTTTTTCAAGCCTGTTTCTAGAATGCTTATTACCTAGTGTTATTTGGGTGTATGTCATGGCCAGCCTGTGTTCAGCTTCCCGAGACTTCCAACTTCTCTAATTTGCTTTCTCCAACATAATTATGTAAAAAGGCACGTTCTACAGCCGGTAGACCTTTCAGTTTTTTTTTTTAAATTATTTTATTGATATAAACACACACTTACATGTACATACAATACAGAACAATATAATAAACCAAAATGGTACATATTCACAGTTGTCTTTGGGCTCCTTGTTGGAAACCAGTGCAGAAAATAAAACAGTGAGAAACAAAGCCACTTCCTTTTTTTTTTGTGCGTGCCTAACCATCATCACCGGTAGCTCAGTTGTTTATACTGATTTGGGCTACAATTAAAATCAAGATCTTGAAAGGTTTTTTTCCAATTGCCTTTGTTGCCATTTTGCCCTAGCATTTAAAGAAATGTACAGAAAAGCACAGTGAAAATGCTAGCAAATTGGGAATGAATGTCAACATCCCAAAGACCAAAGTATTATAAGTAAATGGTAAAGTAAACAGTCCTATCTCTCTTGGTGGTGAAGATATTGAAACAGTAGAGAAGTTTTGTTATTTGGGCGGTGTCATTAGCACAGATGGTGGAACAGATAAGGATATTAGTGTTAGGATTGGCAAACCCAGGTTTGCATTCAGGGCCTTACAACCAGTCTGGCTCTCAAGGCAGCTTTTTCTTAACCCCAAGTTCAAGATAATTATTTTTCACCAATGTTACAATGTAAGTCTGTTCTTCTGTATGGTTGTGGGACCTGGCAATCAACTAAGGCCCTCCACAATAAGCTGCACGTTTGTCATCAATTGGAATAAAGAAGCCTTAACAAAATTCAGGGCTTCAACGGGATTCGAGCCATGACCTCCATGATATTAGTGCAATGCTCTACTAACTGAGCTATTAAAGCCACACATTGAGAGCAAGGTCAATTGTGAGTTCATATATGTTCCTGTGAGAGGAGTGAAATGAAGTACAGTAAAAACCCGCGTATAAGAACCTAGAAATTAAGAACCTCCTGGCAGAAATTTGCTTCCTTAATACCCCAAAAGGTTCTTATATGTGGGGTTAAACTATTTTATTTATAATACAATAACTGTATTTTATCAAAAAGGATGTCTTTAGAGATCAAGAATTGCACAGGGAAGCTAAAAAATGCCAGTAAGTACCCCAAAATATAAGAACCTGTTTTGCCAAACTCTAAAAAAGCAGGTTCTTATACACAGGTTTTTACTGTAATGTATATGAAATGATTCATGTATAAACTGCCGATGTGTATGAAAGTGATACATGATCATTGCAGATTTCCAGTTTAAGCAATTGCTTTAATTGGAAATTCACTGGGATGATCATTTATCACTTTCGAATCTAAACACTGCTGTTCAAAAGCTCCCCAGGTGGACTTTTGCAATCCAAGTCCAAGTGGGCAATGGAAGTTCAGAATGAAAGTTATCTCTCACAGAGATTGCTGCAAGAAACCCAAGAACACTACGTGATGGTACCTGCCACACCATGCTGTGACAAATTCCAATAAGCCGGGAAAGGATTGTGTAGTGTTTGATGTTGCAGCCTCATACAAGGCATCATTGTTGAATGATCAACTGGTGACAGGCCTCAACTTGAGTTTGATTGGGACAAACCCATATCATTGCTTCTTTATATTCAGAAATACAAGGCTTGCTACATTTAAGAACTTGACGATTCCAAGATTGGAACTTCAAGCTGCAGTGATGGCGGTGAGGATGAGTCCGACGATTCAGAGAAAGCTAGATGTGATGCTTAGCCTGTCCTGCATCAAGAGCCAAGGAACCATATTTCATGTTTGTCACCAACTGAGTTTCTGAAATGAAGGAAATGTCTGTTTCTGAAACCTGGCGACACGTCCCTGAATGCCTTAACATTGCGGATGATTGTTTAAGGGATCTTTTTACTCAACCTTGTTCCCAGGGTCTCTCTCCCCCTGCCCCCAAGAGCGAGAGAAGAGAGACCCTGGTTGGGTCTGGTCACTTGCCTCCTGGACAATTGAGAACATTAGGGAAGGGTCCTTTAATGTCAAGAAATTTGTCATGTTGTCTTTTGTTGCAATCCAAGCGACACTACTACATTGCACACGTTTTTACAAATGGATAGACAGATATAAATGTAGCAGTGAGCAATTCCTGGGGTGTGTTTAAAACACGAAATGGCGAAACGGCGAAATGGCACTGAAGATAAAAGCCAAAGTTATACGATATTACTGATGTACTGGAATTTTCACATGTTGCTGAATTCATCCTTAGCTTGTAGATAAGTCCCGAAAAATAAAAGAAACTGCAATCACAAATTCTCCATCACGTAGACCCGTCAAGAACCTAACACGAACCTATGGGTAATTTGGATTCCAGTCTCTCCCTGTTAACAGGGCGCTGTTTGATACGCCTAGGACATTCTTGATCGAGATGTCGGCATTTCGTTTAGACATTGGAAGAAAATGATTTGTTTATCTGCTATTTGCCACCGAGTCTCGGCTATGAAGTAATGTTTTGAGCTCCAACATTCAAAAGAAATGGATTAACAAAACAAAACCTACTTTGCGATAAAGTTCATACACGATATCAGTGGCAAACGTTCTTTGCACAGAAACGGAGTAACGTTCGATGTCTATATCAGTCCTTCGATACAATGTAAGCTCTGTAGTGCAGTACTGCAGATACTGATAGGCAACTTGGCAAGTACTAAATGAAAAAAATATTCTGGTGTACTGCGACCTTTCACCAATATGTTCAATTTGGCGTTGTGATAAGTGACAAGTATTCATTATATTCCTGGGCCAGAACATTGAAATGTTCCCTTGAAGACCCTTGAAATAATTCAGTCTAGACATGTAAACAGAACTACCTTGAAGTTCAAAAGGAAACCAAACTATATTATTTACGTGTATTTATCTTCATTTCGTCATTTCGCCGTTTCGCCATTTCGTGTTTTAAACACGCCCCAAATCCTGATCACCCTTCCTGAAGCTGAGAAATGTTCAATCTGTCATTTTTGTAACTGCGGCCTCTGCGGCAAAATCGTACTTTACGGCTAGCAGTTTCAAAAGGGATAACTGTTCCTACATGTAAAATGGGTTGCCATTCTAACAACTCGAAATATCCGTTAAAAAAATCATCAGCTGTTCAAACAGCTTGAGTTATTCATTCAAAAGAATTATCCACCCGTTCACACCAAACGACAAACAAAGAAGCTAAGTATTCGCAGCCTGTCACATACGAGCTTAGTAAAATAATATGTGTTGTTCACAAATAGTCGTCTCATGAATAGTCACGGTTCTTTTTCTGCTGCAAAGCCATCTTTGCTTTTATAATACTTGATTATCGATGCATGTTTTATTCAAGGTGAGTTTTATTTAACAAGCTTTTTAAAAATGTTTGAATTTTTGACAGTATGCAAATGTCAAGTGCTTATGATTTGAGGTCCAAAGATATCTCCCAGGGGAATACACTGTCAAATCTTTCCTCCTCTCAAAGGCAAAAAATATAAGTGCTCTACTCTTTGAGCCGTTAGACTTCTGCCGTTCATTGATCAGCCGTTTTAAAATTTTTCATTAGCCTTTTAGCCTTCAGTATACATCCTCGGTTGCAGGAAGCAACAAAGAGATTTTTACAATGTTTAAAGTCCTTAACAGAGTCACATAATCTACAACAACTTGGATGCCTGCTATCAAACAATGAATAGATTTTTCTCACTGTTTGCGATTTCTACCGTCCGACATTTCCGTACTGCAACATGAAATCTGTGTTTATATTGGTGGTAACACTTTCCACTCTCCTGTGGCTTAGCGTTGACAAAATAGATTCTAAGCCGCCCCTTCCTCTAACAATCTTTTAGTCATCCCCCAAATTCTGGGGGGCACGTGACCAGACCCAACCAGGGTCTCTCTTCTCTTGCTCTTGTTGCTTTCTACTCAAGAACTGGTCGAGCCAGACCATTTACCATTAATTTTACTGAGATGAAGTAGTGAAAAACCAGATGTCCAACTGATGTCCAAATTGGAGACCTGGTACTTGTGGTTGAGGACAATTTACCCCTTGGTAGATGGAATCTTGGCTGAGTTGTCAAGACATTCTTAGGAGATGATGGCCTCATTCACACCATTGAAGTCCAAATGAAGCAAGTGGCCAGTCAGCAAGCTTTGCCTCCTTGAAGAGGTCGAACGTAGTGTATAGACTTAAGTTTTTTACAGTGGTAGTAATGTTGCCCACTACCCTTTAGCCAGCAGACTTAACCAAAATAAATAAATGGGAATTTACAGTGACATCTTCCACATAGTGGCTCTTCTTGATCCCACTGATTCCAGATCAAATTGAAATTTAGGAGTGTTTGTTTTTGTGGAGGGAGAAAATCAGAGATACTGGAGAAAAACCCTTGGAGCAGGGATGAGAACCAACAACAAACGCAACCCACATACAACGCCAGGTCCGGGAATAGAACATGGGCCACATTCGATGGGAGGCAAGTGCTCTCACCACTATGCCATCCCTGTCCCCCGCAGACTAGAGACTCGAACATCATATTCTCACGACATTCGCCATCTTGTGTAGTACCTACAGTACTTGGATCGCTAGTTGAAAATTTGAAGTTCTGGCTCGATCGTTGCTTTAGTTTTATTCTTTCCTCTGTTTTCTCTCTCTCTTCTTTCTACTGCCCTTGCTTTCCTCTATGTTCTCTCTAATTTATCTCTTTTGTTTTCAAACGTTTCCTCTTTGTCTACTTAGTCACTAGCCGACACAATCCCATAATGAGGTCACAAATATTCGACTCAAATGCATTCACAGCCGAAACAATCTCGTAATGGCGTAATAACGTAATAATCGACTACAATGCATTCACAGCCGAAACGATTTCGTAATGGCCTAACAACATAATATTTGACTAAAATGCATTCACAGCCAAAACAATCTCGTAATGACATAGTAACGTAACATTCAACTAAAATGCATTCACGGCTGAAACAATCTGGTAATGATGGCGTAACAATGTAATACACTTGAAAAAAAATTATTCACAGCCTTTAGAAACAATTAAAAATTTCACATAAAGCCTCTCGGGACTTATTACTTTAAAACATGTGTTACACAGCTGCATGTGTCACACATGTTCAGCCGCTTTCACATGGCAGATAGTGAGCTCTCCAGTCAACAGCGATGAAGAAGAGGCGTTTAGGCGAGTGTTTTTTGCCAAAGGTGATTGCATGTTGGTACATCCATTGTTGTACGACCGTATTTATTACGTTATTACAGCTACGTTCCTACTGTTTTAAACATGTTGGTACATCCATAGTGTTGTATGACGGTGTTTATTACATTATTACGTTGTTACGGCTATACTCCAATAACGTTCATCCCGGACATTGTGAACATCTTTTCCATAATTATTATAAAGGAAAACTGTCAGTACTATTTATACCTTAGCAAAGCGTTTTTAAAACTCATTCCAGCCCTTATTAAACAAATGGAGAAAAATTCCTTATTACTCTAGTCAAGCGTAATAAGGGAAAAAAGTAAAACTAGTGCTCAGTCCTATTCCTGGCTCGGTATAACAATACAATGTAATTGAAGGAGGGTGCTAACTCCAATCATTATGGTAGATCTTGCATTGCAAGGCTTGTAGGGTATGTGTCACAAATATCGTAAAAACCAGCAGATAAGCCGCACCTTTTTTCCAAAAATATTTCACTCGAAATCGGGGGTGCGGCTTATCTGCGGGAACATTCGGAAAAGGTGCCGTAAATTTTCGTTAACTGACACTAATTTATGTACAATTATGTAAATTAATATGACATAAAACTACAAGAGAGTACCGGTCATTACTTTTGCAAGTTTGACAGCTCCTATACTGTTTGCAGTGTCGACAATGGCCTATAACTTAAACAGTTATATTATTGATACTTTACGAGCGAGAAAATACCACAAGTATTCACAAGTAAGATAAGCTATTGTTTCTTTCTCATTTTGCACTTTGATGGAAAATTTGTCCAACTGATTACAAAACTCTCTTCATGCAATGAGTTTATCTCCAACAGATGGCTCCCAAATCTCTTTAATTTGTCGATATGATAGCCACGAAACACGAACACAATCTTGTTTTGCTTTACATTTGCGCCCCAGTCCCATATTTCGCGCCCGATCAATTGTCTGGTTACTAAGCTACGAACGTTCGGCAAACGTAGGTTCTTGTTGTTGTCACACAAAAATCTATGGAAAAACTGCGTTGAAATATGAAGATACGGTTGCCTACAATTGTGTCACGGCAAAAAGAAAAACTTCGCGGCAAAAAGAAAAACCTCACAGCAAAAAGAAAAACCTCACGGCGAAAAGAAAAGCCTCACGGCAAAAAGAAAAACAGGTCCGCACTGTGTACATGTATCTAGTGCTAAGCTTTACAGTCAACTCTCTCTTAAAGGACACCTCTATAAGACGGACACCTGGTGATGGTCCCTGCCGTTTTTCAGTCATTTTACTGTAACCTGTTTATAACTTCAACCAATATTCCTTTGCTACACTATTGAAGCTTGATAATTTGACCCTTCCTCTACACCTATAGTCTATGCCGACAAAATCCTAATAAGTGCACTACCGTGACCTAGCAATACAGTTATGCACAAAGCTCAATACAGTCAACTCTCTCTAAGACAGACACGTTCGAGACCGGCCATAGCTATCCGTCTTAGAGAGGTGTCCGCTCTGTAGAGAGTTGAGGTAACATGACACCAACTATTCTGAGATAATGAAGCCAAACAGTTGCACGATGTAACAAACCTTTGCTAACTGCAACAGGACTAAAATAATAAAAAAACCGTATTTGTCTGTTAAAGCAAAAATTTAAAGCTTCTACAAGCTGTAATACTGTAAGTAGAAAATGTCCCCTTTAGAGTTCATACACGTAAGCAGAAAAGTAATCTGTTAAAGCGTCATTGTTTGTGGTCAGTAAGCTTGGTATACAGGTATTCTTAGGGCGCTGACTAACTTTGCTTTAGGTAGATACAAAGTTTGGAAGTATTTTCACTAATAAAACTGGATAAAAAAAAACTTCTCAAGTGTCTGTTAATGATTTCAAACTGTCTGCTGTCCGTCTTAGAGAGGTGTCCGTTTTACAGGGAGTTTGGTTACAGTAAAATGACTGAAAAACGGCAGGGACAATCACCAGGTGTCTGTCTTATGAAGATGTCCGTCTTATAGAGGTGTCCGTTAAGAGAGAGTTGACTGTAAAGCTTAGCACTAGATACATGTACGCAGTGCAGACTTATTTTTCTTTTTGCCGCGAGGTTTTTTGTTTTTGCTGTGAGGTTTTTTCTTTTTGCCGTGAAGTTTTTCTTTTTGCAGCGAGTCTTTTTCTTTTGCCATGACGGTTGTGGGCCACCATATGAAGAAATACCTGTCAACAAATGCCAGAAAAAGACCACCCATAATATGTCAAAGTTGGTTTTCATTATATTAAACAGCTGAAATTGTGGGTAAGACTGAAGTATTTTCTGTTTCAATGTTCACTGAGTTTACGTTCGATGAAGAACGTAAAGACTCAACTTTGGATTTTTGACTCGACTTTGGATTTTCTTTGATTTACTTTGAAAAAACTTTTCCCCCAACATTTGAGTTGTTAAACTCAGGGTGCGGCTTATACGCGGGTGTTTACGGTAATTATTACTAATTAGGAATGCTTACACCAGTTTTAAAACTTACTCTTACAAGTCTCTCATTTTCCTGTTGGGCAGACCAGAAAGCCACTGGCAATCCAATACTTCTGAAATATCTCGCCCAAGAGTATCTGTGTACAATAAACAGCACATAAAATCATCAATGTTTGTTTACAACAGAATAAGCATGCCTGGTTTAGTCACAATGAATAATGTTAAACAACATGTTGGCAACCTATTGGCAGTCAATTGAGAAAAAGTGTTATCAAAATGCCAAATTCAAATTCATATTATTTTAAACCCAAAGTCTTGGGCTTTGCCCTTCACCGGTTTGTTGAGTTATTTTTTGAAAATAACCCTATAGCTGGCAGAAAGATGTATTTGGCTATTCAGTGGAGAGATAGATCATTCATGTATGTATGTCACATCAATCAGATATGGATTCTATCAAGGACCAATCAAATTGCGGCTTGTATAATTGAAGAGCTCCAGAGAAGAACGGCCCCTGGAATTTCTGGCTAAATCGAACATCATCAAAACAGCTCCAAATTTCGCATGCAGGTTTGTTTTCGCGTGCTAAACACTGTCCTGTGTTTCATTTCACTGGTCTTTTCTTCGTTTTTCAGAAATAATGTATGCAAAAAAAGGCATTTGCAAGCTTACATTCTCCCAGTCAGCTAGCAGTCGGAGTTTTTCAACGCATCACGTGTACATCTTTCCCTGTAGGGTTTTCTAAGCGTCCATGGAAGGCGAGAAACCATTTTACAATCATGCCCTTGACTCGCTACCGCCACGTTTTTTTTGTTGATTTGAGTAGAGTAGGACTGGATACTGCATTGTGACATAAGGTCAGAGGCGGAAGAGTTTGAATTGAGCAAAAAGGTGCCTTTGAAAATAAAACGTAGAAGTTTATAGTTTTAGCTCAAGTGCGGCTGCCAGGTGGTTGAAGGACATCATTAAGTCTGAGCCGAGAAGTGACCTGGTTTTAGATGTTTCGCAGGGAACGTTTCCTCGCAAATTTTTTTTCTGTGCCTCATTAAATATTCATCAATCAATCTATCGATTAGTGCGAACGAAAACCTCAGAAGTTTATCTTGTTTTCACGGGATTTTGTAGATGTGTGATGATGTAAGGAGTGGAGATAGAAGTGAGAGCAGGCCAGCAGCACTTAACTGAAAGCAAAACTAGTATAAAGTGAAAACACGAGCAAACATATCCAATCAATCAGTCTATCACCCAACAATCAGTCTTTATTTCACTTTCACCTCAAATTACAGCTAACGGTAACAGATTAAAAAAGTCTTGCCCGAAACAACAAAAAGCAACTAACCGCAAGCAGACTGCAGTGAAAGCTAGCTCCAGCAAACTGGCGTGAAAGCTTACTGCACAAAAAGCGCGATTTAAGTGTTAAGGCTGACTCTAATCCTAAACTTAGCTTGAAACGAGCTCCGCTAACCCTAACCCTTATCCTTGGGTATAGCTTTTTAACCCTAAATTTGAAATGAAACCCTAGCATCAAACCTTAACCCTTACCCTTGGGGTTTGATTTAAGATTTTTTCGCTAGGGTTAAGCTTTTGCGTTAGGGCTAGGCCTGTAATCCCTTGAAACTTTAGCTGATTGCATTGTTTTGAGGAACAAAAGGTTTCCTTTGTTTATCGTTTGTGAAAGAAAAGTCCTAAAGACGCTGCCAGCAAATAACCTTGTCTTTTGCATATGTTATTTTTAAAACGGACGAAAGACCAGCGAAATGAAACACAGGACAGTGTTAAGCACACGTAAACAAACCTGCATGGGCAATTTGGAGCTGTTTTGATAATGTTCGAATTGGCCAGAAATTCCAGGGGCCGTTCTTCTCTGGAGCTCTTCAATTATATGGATCGTTCAGTTATGACCTATTTGTTTCTGGTTCAAAGCATGACCATTTTTGTTTTGAAAAAATTTGGCATTATTAGGCTGTGTTGGCCTGAAGTCTCTACTACCAACTCTCAATCTTTGTGTAGTTTTGGGCAAGAACATTGTGTGTCGGTTCTGAAACCAAAAAGACGTTCGGAATTTTAAATTACATGGTGGTGAAGATAATTCTCTTGGTAAAAGAAATCAACTGGTTCAGTTGGCCATGGGATATGGGTATGGTATTTCTTGACCACTTAATATTAAATTAGATGACATGTTTGAGTAGAATAAACATATATATTAAAAATAAATGTCAGAGTTCATTATGAAAAGCTAAGAGCTCATTTTAAAAAGTGTAGCTTTAGTAAGAGCTTTGATTAAGTAATAATACCAGTGACCACAAGTATCTCTGAAGTTTGAACCCTGTAAGAATGATGTAATCGTAATGTGTTCAGGCATGTTTGTTTGTTTTGGTTTGAGAGTTCCCAAATAAAAATTAATATGTATTAAATTTTTTAGTGATGTTGGATTTAGGCCGGACTTGCTTTCACTTTTCCTGTTTAAGAATATAGTAGGACTTCGCATTAAGCCGTCATAAGGAGCTCATGACGTGATGTTACAAGTCATATTTCCCTCAAGGTGTTTTTACAATGTGCTTCGATGGAATAGCAAGAGATAATCATTTTACACTTAAAATACAAAAATACTTGTTTCACCTCAGCAAGACAAAACTGATAAAGGTTTACATATTTACCTTTGCTCGGGAGACAAAAAATCTGCTTTATTTATGAGAAGAAGGTTGCATTTCTTTGGATCAATGTCAGACACATAAGTCTCCTTAAAAAGAAAGAATGGTTGTTATAAACTAATAGTTGTTAATCAGGTTCCTGCAGTCAACTTCTTTATGCATGTCTACCAAGGGCAAAAAGAAACTTGGCCAATGTCCCACATCTTGCTCAATAAATGCATGTATTACTTTATTTTTATGATTTATCTTAGGAAGAACAGAACTTTTGAAACATTGATCAGTTCTCTGAACATGTTTCCTGTTTCCTATTATCATAGTCCGTGCTGGTTTTATGGGCATACAATTCAAGGTGTATTCAAGCACCAAAAACTGAGTTTTCCAAGAGTATTCAAAGTAAGTTTACTTTGTCTTGCACAGAATTCCACCCAGCATGCAACAGTGCAGGTTTCACAAAATCTGTCCCTAATTTTGAAATCTGCACTCAATCCTTAAATTACTTTGACACAATCTTATAACAGGGTTTAAAATCATCACAGCTTTTAGCCTGAATTTGTAAGCTTTTTGCCAGGGCTCATTTTTTATGGATCTCAAACAAGTTTTTGATAGCCATGCATTTCTAGGGACACAATCCATATGCATACATGACATACCCAATGCTCAAAAGTTTCTAATGCATTTTAGGGCAATTTCAAAGATGCCCAGCTACTATAGGAGGTATGTGGATGACACACTGACCGTCATGACTAACATAGCATTGGCCAACAACTTTCTGGAGACACTGAACCAATGCCACTCCTCAACAAATCCAACCACGTTGCGACAAAGGTTTATGTGAAACCCAAAAACTCTGGTCAGTCTTTTGGTACACTACAAGAGTCATGTTGATGATCAGTATAAACGCGGCCTACTAAAAACTATGCTGGATCGTGCGTTCCAACTTTCTTCTAACTGGACGTATTTCTCTGAACCAGGCATAACTAATCGATGACATCAATGAAATCAATGAGAAACCAATGAGTAATCGATGGGTAATCGTCGATCATCAATCATCGATTGTATTGATTAGTCATTGATTGCATTGATTAGTCATTGATTGCATTGATTAGTCATTGATGTTGATATGTCAAAAGTTTAGAGTACGCATTGCATGCCTACATGTACGTCATTCAACCGTGATACTGTGCGGTCGTAGTTGGACCATGTGCTCGGATGTAAAATGGCGAATCTTGTCCATTAAACCGTTGTTGTTGAGTTTATTCTTCGCCTCTTAATTGTCCGCCCACGAACCAAATCAACATGGTGGCAGCTTCGGGATTCAATTAAGCGAATGGCGACGTCAGAATCCGGCCAGTTCAGAATTCCACCCCCGTTAGAGGTGAATTCGGGAAACGTATCCGAGAATTACAAGCGATGGAAGAGGCAAATGGAGGTTTATTTGGCCGCTTCTGGGGCATCCGTGAAGGATGAGAAGATACAAACTGCAATCATTTTAAATTGTGCAGGCCCCCAAGTATTAGAGGTTTATGACAACATCGTGTGGGAGAATGCCGAGGATAAACACAAGCCAGCTAAAGTGCTGGAAGCCCTAGAGAATTACTGTAATCCGAGAGACAATGAAGTCCTCGAATCACATAGATTTTGGAACACTCCATACCAAGAGCCATTTGACAAATTCCTTACCGAACTGAAGACAAGAGCGGCGTCCTGCAACTTTCAAGAGAAGGATAGGATGATGAGAGACAAGATTGTGTTTACTGTGACTGGAAAACTTCAAGAGTTACTTCTTAGGGTGGATTCTTTGACCCTCGAGAAAGCTGTAAAAGTTTGTAGAGCTTATGAACAATCCAGCAGGCAAGTCAAAGAGTTTAGAGACAACTCAAACCCTTCGAGCGTAGCAACGAAAGTGAACAGAGTATCTCAGAAACCTTCTCCAAGAGTCCCTCACAGTAAGAAATCTGAAGGTAGACACAGACATGCAAAGAAGGACAATGAAGGTATGAAAGTTAACTGTCATTTCTGTGGTTTCGAGCATGAAAGAAAGAAAGAGAAATGTCCTGCATGGGGAAAGACATGTGACAAGTGTAAAGGTCGAAATCATTTTAAGTCCAAGTGCAAGAAAGTACATGCAGTTTCACAGTCCCAAGGTGATAATTTTGATTATGATGATCAGTGGCTCATGGCTGTAAGCCATAATGAAGAGAGCGTCAGTGCTACTTTAACTGTTAATGAACATGATGTTAAATTTCAACTGGACAGTGCCGCTGACGTCAACACTATTTGTCAGAAGCATGTAAAGAAACACCAAGTGTTTACAACAACGGTTCGTCTGAATATGTGGAACAAAACTAACATGAATCCCCTAGGGGAAACAGTTCTAAAGGTTGTGAATCCCCGCACTAGTGCAGAGTCTGAAGTAAAGTTCATTGTGGTACCAAATGGTTTTACTAACCTGCTTGGTCTCAAAACCATTCAGGAACTTGGTTTTATAACCATAAATGAGGAATGTTTCATTTCTCAGATTAAGACCCCTCAACTCGGTGATCTGGGAGAAGCCACTCTTAGGATCGATGAAAATGCCCAACCGAAAGTGCTTCCGTGTAGGAAAATTCCCCTTGCGATTGAAAATGCTGTGAAGGAGGAATTGGATCGACTGGTAGAAAAGGATGTGCTCGTTCCCGTGACTGAACCAACTGAGTGGGTCAGTCAAATGGCTGTTGTTCACAAGCCCAGTGGCAAATTACGCATATGCATTGACCCGCAACCTTTAAATGCAGCACTCAAGCGTGAACATTACAAACTGCCAGTACTTGATGATGTACTTCCCAAACTCAAGGATGCCAAAGTTTTCAGTAAGCTTGATGTGCGAGAAGCTTATTGGCATGTCAGACTAGACGAAGAGTCCAGCAAACTGACCACAATGATCACCCCTTTTGGTTGGTATCGGTGGAAGAGACTTCCGTTTGGACTCAAGGTCTAGAAGGTGTGTTTAGTGTCGTTGATGATGTAGTCATAGCTGGGTGTGGCCAAACAGTGGAGGAAGCTCAAATTGACAACCAGGGGAAACTGACTGAGACCATGAAGAGGTGTGCTGAGAAGAACATTGTCCTAAATGAAGACAAACAGGAGACCGGCTTAACTGAAATTACTTTCCATGGTCACAAAATCACAAAGGATGGTGTGAAAGTTGATGAAGCCAAAGTGCAAGCGATCCGGGATATGCCAGCCCCTACTGATGTAGCAGGTGTGAAACGTCTCTGTGGCATGGCGCAGTACATGTCTAGGTTCCTGCCTGACCTTGCGGAAACGCTTGAACCAATCCGTGCTCTAACACGGAAGGACACTCCATTTGTGTGGTCCACAGAATGTGAGAGTGCTTTTGACAGGCTTAAGAGAAACCTTTCAGAATCACCATGCCTGGCCTATTTTGATGCTTCGAAGGAAGTTGTAATTCAAGTGGATAGTAGCAAACATGGCATTGGTGCTGTCCTGCTTCAAGAAGGTCGTCCCATAGAATATGCGTCGCGAGCGCTGACTCCATCTGAGAGAAATTGGGGGCAGATTGAAAAGGAAGCCTTATCTGTTCTGTATGGCCTGGAAAGATTTGACCAGTACACTTATGGCAGACCCATAAAAGTAGAGAATGATCACAAACCTCTCGCTGCCATATTACGAAAGCCTTTGAGCCAAGCACCTAAGCGTCTTCAGGACATTATGATGCGGTATCACAGGTACGATGTCAATTTCGTATTCGTTAAGGGTACTGACTTACTCATTGCTGATACACTGAGTAGAGCTCACCCAGATGATAGTGATGGTGGAAATGACCAGGGTGACCGCGCTCGAATCATGAATGTCAATGTGTTTGGAGACATCCCAGACAAGCGTCTTGATGAGATACGTGAAGCCATTTCATGTGATACAAGTCTGCAAACTGTGATGAAATTAGTGTTGGAAGGGTGGCCAGCAGACAAGCGTGGAACTCCTGTGTGCGCACTACCGTACTTTGATGTACGTGACTGTTTAAGTGTTGTGGATGGAATTCTGGTGAAAGGAGAAGCAGTTGTAATCCCCATGGCTCTGAGACCTTCAATCAAGAGAAGACTGCACAGGTTGTGACAGTATGTTGCGTCGAGCCAGAGGAACAGTGTATTGGCCCAACATGGCCAGTGACATTAAGCAAATAGCTGATATGTGTGAAATTTGCCAGCAAATGAAGCCGCAGAACTTGCGAGAACCTCTAAAGCAGCACAGTGATGGTGACGAACCATGGCAGAAGATTGGTCTTGACTTATTTGAAATTGCAGGAAAGCATTATTTGGCAGTGGTAGATTACTACTCCAACTTCATTGAGATTGATTTGCTTACAACAATGACGAGTGCGCGTGTTGTAACATTGCTCAAGAAGCCTTGTGCCCGTTATGGCATACCGAGAATGATTGTGTCTGACGGAGGTCCACAGTTTACCTCTCAGGAATTTAGTTCATTTGTGGAGAACTGGGGCATAGCTCATGTTACCTCATCACCAATGCATCAGAGAGCCAATGGCAAAGCAGAATCAGCCGTTAAGATCATGAAATCTCTTCTGCGGAAAACTCACAAGGAAGGAGGTGACCCTTATGAAGCAATATTGGAGCAAAGAAACACTCCCCGTCAAGACACCGGTCGTAGTCCAGCAGAAATGATGTTTAACAGAAGAACACATAGTTTCCTGCCTAGTATGAGCAGTAGCCCAAAGGACACCTTCGTAAAAGAGAAGCGTGAAGCGCGCAAGCGCAGCGTTAAGAAATCTCACGACCGGAAGTCCCGAAAACTCTCAGAAATAGATGTTGGACAATCAGTGTTCTTTCAACACACTGAAGGACAAAACTGGAAGTTAGGCAAAGTTACTGACATTCTGGGTGCTAACACCTATCAAGTCAGTGGTCCTGATGGCGGAATGTACAGAAGAAATTGTGTGCATGTGAGACCAACCAAGGTCACACCAAAGGCTCGCGACCTGTCCCCTGTTGTTCTGCGTCGTATTCCTGATGTGACACCAGTGACACTACCAGAGGAAACTCCGCGAATGAGTGACCCACCCATGGATCCTCCAGTAGTGACCAGCCAGTCGTGTGGTGTCGAGAAGATTGCACCTACTAACAGTTCTGGACGGTCACTAAGTGCAAACCGACCAAGGCGCGAAATCAAACCGCCAATCCGTTTCAAGGATTACGTGAACAAGTAGAGACCATAAGTCATTGACACTGTTTTATACTGAAATTATTTTATTTGAACAGTGGACATAGCCTGTCAATCAGACTTCTGAGTGTTTAATTTAATAGTGTTATAAGAAAGTCTTTACACGTGATTTTTCTTAGTTGTTCAAATTTACAAGTTTTCGTAAAGAAGGAGGGATGTTGATATGTCAAAAGTTTAGAGTAAGCATTGCATGCCTACATGTACGTCATTCAACCGTGATACTGTGCGGTCGTAGTTGGACCATGTGCTCGGATGTAAAATGGCGAATCTTGTCCATTAAACCGTTGTTGTTGAGTTTATTCTTCGCCTCTTAATTGTCCGCCCACGAACCAAATCAACAATTGATTGCATTGATTAGTCATTGATTGCATTGATTACTCATCGATATAGTTTTGTGGTTGAAAACCGGAACTTGTAAAAGTATAACACGCTATAACAATCTAACAATATCATGGTAACACGTGAAAAAAGTACAGAAAGTAAAAGTGCTTGCAGCTGTTCCGGTGCGTAATGACTGGTTGGTTGGTTTTCCTGTTCAATTGTTTTGTTATTAAATAAAGAGTTGGGTAAAGTGAAATATTGAAATATCATCTGTATTTGTGCTTAGCCCTTCACGTCTTGATATGCCGGAAGGTTATTTGACCTTTTGTGAGGGCGTAATTTCATCAACAAGAATGCCAGTTATAAAGCAAAATATGACTAACATAGAGAAAAAAAAATCACAAAAAATGGTACAAGAAAGCAAGGAATGTGTCTTTTGTTTGCAGTATGATAGTTGATGAGTAATCGATGGGTCATCAATGAGTAATCAATAACATCAATAGGTAATCAATTACATCAATGAGTAATCGATGTCATCGATGAGTAATCGATAGGCCACAAAATTTTTGGGCTTCGATTACTCATCGATTACTCATTGATCATCGCCAATAATCAATGACTAATCAACTGATTACCCATCGATTACTCATTGATTACCAATTGATGTCATTGATCATCGATTAGTTATGCCTGGTCTGAAAAATGCAATCGTCTTCAGTTGTTTTTCTCTCGTCTTGAATGCCCAGATGACCTAATAAATTCCACTATAACACGCTTCATTGCCATCAAAGCCTCTGAGCAACGGCCTGGCGCACGCTACTGGTGTACACGACCGTAACATCGTCCCAGTGCACGATATTCGTGCTTCGGCGAATTGCACGGTTTGTGTGCATAAAAAACAATTTAGGCACAGCTTGGGCACAGTTTAGGCACAGTTCATGCACAACTTACGCACGGTTCAGGCACGGTTCAGGCACGATTTAGGAACGGTTCAGGCACGATTTAGGCACGATTCAGGCACGGTTTTACGCCAGATTTTAATGCATTGACAATGTACTACAATAACGAACTTAAAGATTTTCTCAGTGCATTTTAATTGGTAAAATGTCGAAGACGATAGCGTTAAGAATGCGTTTTGATTTTTCTTCTTTTTCGCTGAATGAAAATTTTTCCTAACACCTTGGAACAGGTTGTGAAAGTGGCAAAAAAAATAAAGAATGTTTGTACGTGCTATCAGACTCACGATTGCTTCAATTCATGATCTTGCTAGCAAATATTTCATTGCCTGACAAGCAGCTTGTACTGAATATACAAGCCAACAGGATAGGTACTTGGTGATTTCCATTTTTCAGACCATTAAAACTTGTTATCAGCTGATGGCTTTTTACCTCGTTAACAGCATTGAACTACCATCACAATTTCTGTTACATAATTGTACATTTAACTGGAAAACTTGTTTAGCACAACAACGAAATCGTAGAACTGCATTTGCATGCTAGCTAGACGAGCCCTAGACGAAGTGTCTGTGTTGACAGACTTTGTTGACTTAACTTTAATGCAATTACAGACTGGCCAATCAGAAACTTTGGTTCTCACGGTTGAAAGTATAATCCTTGAGAAAGTCCGGCTGGTGTGGTTCATTCTGTTGAAGCAGAGAGGAATATCGCCCTGTTTTCCTTTGGTTCATGATTTAGGCAAGCTTTTTAGTTGAGACTTTGAGACTTCTGATTGCAACAACATTTATTTCAATAGAACAAGCATAACTTATCAGTTTTTACAACGTTTAAAAAAGATCAAGTATCGCTCTATATTTGCGCTTCAATTTGACTTCAGATGGTTTGATCTAATGCCTTCACTTAACGTATAACTTTTGGATGCATAAAACAACCAGTTACAAAGAAAGTAATCTTTCATCCTTTCATAGTGAGCTTTCTTTTTTTTTCGTGAAGGATAGGCACATCTACCCGCAATTGCAAGTTGTAGATCTTTAGTAAATAAATAAACTCTAAGGTAAGCAATTTATTTGTATCTTTTGACTTTTTTCTATGTAGTTTTCTAATCTGATCACTTTTCATTTTATTATAGAAATTTACTTTAAAGTTACACAATGTAAATACAAACCTTACCTTTACTTGACAACTGAAATTTGATTTCGGGCCAGAACTCTTGTCGGGAAATTTTCTCTTGCACGATTTAGGTTTTGGTACAGTTCAGGCACAGTCTAGGCACGATTCTGATACAGTTTAGGTACAGTTTATGCACGGTTTAAGCACGGTTTGGGCACAGTTTATGCACACTTTAGGCACAGTTTGGGCACAGTTTATGCACAGTTTAGGCACGGTTTTAGCACGGAAAAGAGGGTTTTTGTGGTTAGGAAACGATGGTCTAACATCGAAAATCTATAATTATTTTGAAAAGGGATTGTATTATCTCGGCAAAGCTATGACTGACAAAAAGCTGATTCTATGTCAATTAGAGATATGGTGTTTTTGAAACACAAAGATAAGTGGATAGAAAGAACAAGCGAGTTTTAGAATGCACGTTTCGGTGAAAACGAATACATCATCTTGTGGGTCGCAAAAGTAATCAGGTGAAAAAAAGGTCCTCAGCTTTTTATAAGGTGAGCTTTTTTTCAAGATTCAGAATGTACATAGGTTAAAGATTCTCTCTATGAAGTTTTATTACTGTATTCCTTATTAAAGTCGAGAAATCCTAAATGTGCCTATGTTAGACCGTAAATGTTACGCGCCATGTCAAAAAAAGCCGTTTTCAACAGTGTTTTTTTTTTTTTCATTATTTTTCGTCAAGATACACTTTAAAAAGAAAATAAGTCTTCCAGAAGAAATATCTTTGATAGTTTAAAGTTGTGTTCAAATCTTAACAAAATCTCAATTTGGACAGCTTAACTACAGCATTTTAAAGTCAAATTTACAGCACTGAGCACCAGTAGCGTGCGCCAGGCCCAACCCATTCCTTCAGCGACTGACAACAACAGTCCAGATCCCGTTCGGGTTGTCCTACCGTTTAAAGATCAATCTTCAGCTGATTCTCTTCGCACGCAGCTGAAAGATCTTGGCCAAAAAATCAACAACACCATCCAACCTGTTTTCATCAGCCATAAGATTGAGCGAGAAATCAAAATACATGAAGTCAAGCCGCTGGTCGTAAACCAACAGTCCTGTGTTTATCATTTCAAATGTGACCTGTGCGATGCAGGTTATGTTGGCTTTACGCGCTGGCACTTGCACCAACGCGTCGATGAGCACAAGAACGCATCGTCATCAATTGGAAAACATTATCGCGAGGAACATTCTTTAGCCCCTAAGGATCTAACCATGAATTTTTTGATTTTAAAGAAATGTAAAAACAAGTTTGATTGTCCTATTTTTGAAATGTTTATTTATTCACAAACTGAGACCTACAATGTAGTCTCAATGTACAATCTGACTCTATTTGTGCAAAAGTTTTTAAATAATTTTGTATTCATTAGCTTTGCATGCCTTTTATTGTTTTTTAGCAACTACTTTGTAAATTCTTTTAACATACATTTTTTCATATTATTACTTTGTTGACATTTCTCACACATTTTTACCTCTTTGTAGCTATATATATCTATGCAAATTTTATTTCTTACATTTAGCTTGATAATGATCAAAGATTGGTCGAAACATCACAATTTTTCACTGTTAATTTTTATTGCCATTTGTAAGAATGATTAATAATAATTAATACTCATGCTTATGAGCATTTTTTTAAGCTGATGAAAATGACTTTTAGGCTAGTACATCCTGAAAACAACATCCCCAAAGGGCAAACTGGAAAATTGAATAATTGCATTGCAAGGTCAAATTATTTGACCTTGCAATGATTACAATGTACTAACCCTAGAGTAGATTGTAAGTTTATTTATTATTATAACTGAACTACAGATTATTTAATACAAATGAGTTGAAAATTTGAGTGGAGAGGAATCAAATTAAAACAGTATGCAGAAGTACATGTACATACACAATGCAGAAAACAAAAGGCAAACAAAAGATTGTCCTACCAGATCTTCACATCTGAACAAGAGGGGGTTTCTTGCATCCACAATCTGGACAACCACGTCACTATTAGAAGTAAAATACATTTAATCACTTATGTACCTAAGAAATACCCTCCCCTGTTAAGGGTGTATTATTGCACAGTGCTGGAAATATTTTTTTTTACTTAAAAGGACATGTGTCCTTCCAAACTTTTATTTTGAACGGACATATTAGAGAATTGGTCAGACATCAATTCGCATTTTAAATCAAACACATTAAATTTTCCAAGACACAGTCACGTAAGTTCTCGGACATTATGTCAGAACATATTGTACGTTCTCGGACATTATGTCAGTCATCCGACAATGTCCGATGACTGACAGTAATTTCCAGCACTGTTGCACAACCCCCACCCAAAGGTTTTGGACCAGAGAACAAACCTACGTGTAAGGAGGTATCATGGTAGTCCACTAATTGGTAGCCTGTGCCGCAGACGTAACTAACTAATTGGTCAAAATTTCGTTCTAGTGGTAGCACAAAAGAGGTTATGATTTATCACTAAGCTATACAATCATTTAATTTGGTGCGCTGTTCTAGCTGAAAACTTGGACACAAAATCGCATTATCTGCAGTTAAACTTTTAAGGGCTTGTAACATCACAGACAACGGTCATCTCTCAGTAAAAGGACAAACATGATGTAATTCCATCATCCCCGAATATCCTTGTTAAATTTTAGAGGAATCGATGTTCAAAATGTAGTGAATTAAAGCTATACAAGATAGCACTTCGTCAAGAAATTTGGCTAATGAATTTATTAATGAGCAAGGGTCCCGCGCGACCTTAATGAACTTAAAGCTAAGATGGAAATAAATGTTCAGTAAAGAACAAACTCACATGAAAAAAAAACGAACATTTGCATTGCCAGAAAGAACAAAGTTACCAGCAACTATTTTAAAAAGAATTTTTCAAGTCAACTATGCTTATTTTGTTTCCTTTTGGGGTAGGATGGAACATACTTAAGTTAAGTGTGTAGTAAATTTAACCGAGACAAATTTTAGCAAGTACTTAATTTAGCGATTTTCGCCCAACTCACTAAAATCAGTAGCTGCTAACAATAGTAACCTTAAGGTAACCTATGAACCAATGAAAACGCACAGGCCTTGCACACAGAGTTGGTGTACCTTTGCGTAACACATTTTGTCTCACACTATATTTCTTATCACTGCTCGTCATTCCGGAGACCAATTTTCGTAAAACTTGGCAGAATAAAACTTCAGTCTATGTGCACCAAGAAAGTGACATTCTTTTTCTTGATAACGTCTATTTACAAGAGCGAGAGCAAAATTGTCAAAACGTGTTAATAAAAAAATGTTGTTTTGTCCCCGATTTTTCACCCGACAATAGAAAGCGTTTTTTTAATTTTAAACTTTTCCGTCTTGAAAACGAAGTTGATAGAAGAAGGTATTTTCGAGGTGCACTTTAATTTCGCTGTAAAATAGTGTTACTCTAACTATCTTTTTTCTTTAGTTTGTCAAAAAAGATATTGTTAAAAGAGTAGCGTGAGACAAAAATTTAATTTCAAAACATGTTCATGTCATCGCGCCTTCTTCGCGCGCTTCATGCACTTCGTGCACTTTTTGCCCTTTATAAACGTTGCATTTTTTAGTGTTTTGCCAATCACGCTTTTTACGCCCTCTGTGATTTTGCCTTTCGCGCCCTTGCTATGTTTCATTCTTTTCCAATTTTTGCTCTTTTTGCTACAGTGTAGTTTTGCCCTTTAAAAACTCTGGCCAACGCCGTTCCAAAGACTTTAATTGGTGTAGTGACAATTTCGTGCAATGGTATAAAAAGATAAATTTTGCTTCTAATGATTATACAGCTCCATACCAGTCAGCAAATTTCGGACAGTGAACGAATAAGTACGCTTCATGCACACTCTATTTTTTGATTTTTGGATGGATGAATAATCCCCATCGGTCCCAAGGGGGGTACTTACAGTATACATGACAGGGAGGTCCGACGTATTTTTTTGGGGTTGAAAATTTACACCCTCTGTATTTTTTTGGGTCAAGAGATCTGTCATGTATTTTTTTAGGTCTTTAAGTCTGTTTGATTGAATAAATCAGTATCGAGGTGCTAGGTCTTGTACTTTTTGGGGTAGAAAATTTTGATTCCAGGTATTTTTTTGGGTGTAAAATTTCAGGCTCATGTATTTTTTTGGGTTGGCATTATGAAGCTCCGTCGGACCTCCCGTCATGTATACTGCAAGTACCCCCCCCCCCCCTGGGCCATCGGTCCTATTGAAAATAATATGCTAGCTGTCGCCAAAAATGAGCAAAGTGTGAAGTAATTAAATTAATGTGAAGTCGCATGCATGATTTCACGGCTTTGAACTTGGAAATATTTTTTTTAATTTAAAGCAGTTTGTTCGTTTCATTTTCAATGAAAGTTAATCACAAATAAAGTTTATTTCAAGTTCCCTTCATTTGTACACCTATATTGGACATTTTAGGCTTTAAATTTGAAATAGATTAGACATCATATCTTTTCAGCTTGCACATTTTGCTCATGGATCGCTCAAATGTTGTCTTGAACCGATATATAAAATAGCCCAAAAGCAAAGTATGCAAAAAAGCAAAACAAAAAACATTCCAGCAAAAAATGCAGGATAAGGGACTGGTCAATAAGTACCAGGGGGGTGGGCTGGAGCAATTGGAAAAGTGGTGGCTCAAAAATTTGTGACCCACCCCTTCCTTCTGGCTCAAAACTGACTGACCCACCCCTGATAGGGGGTTGAAAATTACACGACCCACCCCCTTTGCTTAAAAAATTCAAGGGACCAATCATTATTTCTTTATCATCTGATAGGGTTAAGAGGTTTTTGATTAAACTTCAGCTTTTAAAGTGGAATTCCCTACATAGATATTTCCCTGATGGACACTGCTGTTCCATGTACATCTTTTTTCATTTCTTAACACACCAAAGAAGGTTAAATTTATCACTTCTTATACTAGCCTTTTGTAAGTTTTTTCACATATTTTCACTGTGTAATGTCCATGAGGAAATTTGGACACAAACATATGCAAAAAACTGAATCAGTATGTAATATTAATTCATAATCAATTATTGAAGAGTTCATATTTTTATACATAAATTAATAACAGAAACTACAATCATTGTCCATCATTCATATTTGCAAAGTGTTTGACTAAAGAGTTTACTGGTATTATTTACTGGTATTAAAAGGCCTAAAGCCCAGCGTGAATCTATGCATGTTGAAGAGAGACAGGTAAAACTGATGTTATGATCACAAGTCATCTAGGGGGGTCAGGGGGCATGCTCCCCCGGGAAATTTTTATATTTGGGCCTTCTGAAATCGCTAGAAATTCATTTAAAACTGCACACATGGAGAAATTTACAATTTTATATACTGATGAATACAACTTTTCTTGGAACTATGGTAGTTCAAAGTTAGTGAATAAATAAGATGACCCACCCCTACCTCTAGATCAAAATTACATAACCCACCCCTTTTTGAGGGCTCAAAAACTGATGACCCACCCCCTTTCTGCTCCGGCCCACCCCCCCTGTACTTATTGACCAGTCCCTAATATGGCAAAAAAAGCAAATTGGTAAAAATGCCAAAAGGACAAAAAGCAAATTGGCAAAAACGGCAAAAGAGCAAATCGGGCCGGTGACTTGAAAGCGAAAAATTGGACCGTAATGTTACGCTGCTTGAGAAGTTTTGACGTGAGTGAATCTCATACTTTCACTCCCTCAGGCAAAAGCTTTAACGTTTTCAAGACATTAGTGAGAGCTAAAGAAACTACGGTACATAAACTAAGCTTCAAAATGGTACATATTTGAAGAGAATAAGGAAGATAACATGTAAATTACAGCATCTTATAAAACAAATTTTGCTTTCGATTTTTGCTCATTTTGCTTTGTACACCAACATCGTGCGCGAGGCCCGCATACTATCTCAAATGTAGCATAAAAGAAGTACCTGCGTTCAATCACTCTCCACAACTGTCTCCAAAAGTCAAGATTACGTTCAAATGGAGTTAAGAGTATATGATCTTTCTCCTGTAACCTAAAATAATGACAAAACATTTTTACTTACAAATATAAAACTCAAAATAAAACATAGGCACGCTAAGCGTGCAGGAGTTATTTTTTCAATTTATGGGGTGGCTTGGGGTGAAACTGGGTGATTGTCCTGTTGGGATGGTTTATGCCATGGGTTGAGCTATTTGTGTATGGCGCCCCACGGAGTCACTTTTTTGCACAAAATTTGCTTGCAAACAAAATAATTTTTACATGCATTTTGATACATCAGAACTGTTTTATTTAATGTGGAAATTTTCATCATTTAATAAAAACTAATTCAATTGTCAAAATGTCACAAAATGGCACGTTCTTATTCTGTTTAAAGCGGTTATTTTGTTGCTAGCTTTTGGCTTTTTGCCAAACACTGTAACATGATACCGTTGTTTTTCTCACTTTTGTAACATGACACCTTTGTTTTTTTTTTAAACGAACGTAACACGATACCCTTGTTTTTCTCGAAAAAGCCACGTCTTCATATAGACATTGAACGAAAAGTACTATTAATAATAAACGAAGTAATAAACGAGTCAAATAAAAAAACCACTCTCTTCAGAAAAGTTCTTTAAAGCGTAGTACACCTGGAGTATTTGTTTCCTGTCAAAACTGTTCAACAAAGATTTTCATTCATTCACAACGTAAATTCTATTCAACAAACAAGAACTAATTGAGTTATCAAGTTGTCACGAAATGGCACGCTCTTATTCTGTTTTTGCTATCGATCGTAGTTGCTTTTAACAGTAAAGTTACTTGTATCGGTTCAATGTTTGAACGAAATGTTAAATGTTTGAATGAAATGTTTTACAGTTGATTTCATTTTACTTTGGCCGCCCGCTTTGCGAAGTTTGTTGGGAAATTGGAAACTTTGTTATGAAGTTGCCAATTACGGTGCGAGTTTGCGAATCAAATTGCAAACATCGATACAAATTTCCCGACTTCGGCCCAACTGAACTTTCCAAGTTTGGTAATTGAGGAGAAACAAGACATGTTGCTCGAAAGTCATGGCGATTTCTGAACTCGAAGATTTTAGAATTTGTCAAGGAAAGTAGCTTGAAATATCATGCATGTAGAAATTTGGTCAAATTTTTACTTTTTTGTATGAAAACACATACACATATTTAACGATTTCTGTGAGGCATAATCTTCACTGTCTTCAATTTCAAGTCTTGCGTTTGTAAACCGGATGAAACTGGATGGTTTACCCATATGTAAAATTGATTTTAATCGAAGCCAACGTGACAGGGAAGACAGTAATGTGTTCGAGACAACATGTTTACGACTCGCTGAACATAAAAGTTTATTTTTATTTTTATGACATTTGTTTCCAACAGTTTAGTGTAGCAAAGCCCTTTTTGATAACATAACTACATAAGGATTTAATTAATTCGGGCGGAAGTTGGGAACTTTGTATCGAAGCTCACAATTTGATTCGCAAACTACGAATACGTTTCAAATCCATGATAATTCACAACTCACCAATTAATCTTTCAACGAAAACGAACTGCGACACGCTGCGACACATAATTTCGTCAGATTACTTTGCCTTTATAAACTGCAATTTGATTGGTTCTGATAGTACCTGAAATCTGATTGGTGTGACAAACAAACATACTTCACTGACCCACTGACTGACTGAGTCACGGAACATCGCGCCGACTAAAGAGCTATTTTGAAAAAATAACTCAACAAAAATTATTTTTGCAAAAAAATCAAAATTGTAGTGTTATCTTTTATTTACATATGGCATCTTAAATTCACAACTTTAAAATGTATTTTGAAACATTTAAATTGTGAAAAATCATTTAAACATTCTTTGCACAACTACATCAGAATTTGTTTGAGGGTCCAACTTAGATTTGGTGGGATGCAAGATGGGACATACAGTAAAATTGAGGTGGGATGCAGGGTATGAGAAATGTTATGGGCAGGATATGTAGATATGGTGAGAGTGGTGCTCATTTCAAAAGACTGGATGTAGGGAGCTTTTAAAATTGTAGGTGGGTAGTGGGATGCAAAACAGACCTTGACAATTTTGTGAAAAGCTTTGCACCATAATGGGTAACTGCAATCAGGTGTACTTTTTCTGTGGCAGCAAAAGAGAGGGGGATATAGAATTGCATCCACGACACACACATTGAAAAGTGTAAATAAAACTGTTTTGGTTTTGTTACTCCCAAAGTCCTTCCTCACCTAGTGTGGGTCCTAAAGGAGATCAGACTGCAGGTGACTCACACATTCAGATGAAATACACTTATTAAATTCACCATTCACACTTACTCTCATTCTCTGTCACTACAGTCTTGGACAAAACTGTTGAAACACTTACTAGGAAATTCAGATTTGCAACCCCCTTCACCCATTTCAATGTAAGCTGTTAATGTTGTAGTGTTATCAAAACAAAGTCTGTCAAACCACAAACCTCAAGAAACAACATTTAGTAGAGGGAGAGGGGGATAAAATCTTTTTACCCACTTGAAGGTCGGGGCATTTGTGAAAAATGCGTTAAATGTGTTTGTTTCAACTAGTTTTGTCCAAGATTGTAGCTTACTCAGTGATACAGGCATGAGATCATAAATGACTTTGCCGGTGGTTCATTATGAAAAGGGGAGAAAGAGATAAATAATGTATTTTGTACAAAATAACTTGCACAGCAGTACTTTGAATAATACTGTAGGCCTATTTTATACCCCTTTAACAGGTTTAAAAACGTTTGTAAAGCTACATGCTTCTATGCTACATGTGTGTGGGCAATTCCACATGAGAGGTGTAAAAATCAAGATTTTTCAAAAGATATTTCAAAAGGAATAATTACCTGTGCTGCATTGTAGACATGTAATGGTATACAGAAAAACAACTTTTACTTTGTTTGTGACAACAGTTTTTTTAGGGGGGGTCCCCAAAGTACAGGTTTACCTTCTTAATAACTTACAATGTTTGTTATGCATATTCCTAACTTACAAAAATCATACTTTTAAAATGAATACAAACAATTATATCAGGAAAATTCCCTCATTAGTGTTGACAAATAACCGATAAAGACTTCATCCAGAATACTTTTAAAAAATAGCAGTAGCAAAGTGAAGTTCTGTCATGGATGTTACGTAACATCCATTACATTTTCTGCATTTTTCTCTCTCCTTAAGTTATTATTTGAAGGATTCTTAAAATATTTCTGCTGCTTTGTTACTTATTAAAAAGAAACATTTTGATAAAAACAAAACTCTGGTAAACTGAATTATTTTTTAACTAACTGCAGTAAAAGTTGGTCATGGACGCTATATCATGGTCGTTACACTTTTTGCAAAAATGTTAAAAAAATGTCAAAACTTTAACAAAGTCTGTGGAAAAGGTCAAAAATGGTTAGACAAGTTATGAATTACACACGTCAGAAAAACAATGGTTTAATGCATCATCATTATAATCAGTTGGGATTGGGATAAAGATTCTTATTGGAGCATGATGGAGTAAAAATACATAATTGAAAGGCTCCCAACAAAAACGTCCCCTGGACTTTCTTGCTAAATCGAACATTATCAAAACAACTCCAAATTGCGCATGCAGGTTTGTTTACGTGTGCTTAACACTGTCCTGTCTTTCATTTCACTGGTCTTTGTTTCGTCTTTGAAAAATTACACATGCAAAAAGACAAGGTTTTTGCTCGCGCGGCTTCTTTTGTCTTTTCTTTTACAAACGATAAACAAAGGAAACCTTTTGTTTCTCAAAACGATGAAGTCAGCTAAAGTTTTGGGATTACAGGCCTAGCCCTAACCCCTTAGCTTAACCCTAGTGAAAAAAGCTTAACCCTAAAGCCCAAGGGTTAGGGTTACGGTCTGACGCTAGGGTTTCATTTCAAATTTAGGGTTAAAAAGCTAAACCCAAGTTTAAGGGTTAGGGTTAACGTTAGCGTTTCAAGCGGATAGCTTTCACTGCAGTCTGCTTGCGGTTAGCTGGTTTTTGTTGTTTCGGGCAAGACTATTGTAATCTGTTACCGTTAGCTGTAATTTTGAGGTGAAAGTGAAATAAAGACTGATTGTTGATTGAATACGTTTGCTCGTGTTGTCGCATTATACTAGTTTTGCTTTCAGTTAAGTGCCGCCGGCTTGCTCTCACTTCTATCTCCACTCCTTACATCACACATCTACAAAATCCCGCGAAAACAAGATAAACTAAGGCACGAATCGATTGATTCGCCGCAATCGAGCTAAAACTATAAACTTTTCCGTTTTACTTTCACAGGCACCATTTCGCTTAATTCAAACTCTTCCGCCTCTAACATGTGACCTTACGTCACAATGCAGTATCCAGTCCTACTCTACTCAAATCAACAAAAGACATGCGCAGCGAGTTGAAGAAATGCTTGTTAAATGGTTTCTCGTCTTCCGTAGACGCTTAGAAAACCCTACAGGGAAAGATGTACATGCGATGCATTGGAAAACTCAGACTGCTAGCTGACTGGGAGCACGTAAGCTTGCAAAATGGCTTTTTTTTGCATACATAATTTCTGAAAAACGAAGAAAAGGCCAGCCGAATGCAACACAGGACAGTGTTTAGCACACGTAAACAAACCTGCATGCGCAATTTGGAGTTGTTTTGATAACGTTCGATTTAGCAAGAAAGTCCAGGGGACGTTTTTGTTGGGAGCCTTTCAATTATAACCTCTAAATTTTTCGGAAAAAAAAAATTCTAAAATAGCCTGATCCCCCCCCTATAAAAAAACGTACCTTCCCTAAAAGAATAATACTTGATGCTGGTAATATAAATCGTAGTTAATGGACTTTGCTGGAAAAATGCTTGTGCAGTCATTTCCTACATACTAATATTATGCTCTTACTGTGCAAGTTGTCTTCTCCATTGCAGAAAGGTCTCCTTTTCCATCTGGTCTAACTCCTCAGCTGTCATGTTATCATGCCATTCTGGCCTATAATAATTATAAATTAAAGTTAACAATAATAATAGAGTGAATTCGTGTAACCTGTTTTCTATTTGCTAATGAGCGCTTAATATTCTTATGTTCCTGAACAATAAAACAACACACATGTGGTCAGAAAACCTCAAAGCAATCACTGTACCATATTTGCTTGAATAAGCGCCACATTTGGGACAAAAAAGTTAATAAGCACCGCCCCTGAATAAGTGCCGCAGTCCAGATGTGGTGCTTAATTGAGGATTACCATTTAACTAAAAAAAAAACACTACAAAACAACTCTAAAACAAACTTGGACATTTCTTTCCATCAAAGCAATGTTTTGCAGTTCAAAGTGATTGTTTTACCGCTCATCCATTAGTTTTTTTATTTAACATTCTTACAATACGCCACAGCGCAAGCTTATTGAAGTAAATACGGTAATTGTTATACAGAAAATAAGTGTCAGGAATTGCTTCCTCCTTCTTTGAACACTTTCAACATGTTCAACCCCTTTTGCTATAAGGGAGGCATCAGTCAGCAATTTTAGTTTTTAGCATTTCACTGGTTACTAGCATTTATTGCGTCTAGCACAGTAAATTTACTTCATCTAGGCATATTACTTGTACACTGTAGATTTAACTCTACATGTATCTACTTGGGCTTGGTTGCATTTTACAACAGTAGTGAGCTTTTGCAGCATTGGCAACTAGCGTTTACAATAATTATTATTGTTTTCTTTCCCTCCCATCCCACTCTGGGAGATACTTTATAGTCATTTATTGGACAGCCATGATTGTTGATTATAGTCTCAGTTTTTATCTTGTATTTTTTTCCAAGTTAATGTTTGTTTAATTTTATATCATACCGTATTTTCTCAATTAAACGCCCCCAGCGTTTATTATAAACTTGACCCGATAGAGCCAGCTTTTTTTTGATTCCAGCAGTTTGTTCAAGCCCTATGTTTCTAAGAAATGATTTTTATTCATTATTTTTGACAGCCACATACCGGTACGTAAACATTATTTCCAAAGCATATTAAACCTTAAATAAATGATTAAGGGGTTTACTTTCAAATACATGTAATTATGGCCTGGAGACCCGGTATTATTCGGGCCTGGCATTTAATCGAGAAAATAATGGTTTTTTATTACTTGTTGTACCTAGTTAAGGGGTAAAAATTAATTAGCTAATTATTAATAAAGGCTGTCTTGTATCCCACTCACTGTCTGGCTTACTGTGTTGCATAATTTAGACCTAAATCGAAATAAAGCTGACGTTTAGTTCCAAACAAAAAAAAATTTGAATAATTATCGGTCTGGTTCAAAACATGCAGAATGTATTCATTTTGCATTATTGTTTTTCAGAAGACAGCAAAGATATTTGCCAAGAGTTATAGAACACGTGCACAGCTATTTTCCTGCTCATTAAACCTTTTGTTTGCTAAACAAAAGTTGTTTGCCATCGTGGTTTGCTAAAGCTCCCCAATGGATTACGTGGGCAGAATTGTGTTAAAGTCAAGTTTAATTTTGTGGTTTAATTTTTGTTTTCTTTTGAATATAATAAAAATGTTTATCAAAAATCACAAAACAAAACAAGGCATGATAAATTGTGAGCCCTGTTATCTGTTTCAGTTTTGACACATTGACAAATGCATGAATTTTTACCTGACGTCCACATGCACATTTTCTCAAATACCTGCGATTTATCCGTAATTTTCTGTTTCCCTGTACAGCTCATTAGAATGTTCCAAAATACACGGTGCATTAGCATAGAAAAAAATTAATGGGTTACACAAGTTCACTCCAATTATAATAATAACAATAACAATAATAACAATAATAATTTTACTCATATATATTAAATATATTAAGTTAACACATTAAATGAAGACAAACTCTAAGGGCCAGTTATTTAAACAAAGTCTAAAGCTGTGTTCACATTAAAGTGCCTATGAAGTAAAAAATAACCTTGCTCAATTTGCTTGTTTATGTCTTAGTTAGCACGAATATGCGTGTTTAAGATATCAAAAGCGCTTTTTTCTAGTATTTTTTGAGCCTCGAAGTTTGGATTTCGCAATTTGAAGTGGGTCCTTTTCACGCGCGGCCAAATGCTCCGGTTTCACCGGAAATGACGTACTTAGTGGTTCTAAAGACACCAGGATTATGGCGTAAAGAGAGCAAAGAGGGCTGGCGAAAGCTATATTTCGGCTTTTGAGTCAAACAAAGGCAATTGCACAAACGAAACTGCATCAAATACACTTATTTCCTTTGGTGAAGCTTCGCAGAGTAAATAGAAGCGAAATTTCCATGTGTATAGTAAAGCTATTCGTTCTGATGAAAACGCAAGAAGAAATGAATTCTGTTCCGTCGGCAGTTCAAGGATCGCTGTTCTCAGCAAAAGCTCTTCCTTGCCACAAATGAAACGATAAAGTCATGAAGCGAAGAGGAAATTTATCAAAAGAGTTATCTCTGTAAAGGATATGGTGGTCTCTCTATATCATTCTGCCCTGACTAGCCAAAGAAAGATTTAGCAGTCGCGCCAGGAGTTTACAATATGTTACACAGCTGGGTACAGTATGCGTGTTATTCTTTTATTATGAGACTTCGTTCCTCAAAATTTAATTTGTATGGTTAGTAGATCGTTTTATCATTCGTAAGGTAGCAGTCGTTTCCTTTCCCAAACACTTGAAACGATCGATCGCCAGACGCAAACGAATGCATCTGTGAAAGAAGCAAAAATATGGAATGTAAATTCGACTTGAGTGAGTTAGAAATGCTTGTTTGTTTTCAAGTAGCGCGCTTCGAATGTTGTCATTTACGTCTGCATTTCCGGTAGTATTCTATGGCGAATGTACTTTTAAACAATACACTGAGATCTTGCAAAATCTTGGACAAATTTTACGGCTGCCTTCGCCGGAATTATTTGCTGATAAACACGCACTGTAATCAGGATTTATCGTAACCGGATAAAGAAGTCGACGGTTGAAAATATACCGTAGAGCTAACGAACCATAAAGAGCGACCACTGCAGTTCTGTTTATTCTTGAAGAGGAAATTTTTGGTTTCGTTCAAGTCAAAAAGTGCTAATCTTGAGTTTGAAGAAGTCAGTGTTATCTTGCCGTGTTGTCAAGTTTAATTATGTCACTCTCACGCTTCGGAGAAATATGTCAGTCCACTGTACTTTCCCACACAAGAACAATCAAAATGAAAGCGAGCAAATGATCGCTACTTGTATTAAAATCACCAAATCGTTATATAATACCGAATAACCACCGGGATAGGCGTACCGTAACCTGAATTTACACATTCGACAAGCAAGCAACCTCGGCGCGGCAAGCAGCGCTCGTGTCAATTCCGAAGCACATTGCGACACTGCGAAACCACTCACAAAATCAAAGCCCGTCGATGTATGTGCTTTTGGAAACAATAAAAATTCTAGTTATCCATTTTTTATAGGGAATTTCTCATTTGAATCTGCTTCGCCGAACTTCGATCGTCCTCGTCGACCAGCGCTTGTGTGAAAGAGCGCTTGATCGGCTTGCGGCGGTTGGACAGGTCCAACTAGCTACTTCAGTCCATTTAGTGTCACGATATTTCGTTGTGCGATTCATTTCTGCTAGAAACCCGCTCTGCCAAGTCCGCAGATGGCAACATATCGTTCTTGTCGGACAAGATTTCGATTTATCAACGAAAAAGCAGCAACAATCTCAGCTGAAGTAGTGAACTTCACTGTGTATCAACAAAATCTAAGTGTAAACTGATCCGTGGAACCACTTACTACGTCATTCAAGCCAAATTCGTGTCCAGTCTCCGGACCCACTGTTTTGTCTTACCGAGGGCACTTTAGGCGGCAAAAAGTCCGATTTCTCTCTCTTTGACATTATTCTTTTTTTAACTTTTCGGAAAGTAGACATAATAAGCTACCAAAAAAAGCAAAAAAGTTTTTTACTTCATAGGCACTTTAAACCGAAACATAATTAGTCTGATCACAAATGAAACATGTTTTGTTGTAAAAAGTGTTCACATCAGCCAGTGCATTGCATGAATCATGATTGAAACATGATTATTCTGATCATGATTGAAACTACCTCGTGAAGTAATTACAATCATGATCACACTAAACACCTTAAAAATGGCGGACATGCGGCAAGGAGGCGAGTGCCCAAAAGCTTCAAAATTGGGTCTTGTTTAAGCTTCTATGGGACAAAATGTTTATTTAAAATATGGGCTAATGAAAAGATACAACAGGAATTATCAGCAATGGGTAGAAAGCAGAATATTTGGCAGAACATGGCCACGAATGATAACGACCGTGGATACAAGTGCACAGCATTGCAATGCACAAACAAACTTCACAACAAATTCTTCTTTTACCGAAGATAGCGCAAATACTGCCAATACTGTCTCCTTGCTAAATTCTTGGAAGCTCTGCTCCATCAAAAGGCTTGAAAATACATACCAGTAAGTTACGAAATTCGAAGAATTTCATTTGCATTACTTTTGCACAGTACTGTAGAAAGGAAAACAGGCTCAGTTATCATTGTTGAACAATCCCCTCGACTTCGTCATGGGGATTATTCAACAATAATCACTTCGCCTTTGGCGAATAATTGTGAATAATTTCTAGAAACCTGTAACCACCCGACAGTGTACAGTCAGCTCTATTGCAAAAAAAAAAATCTTATTTCCTTTTACAGCAAAGTGCATGTACATGTACATTTTTGTATGTGTATAGTAATGTATTCCTGTCCAAAAAAGCTAACCTGCGTGGAATCCTAAGGAACTGCTGATGCTCCTCCTGTGCTTGTTTGATGGCAGCAGCTGTTTCACTACTCACAAGACCTTCATTGTACCTTGGAGTTACAATTGTTGTATTCAGCTTTTCTGTAATAGATATGAGAAGCCCGTTAAAAAAAACTCATGACTGAATGAATGATCGCATAAGTGAGAGAGTGAGTGGATGAGTAAGGGTGTCAGTACAAGAGGAAATAAATGGCACCAGTGTGGTACTTACAAAGGATACATACCACAACAGTCTCATAGCACTGTATACATTTATACAATTTTATTAGAGTGAGATAGGATATTGGCTTGTATATGACACTGACAATAAAAACAAGTCAGACAACAACAACAACAAAAAAAACGTTTCCTTATTCCTTTATAAAATTATCAAGGAATTAAGGTTGCTTAAACCTGTGATACAGATCTAGATCACGCACATCATAACTCAATAATGCTTGCATGTCCCAGAGGAAAGTCACTGATTATTCCAGATGATCATTGAGTACTAGATGAATAATAATCGATAGGCCACAAAATTTTCAGCCATCCATTACATCGATTCTAAAGTCACTGATGACATTAATTAGTCTGCTGCTTATGACGAAAGTCTATTTCTTTGTTGAGAAACAGCCGCATGATTATAATGGGAAGAAAACAGTTCAATGTAGTCGCATAAATCTAGTGTCTAAAATCTTTGAATGAAGCCTGTGTTGTATAGTGCACTCGTTCACTAATAGTTATCTTTGCTTGCTTTGTGAGCTTGGAGAGGAATTGACTGTTATGCAGGGTACTTTGAACGTTCCCAATTAGCAAACTATCTTCAGAAATCTCTGACATTCTGTTTGCATGGGAAAACAAAGAAAGGCTGTCTGCATTAATAAATGGTATTAATAAATGGTGGTCACCCAACTAGTTTAGCTTTTTAGTTATTTTGGGTGACCAGCAACTGTATGTATTTTTAATTTATTTATTGTTTAAACATTTCTTTTTGTAATTTTACAGTTCAAATAAACTTTTGTTGTTGTTGTTGTTGTTGTCTGCCTGACCGCAAAACATAAAGAGCTCTAGTAATGACAGTAATATGAAACTGGCCAATCAGAAATGAATATTACACAGATCCTTGCAAACCTGCAGGATATTGGGACAAGCTTTTGGGCGCCGTTGTGCAGACGTCCTATATCAGAAATTTTGTGACATGTCTGGCTGCAACTCAAGTAACGACATGCTAGAGTTGATTTGCTCTGTTTTGTCAGTTCTTAGTTTTGATTGGCTCCTTTTTTGTTTTGTCACAAACATTCCATTCTACATGTATTGCTATGTACACGCATTTCATTCTCCTCTGCCATCCAATACAATACAATATAATGTTAACTGTGGACATTTTTGGTGCGTCCTGCAGATGCATGACCAGCAAAATCTGCAGGAACACATGGGCGTGTTTAAAACACGAAATGGCGAAATGGCGAAACGGCGAAATGGCGAAATGGCCAAACGGCGAAATGGCGAAATGATATTGAGGATAAAAGCCAAAGTTATACGATATATTACCGTTGTATTGGAATTTTCATATGTTGCCGAATTTATCCTTGTAGATAAGTCCCGAAAAATAAAAGAAACTGCAATCACAAATTCTCCGTCACGTAGACCCGTCACGAACCTATCCATGGGTAATTTGGATTCCAGTCTCTCCCTGTTAACAGGGCGCTGTTTGATACGCCTAGGACATTCTTGATCAAGATGTCGGCGTTTCGTTTAGACATCGGAGGAAAATGATTTGTTTATCTCGTATTTGCCACGGAGTCTCGGCTATGAAGTGCTTTGAGCTCCAACATTCACAAGAAATGGATTAACAAAACCAAACCTACTTTGCAATAAAGTTCATACATGATATCAGTGGCAAACGTTCTTTGCACAGAAACGGAGTAACGTTCGATGTATATATCAGTCCTTCGATACAATGTAAGCTCTGTAGTGCAGTGCAGATACTGATAGGCAACTTGGCAAGTACTAAATTAAAAAAAAATATCCTGGTGTGCTGCGACCTTTCACAATACGTTCAATTTGGCGTTGTGATAAGTGACAAGTATTCATTATATTTCTGGGCCAGAACATTGAAATGTTCCCTTGAAATAATTCAGTCTAGACATGTAAACAGAACTACCTTGAAGTTCAAAAGGAAACCAAACTATATTATTTACGTGTATTTATCTTAACATTTTGCCATTTTGTCATTTCGCCGTTTCGCCATTTCGCCATTTGGTGTTTTAAACACGCCCGGAACACACCATCTAGTTTTCAGGTAAGCCACAATAAATAAATAAATACATAACAACTGAGAAAATCATTTAAGTAGGGAAACAATACACAAGTACATGTATGTGATGCCTGAATGAAGAAACATACATATAATACTCAAATGATAAATGTGTTTACAAGTAATGACTAATGTATTTGACATACAGTTTTATAACAATCAGCGGATCTCATGGGAGGCTGTTCCATGGTTTAGGGGCGAAGTATCACCATGATTAAAACCTGTGCTTAGTAGTAAGCACCTAAAGGCCCGTTTACACTGGCGATTTTTGTCGCGCAACTCAATGCAATTTTTGTCGCGCCAAAGTTGCATCGAGTTTCGAACAGGTTCGAAACTCCTGCGACTCGCGGCGATTTTATTGCCGCTAGTTTTGACGCATGCAAACTCGCGGCGATTTCATGGCGATTTTATCGCCGCGATATCACGGCGACTTCTTGCAACTTCGGCGCGACAAAAATTGCATTGAGTTGCGCGACAAAAATCGCCTGTGTAAACGGGCCTTAAGGCAGATTAAGAATGCTATGTCCTCTTAATTTGTATGATGAGTTTCTAAGTTGTATTAGGTTATGCAAGTAGGGAGGGCTAGGACCATTCATTGATAAAAAAAATTGAGCATGCAATCTTGTATGCCCCTTGCTCAGCCAAAACTTTCTCCAGCTAGCTTTGTTGCAGGGTTTTGCTGCAGAAGTGCCATAAAGGCCTTTGCCTTTTATAAGGTTTTTAGATCTTACAGATGGTAAAAAGTTTTTACGAATGACTTTCACAATCGGCCAAGCAAAAATTTGATTTTGTGACAAGTTGAAAAATAGATTTCCTTTAGTTTTTGCTCATTAATAGCTTTAAGGTAGATAAGTAACCTGATGTAGTTTGTTTTCCCTAGAAGTCTTCTTACTCTAATTTCGAGAAAACAAAGAAAAAACGATTTCGGTGGTCAAAGTCACAAATTTTCTAAATTTCAAACCCAAACGAACGAATGAACGCTCCTCACGTCACTTTGGTCACTTCCTATCAACATAAAAACTCTTTTTCTTTTGCTAGAATATAATTTCAGGTCTTTAGAGCAACTCTTCCAACTGAAAAAAATGAACTGATGAGGAATACTTTTCATGATAACAAAAAATTTGAATAAAATAGTAAATGTAATTTTGAATGGCAGTAATAAAGCATGTGGTATAACTCCAAATTTTTTCAATTCTCGCTCAAACATGCATACAGATACTCTTATTAAACACACCTAGGTTGTTGGAAGGATTCTCACTTAGAGGGCATCAAACTTCAACAAATTTTCACAGCATGGCAGTAGACTGTCAGAAAGTGTGTACACACTTCTTATTTCCAAACACCACGATAATGAATGTTTTAACTCCAAATGCTCGTCTTTCCTTCTTCTTGCCGAATGTTCCATTGCAAAATTCCCTTTTCAACGAAAGAGTGAGATAAAAAAGCCAACCTGGATCAATTTAGGTCCATTTGATCAAACAACCATTTGCCATTTTTGCCACAGGATTAGTTTTGTGACTTACCTGCCATAATACACGAGACATAAACATGATATTGTGACGCAAGTTGAGTCTGCGCAGTAGTGATATCAGCCACGGAGTTGATAGTAACGCAAACCAATTTTTCATCACCGGCAAGAAAGTTTGAAGAAACAAATTGATCGTTCTGGGGTTCTGTACACTTTTGTCAAGAGAAAAGAACAATGATAAAGGAAAATTGCTAAGCCTTTAGGATGAAGCTGCAAATGGAATTATGGCACTTAACAGTTGCTTTGTTGTATTTTGGAGCCATGAAATGTTTAGCTGTTAGACAGGCTATTTTGATCGATATCACAACATTTTGTGGGACCACGATGCACTGGTAAATAGGCTGCCTTCAACAACCCAAGCCAATTATCAGGTATGTCTTAGATAAACATCTAGTAGATGTTTATCTAAGACATACCTGAGAATTGGTACGTGTGTTTAATCAAGAATTGAGAAAATTTGGAGTTATACCACAAATTAAATAATTCCGTCAAAAACTACGTCTGTTTAATTCAACTTTTTAGTATTACAGTGAAAAGTATTCTTCACTCTTTTTTAATTATTTCAGTTCTACAAGTTTTGCTTAAGCCCTGAAATTATATTCTATTGAAGGAAAAAAAACTTATCTGTTGATAGAAAGTGTCCAAAGTCCGATCACGATAACTGACTTTCGTTTTTTTCTCGAAATTAGAAGACTTCTGGAGGGAACAAAATAAATCAGGTTTCTTATCTACCTTAAAGCTATTAATGAGCAAAAAATAAAGAAATTTGATTTTTTCAACTTCTGCCGCAGCAAGCGCGGTTTTTCCTGAAAGATCTTTTTTACTAGCTTGTATATGCTCATGCTCAGCTAGCATCCAAGCAACCCTTAAAATATAATTATAGTTTCAGTTAGTGTTTGTTTATTCAACAGTTCATTCATCATTCAGATCATTCACAGTGTTTTAATCAATCACAAGGAGGACTCCAGGCAATTAGTCTGTTCTAAAGAGAGATAATAATTATAACCTGCAGTGGTGGATGGGCATGTTATATTTAACTGATACATTGCCACTTCATTACACCTTTACCTGCAGTAAATTCAGTACCAGCCAGTTCAGCTGTTGCCAAGAAATTATCCAAAGCACTTTGTTCTGTGATGGACTGGGGGTTGGGTCCAGCATCAACATCAAGCTCACTGCAATGCAACTTTAAGAAAGAAGTAAACATATGTAACTTTTTCAAAATATTTCCCTACCTGTGAAAATGGAGGTGGTTTCATTTGCACTTTGTTCTGTATATTTTTTTTATTAATTTCTCTCTTTATTTAATTTGCATTTTTAGTGCAAAACTCTCAAATTAACGAAAGTTAACTTAAAACACAACGGTTCAAATGATTGAAAACTTCAACTGGTGGGCCGCGTGTGTGACTTTTCAATAAGGGAAATCTTTCTCCCGGATGAAGTTGTCGCGTGATTTAGTTGTCACGTTTGGTCTTTCAACATCTTACAAGTACACATGAAACAGCGTTTCAGACTGAAAGGTGAACTCATTTGACTTATGTTTGGCCATATTGCATTCTGCACTGTCCTTTGAGTCTCTGAGTTTCTTTTCTTTGTTCACTACTTCACCAAAATTTTGGTATGTAATTAAAGCACTTAAAAGTTTCCCAATTAGTTTACATAATGTCAAGATTATCAATTGATGCGCCAAAAAAAATTTAAAAAAAGATAAGAAAAGTACCTGCAGTAAACACACTCCTGCACAATACAAAAATCGAAATCAATCACATTACAGTTGAATTTCATCTTAATTTGACCGACGTTAACACTGTGTTTCAAACTGTTGAAGCTAATATTTGTGAAGTTGTTGCATGTAATGAACGTAGGTGTCATTAAAAGCAATAACTAAAATTAAATGCGTTAAAGTGACACTCGTAAACCAAAGGCTGTGGATTGATTAACCCTTCACTGTCGACCCCAATGTACTGCTCAGTGCCAAAGCTGATGTGCGTAATTAATGAGGCAACACCGCAGAGCCAAATGAAAGCTTAAATAGCTCTTAAATAATTTCATAAACATAACGACAAGGACACATGGTTTTAAAACTGTATTGAAACATTTACTAATAGCTAATTTCAACGTGGTTACCTTCATAATGGATGTTAAAACAGATTTTTGAACATTATACAGATTCAGAAGGCCTTCCATGATCGCTCAATCTTCTGCATATATTTTTCCATAACGCTTTTACCAGTGGATTATTTTTCTGCTTCCCATCTTGCTTAACATCTTTTTCACTTTCAGCATTTAAACATCTCATATTCGTGCTGATATTATACGTGTAACAAATAATTTCTTCAGCCAGGAAGAAGAAAACAAGATGGCAGACAGATTACAGCCAAAAATTTTGAAAAAACTGAGAGGCAGGGTTCCGGAGACTGATGACGAGCAGTTACTAGGCTACAAAAAGCCTTTCTGAGTCTCATTTGCTGACAGCTTTTGAGTTCAGTGTGCCAGGGTTTCAACTGTGGTCTTCATTTTCTTGACGTACTCAGTACGTCATTTAGGCACATGAAGTACAGAAATCATGACGTACTCAGTATGTCATAGTGGCAGTGAAGGGGTTAAGGTGGTACATATGGCTGAAGCGCAAAGACATTTTTCTCGCAGTTTGGCTTATATTGTAGCTTTTGTGTAGTTATGTTGTTATTTTCGGAGTAGAGGCTCGCTGTCCGCTTTTATGCCCGATTATGGTATGCCACGTGACTGATGATTAAGTCACAGAATTGTTTTTATACAGGCATTTGATGGTACAAAGAAGAAAGCTATTCAAAGAAAAGGGATAGAGAACATAAAGTAATTATTATTTTGAGTGACATTTTAGGTGTCAATTTTCACACCTTTAATGGAATAGTGAATTTAGGGATTTCAACAAAATTAATAAAATATGGGCTCTTTTTAGACGCATTTCAGCCATATGTACCACCTCAACATTTAAAACTTGTGAAAACCGATGTTATTTGATTTATTCATTTCAGTCAATTATAATTAACTACTGGATGAGGTTTTAGTGATATCTGGAATAATCATGGTCAAGGTAAGTGTCATCAGCAAAAAGCCAAAGGATTCGACTGATAACACTTAACAAGATATCACAAAAATCGAATCTAATAATTGTTTTATTATACATTGTTTTAAAGAAAACATCCACAAACTATATATTCCTGGCTTCAAGAGTCCTCATGGGCCTGATGAGGATAAGTAAGTAAGTATATCAACACTTGTGCTAATTACTTTTTGCCGTCCAGCTCCTGAATGTTTTCCCCTCAAGATGTTGGTGGAACAGTTCCTTCCAACTATTGTCAATCTTTTTGTGTTTTCTTAATCTCAATAGTTTACCATTTTTTTTAATTTCTTGATCGATTGAAAAAAGGAATCCATGAGCCATGTTTTTACTTCACTGTGTGCAAGATGTCACTCAATTGCTCTGGAAATCATGCATTGCGCACGCAACCTACAGATTATTCACTAATCTGCTAGCAGATTAGTGAACAAACTGTAGGTTGCGCTGATTCCCAGAAATAAATACCGGTATTAGCTGTAGACTCTGAGTCAATGAGAAGACAGATAGCAACTACAATGTATAATATCGATTATCGATGAGAATCGAAAATCACAGGAACCCTTTGCGTTTGATAATTTGCAATTGTTCATTGATTATCGATATCAATCGATTTATTGTTATTGTTTGTCATTGACTTTTATCAATCATTGATTTCATCGATTGTTTAGGCCCTGCAAAAATCCAAATGTAGTGCGAGCAAATGGGATTTATGCCAAATACAGCTCAGTAGTGTGAATATAATACTGAAAAGTTCACGCCCCTCGCGGGCCGGCCCCGCCGCCCCCGGCCGCTCTCCCCTCCGCCCGGCGCGGGCCGCCCCCCTTGGGGGCGGGCGCGGCGGCGCGGGCCTCCCCCTCTCGCGCGCGGATTGGGTGTCTCTTGCGCCTCCCCCGCCCCTCCTTTCGGTGGGTCAGTCGCGATATGTATCTCCTCTTGAGCGCGGTGAAAAGTTTGGTATAAAATGTGCGCTAAAAATGTTAACGTTTCGAGGGTTCTCCCTCTTCTTCAGTGGATAAATGCCTGATTTAATGTAACTAACTATTTATCTACTGAAGACGAGGGGCAAACCTCGAAACGGCTGGTGTTTAACATTTTCAGCGCACATTTTATACGAAACTTTTCAATTTATTTAGCGCTAGTTTTGTTTTGTAGTAATAAGATAAATAATGATGACTTACCCAGCTATTTGCGTGCTTCGTATTTCCACCGCTCTTAGCCCTCTTTCTTATGATACTTTTCCCTAAAGACGGATCCGTTTTTTTACCCATTTTTCTTAAAAAATGACACACATACACAAATCAAGAGCGAGAAGAAAGAAGGAAGCGAGAGCACGCCGCTGAATTTTTCAATCCTGCTTCATGTATTCATTAATTTTCTGTCCTCTTTAGGGCGATCGTCGGAAGCGGGGGCCGAGGGGGGGGGGGGTGGGGATGAAGGCGGAATCCCCACCCCACCCCCGATTCTATGTCCTTATTCTTACTAATTTTGCGATCTTTGCGATTTCAAAGTAATCGCGAAATTTAGTACGCGCAAAGAAAACATTAGCAGGGACCTTCAGGGTCCTTATTCTTACTAATTTTGCGATCTTCGCGATTTCAAAATAATCGCGAAATTAAATTTAGTACGCGCAAAGAAAACATTAATAGGGACCTTCAGTTCGGAGTACGAGTACGAGATTGAGTACGAGTACGACTTTTCAAACACTACAGTAATCTCGTACCAATAGTCTTCTTTTCAAATGGTCAGCAACAGAGAGGAGTGAGGCTCTGGGAACGTAACTGGATTGAAATTCGACAGTCGTACTCGTACTCGTAGTCGTACTCCAATTGAAGGTCCCTATTGCGCGAAATTTTAGCACGCGAAAATTAATACCATATTATATGTCAAACCCGTCAAACGACCTTCAAAAATATCTTTCCGTCTTGTTTTTGTCTAGCACCCTTCCTCTAATTACTGTTTCGCTCTTGTAAATTGGCCAAAACCTCTTTAGTACAGTCACCAAAGTTTCAGTTTGCAGGCTCCCTGTAGTTACATTGAGCCAGACCCCAGACCTTTGTACATTTCCAGTAGTTGCTTAGTTTTTGACGACTGCTCCATAAAACAATGACAAAATCGCAAAATTTAATACACTATTTCTCTCATTTTTCTTGCAATCGCGAACATTAATACTTATGCGCGAAAATTAGTAAGAATAAGGTACATGATATGTCACAGGCAGACCACCCTATGTGTTCGTGGTTAATAATCGTTCACATGAGACGAACAAAAGAAATATGTTGAAATCTATGAGAGTTATGAATAAAGCTCTGAAAATTACATTGCTAAATGAATCTCAAGTGGAATGGTGACTTGGATAAAGTGAAAATAAATGAAGAAGCGTTCTCAAGTCGAATATTTTTATTTTTATTTATTTTTTATTATTTTCACTTTATCGAAGTCACCATTCCACTCAACATTTATCATTTTGACATATTGAGCCTTGCAGCTATGGCACGACATGTGTCACACATTAGAACCTAGTATATGACCTCGCTCACCACGAGTCTCCCATAGCTCAGTGGTTTGAGCGTCCAACCGGTATTCTGGAAGGACATGGGTTCGACTCCCGTTGGGAGAACTCGGAAAATCTTTTTCCCGAGTATTCGACTTGAGAACGCTTCTTCATTTAAATTAATCTCGTTCTAAATATTTCAATTAAGGTGAATTAAATGTTTATCGACTCGTGTGAGTTGTTTTTTCGCGTTCCTGGGCCTGACTAGTCCCCAGTCGTCTTTTGAGTCCGTCTTTTGAGGACAGGTCGCCCACTACCTCTCGGAACGAGTTAATTTATTGGTTCTTAAAACAATAGATAACAGGTAACAACAATGCCCCTAGCCCTGAATAACATTAGAGGTAGTGTTTACAGCGGGTGAATGAAAATAGAGGTTCCAGAGAGGTAGTGTCTTACTGTCTAGGAAGCTGGGGAAGGAAGAAGAGAAGCCATCATCTGATCATGCTTCGCGTCTTGCAATTTTCGCATAAGGGACGACTGGGGACGAGTCAGTTCTGTATCACCCACTTATGTAATAATTAACCACTAATGTAATACTTACCACTAATGTAATAAATATCAACCACTAACGTAATAAATATCAACCACTAATGTAATACTAACCACTAATGTAAGAAATATCAACCACTAATGTAATAAAAAATGCTAACCACTAATGTAATAACTTTTAATCTTTATTATTATACATTGGTGTCACCAGCTTGATTTTGATTGGCTATAAGCACGCAGCTAATTCTTGCTTGCTGTTTCTCTTACGTCATACCTACAGACATTAGATTTTACATATGTAGAAGTGACGTCATACCTACAGACAATAGTTTTATGCATTCAGATTTTGCAGATTTTGTGCAGATTTTGTGCGCGCTCTTGTCTTTACAAGTGCAGCTCAGGAATGTGCATAATAAAACAATTATTGGATTCGGTTTTCGCATGATAGCGATAATTATCAAGGCCTCAGTTTCTGTTATCCGCCTCAGCCTTCGGCTTCGGCAGATAACAGAAACTTTGGCCTTGATAATTATCGCTATCATTTTACCGTTTTTTCTGGCACGAAATCGGGAGAACCTTAACAGACAGTCTTAACCACGCCTTCCAATCGGGGAAGCTCTCTATCACCCAGAGAAGAGGGATTATCTCACTAATTCCGAAAAAATCTAAGGACAAATCTATCTTAGAAAACTTAAGACCAATTTCGCTTCTAAACGTAGACTACAAAATCCTCACCAAAGCTATCGCAAAAAGACTTGAAAAAGTACTACCCAAGATCATAAATGCCGACCAAACTGGCTATGTCAAAGGTCGATATATCGGTGAAAATATTCGCCTAATACAAGATACTATTTATTTCACAAGCCAAACAAATTGTGAAGGTATAGCTATCTTTCTTGACTTTAAAAAAGCTTTTGACTCGATAGAATGGAACTATCTATATGCCGCTCTTAACCTCTTCAACTTCGGGCCTGATATCCTAAATTGGATCAAAATAATATATAACGATGTTTCCAGTTGTGTCATCAATAACGGTCATGCTTCTGATTTTTTCTCGCTACAACGCGGAGTTCGACAAGGTTGCCCCCTATCCGGAATTCTGTTTATCTTAGGAATTGAATTATTTGCAAGAGCCTTAAAGAACAATGCTTCCATCAAAGGCATTCAAGTTGGTGACAACGAAATAAAAGTAGCACAATATGCTGATGACACCACTGTTTTTGTCCGCGATCTAAAATCAGTTCATGAGCTGCTTAGTTTTCTTAAAGATTTCAGTTCCATCTCCGGCCTAGAGATTAATACCGCGAAAACTGAAGCAATGTGGTTAGGGCAGTGGAAAAACAGACAGGACACTCCCTTCGGCTTCAAATGGCCGAAAGAACCGATACTTTCTTTAGGTGTTTTCTTTTCACATAACCAAATTGATGCAGATGAACTCAATTTTGGTGCTAAAATAAGAGACCTAGAAAAATCGCTGAGCGCGTGGCAAAGAAGAAAGCTAACGCTATATGGAAAAATTAATATAGTTAAAACACTAGGTCTCTCTAAACTGATCTTTAATGCTTCAGTCCTGCACGTCCCATACCACTTTATCGAGAAAATCAACAAGATTACGTTCAACTTTATCTGGGACGGAAAACCATCTAAAATCAAAAGAACTACCATAATAGGAGAAAAAAAGAACGGTGGACTAAAAATGTGCGATTTTACAATTATGGAAAAGGCACTAAAGACAGCTTGGATCTACAGAATTCAAAGCAACTCATCCGCTGCATGGAAATTCATTCCGGACCACATTATGCGACACCACGGCAATCTCACTTTCTTAACGCATTGTAACTATGATGTTAAATCTCTAAAGCTTGAAAATCTGCCGGATTTCTATTGCTCAATCTTAAAATATTGGCAAAATTTTAAAACACTAGATGACAACAACAGTGATATTAAACAGGAAATTCTATGGAATAACTGCAGCATTCTTATCGACAGAAAGCCAATCTTTTATAGAAATTGGTTCGCCCAAGGAATTGTTCGTTTGCACCATTTACTGAACGAGCATGGACTTTTTTACAACCTTGCTGAGTTTAAAATAAAATACAACCTTAACGTGCCTTTCACCGTCTACTACGGCCTCCTCGATGCCATACCACGTGCGTGGAAAAATGAACTAAAACTGTGTAACCATACCGACATTGTCAACCAAAATAGTGAAACACTCTTATCGACTGCTTCAATTTACTCTACTTTCCTAGATAACTCCTTCAAACCACCAACTTCGCAAAGTAGGATCCTTCGTCATGGCTTTACTGAGAGTAATGTCCAAAAGGTTTATCAACTACCTTTCATTATTACAAAAGAAACCCAAATCATCATGTTCCAATATAAAGTTATACACAACATACTCCCCACACAGATGAGCCTTTATCGTGATGGCCTTTCTGACAACGACATCTGTCTTCTTTGCAATACTGAAAAACAGAATTTAAACCATTTGCTTGTCAATTGCTTAAAAACAACCTCCTTCTGGAAATTATTTGAAGACTGGTGGTATGAAAAGTCCCAAGAACGACTATCTCTAACTCAAAGCATCATACTATATGGTTTTTTCGGTAAGACATCACACTGGCAGGCACTTAACTATTCAATTATCCTGGGAAAACACTATATTTTCTGCACAAATGGTGACCAAGGCGAACTGTGTTTCCGAACGTTTCTTCTTCGTCTTCGCGACAAATTGCAGATACTTAGAGAGAGTGCAATCGCAAGTAAATGCTTAGACCAATTTCAGCGTACGTGGGCTTTCCTTCTGTAAGACTTCTTTTATAACATTCTAAATTCGTACTGTATATTTGAAGCATATAAGTATTGTAGGTAAAGTAGGATAATTCAAAATTAGGCGGAAAATTTGTAATTTTTGTAGTGTTATGTAGTGTTACTAGTGTGTAAGCGTGTATTATATATGAAGTAAAATTGTGTAAAAAAAAAAAAAACCTGTATACTAGTAGTAAGTACTGTAGTTTATAAAATTATTGTATAGTAAGTAGTGTAGTATAAGTATTGTTGTTGTAAGTAGTATTGTAACTAGCGTATGTTTTTGCTTTGTAAGTAGTGTTTTTTTTTTTTTGGTGTTGCAATAATAAAAAAAAAAAAGGAAAGAAAAAAAAAAAAAAAATTATCGCTATCATGCTCAACCTCATCCAATAATTGTTAAATGTAATAAAAATCTTAACCACAAATGTAATAACAGGGTGACCACCAATGTAACAAACTTTAAGAAAAGTGCCGTTAGGTCGCAATAATCGTAAATAGAAGAAGATTTTGAATGAAAACTGAAACGTCCCTTTTTATTGGAAGGTATCTACTGTTCTACATTCAACTGTATAAAGCCTGAATCAAATACAACAACAACGTAAATGGCCGTGCAATAGGTAAACGCAAGTTGAGAGTAAAGGTGGATTTCCACTGTCGCGTTTTTGTTGACGCACGTTAACGTAAGTAAAAATTGTAAACGTACGTAAAAATGAAATTTTACGCGCGCGATTACGTGCGTCGAATTTACGTTGTCCAATTTCCAATGCCACGTCTTTTTCTTGGTATTTACCTACGTTACACGCACGTATACGCACGTACCGCTCGCGAGTGTTTCCAAAAAAGTTGAACTGAGTTCAACTTTTTTCGCGGCTGTCTGCGGTTACGTAGCGATTTATCCAATCATACTTTTGGATTTTGTCACATGACACCACTTACCATGTGGAAATCCACCTTAAGTCGCCTATGCTTTCCCAAGGACAAAAACATGTTCTAACAAACATTGTTTTTTGTTTTTTTTTTTTTCAATGTAATGAAACTCAACAAACGTTCAACAAAGAAGAACATGTCAATCCCACAATATCAGAAAGAATATACTTTTGCCCCAACCTCGTACCCAGGGCCTCTCTCCTTTTTCTCCCTTGTCGTTGAGGAGAGAGACCCTGGTTGACCCTGGTCACGTGACCACCCAAAATCTGGGTGGTAATAAAATAACCTGGTAGGGAGGGGTAACAGAGTCTTTTTTCGTCCATGTGAGAAATCTACCATGCCGGGGTGAGAGGGTTTAAATAATTGTTCCCACTCGTCAGCAGGTGTTTTAATTGGCGCTTTGTTTCCAAAAAAAGGAACTCCAAAAAAGTTCTTCTTTTATTCCGTTGACTCGAGTTTATGCCGGGTTTGTGCGGAGGTATGTGATAGAGATTGTAGCAATAATCTGTTCTTTGAAGAAATGAACGGAACAGCGTTCTTTTTGCCGTGGCCGAAGCGCTTCACTACTTCGAGGAGATTTTCCTCAGTTTAATAATAGTGTGTAGGCAATTAGTTTTGTATTGCGATTCAACTATTCGTTTTGAAAACTAAGCAGGCAATATTATTTTAGGTTCTTAGTAGTTCTTACTACGAGCGAAGAGTTGTACACAAATTTAATTTTCGGCTTCGCAACGAGGTACATAAATTTCGAGTTTAAGCCGTAAATTTTCTCACAGAAACTAAAAGAAATTCAAACGGTGTATCTAAGCAAGGTTTTCCGAAGTGCTGAGCAACGACAAAACAGAAAAGATTGACCAAAATTAACTTTATTTAACGTGAACTTGCTCTAGATCTGACAAACAAGATTAGTATGCCATCTTCCGCGAGCAAGCGCACGCTGTAAATTACAAACTGGCTGTTTTGAAGTATTTTCAAACAATTACCTGCCTTTCCTCGCCTTCATCAAGCCTCCTTTTACTCTGAATAACTCGTAGAGATGAATAAGTGTACGGCAAAAGTTGTTTGAACTGTGCAAACGGCAAGAGAGAAGGAGCTTATTGTGGAAAAGTTTTGAATTTCCATGCATGCGTACGTGAGCGGTACCCGATCCAGTGCAACGACATCAATTTCAATTTTAGAACCAAAAAGGCCCGGGTAAAGGCTGTTTCACTTTTAAGGTAATATTGACGTCGTATCTAGAAGAACACAGCGCTTTCAGAAGACAACTGGCTAGAAGAAAAACACACTTGGACTATCAGCCGCCATTTTAAACCAAAATCATGATCTTGCATGTCCCTTCAATACCCTGGAGAGTAGTTTTTGTTCATCTTGACAAAATTGGTTGAAAGATCCACCCTAGCCTGCGAACGCAGACGTATTTCCGCCCCGCTGCGGTAATTTTTTGCCACCCAGATTTTGGGTGACACGTGACCAGGGTCAACCAGGATCTCTCTCCTCGACGACAAGGGAGGAAAAGGAGAGAGGCCCTGGGTACGAGGTTGCTTTTGCCCATGCCTGATCATTCTGAACGAAAGCACATACGGTGAGGTACGGCATTGGACGGTTGACGTCAATCGTCCAATAGCAGAAACATTACGCAGCAGCGACTTTGATAGTACAGAGCTAAATGGTCGCCAGGTTTGAAAATTATGACAAAAAATCCAAATTATTTCATTATAAAGGTAGCAAAAACACAAAAAACTGAGCTTTGAGGGAAAGTCACTTGGTTTTAAAGCTTAAAGCTTATAGGAAAGAAAATACGTTGGCCACTGTTTCACGGAAACTCGACGCTGAAATGAGAACCCATTCAACTGCGTTTTATGAGGGCCTCCATGGGGGGTCCATGTCTTCTTCCCAACAAAAGTTCCCTTGTATTCCCTCTTCCTCCTTAAAAGAATTTATTCGATTTTAGGTGACCGTTTTTCAGTCAATCCTCTGTAAGCTTAACCAAAAAGTCTTTCCGACCTGGGTCAACTCTTCTTGCCTGGTAACCCTTTTTGCAACTCAGGTTGATACATAGCCTGCGTTGCAGACGAACAAAATCCCGGTATAGTCCGGGGTTTGGTTCGTCTGCAACGCAGGCTAGTTGATACAAGGGTTGACAATTTCATGAAAAATGTCAGCGAACACTGGGTTGGCATTTTGATACTTGTAGCCATGTTTGTTGGTTTTCTTCTTTTATTGTATAAGCCACCGCAGCTCAGCTTTATAGTTACCCATTTCCAGTTTTTGGCGACACATAGCTGATAAGGATAAGCACGAATAGGCAACCAGGGTTCATGTAAACATTAATTTTTCCACACTTAGCGGCAAGCCGACCCCGGCTAGTGAAAGTGAAAAGCGAAAAGAGACCCTTAGTTTGGCAATCTAATGTGAGATACTTTTTGGCGTTGAATACAACGGAAAAATGTCTTGTGTGATTTGCGATTTTTTTTTTTGCCATATGATCCTTTAAATCTTATAAATAAAAAATAGTTGAATCCTGATAACTAGAACCCTAAAAAAATGGAACGTCCCGCTAACTCGAACCTTTTTTGATTCCCCTCCGGGGGTAACTTAAACTCCCGACAAATCGAACCTTTTTTCGGTTTCCCTAGAAGGTTATCGGAATTTAATTGTAAGATTGTTACATCAATGGTCACTAAGTTATTACATTAGTGGTTACAAATTTATTGCAATAACATTAGTGGTTCATATTTGTTACATTAGTGGTTAGTATTACATAAGTGGGTATTTATTACATTAGTGGGTCATACATAATTTTAAGAGGCCGTCTTTCTGAAAAACACCCACTCAAATTCGCGTCAACAAAAAAATCTGCCTGAAACTCTGGCAACTAAAATATTTTACCGAGGCTCGAACTAAAACAGATTTGGTTTGATTCAAAATGATTTTCTGCCAGCTTTAGGAGCCACAAAATATTTTGCCCCTTAGGGCCTGCTGCAACGTCTGGAAAATTAGAAAAATAGGCATTTTTCGAGCCGCTGTCAAATATTTCATTCGCATCGAACACCGACAATTTTTATATCAATTTACTCATAAACATTTGGTAGTTTTCTAAGAAAGTAGCAAGTTCTCCCTCGATGTATCTGGAAATGCGAAAACAAGGATATAATGACCTCTACTGATTGGTATCGAACGGAGGTTGGAAAATGACCTGGATTTAGAAGCGAATATTTCAATTTAGGGACCTAGCTGATAACTCAACTCTACACAGCCGAAAAGTGTAAATCTTTATCGCCTAAAGTATGCAAAATCTTACGTTCGTTTTCAGTATTTTAAAACGCCTATTTTGCTAATTTTTCAGACGTTGCAGCGGACCCAGAGGGGCAAAATATTTAATGGCTCCTAACGAGGCCAGAAAATTATTTTGAATCAAACCAAATCTGTTTTAGTTTTAGGCTTGGTAAAGTCTTTCAGTTGCCAGAGTTTCAGGCAAAATTATTTTTTGACGCGAATTTGAGTGGGTGTTTTTCAGATAGACAGCCTCTTAAGCATCTTTGTCCTATGTTACGTTCGGCCGAAGGCCGGTAAGAGGAGAAATGGAGACTCCTTTTCGTCCTATGTATAAAACATAGGACATAAAACCCTTTAGCCTGCGAATACAGCCGCCTCTCATTCGCTCCCGCTACGAAGAGCGTGCGTTTCGCGCGTAGTAGCGGGAGTGAATGAGAGGCGGCTGTATTCGCAGGCTAAAAACGCTTATGAAAGCCCAGGAACGCGAAAAAACAACACACACGAGTTGATTAACATTTAATTCACTTTATTGAAATATTAAGAACGAGATTCATCAAGAGAATCCTCTCTTGGATTCATCTAGAAATGTAATTTTCAGAGCTTAATTCATAACTCTCATAGATTTCAACATATTTCTTTTGTTCGTCTCATGTGAACGATTATTAACCACAAACACATGGGGTGGTCTGCCTGTTGATATATAGCATGTCCGAAAATCTATCTTTTGTTTAAAGTGTATATGACATGAAAAATATTTTCTCCTTATTTGAAAGGCCTTTTGAAATACAGAAGAATGGCGTTTTTTTTTTCGAAATATCTTTTTTCGTTTCAGAGATATTGATGTTTTTGTATTATGCAAATTAGATCAGTGATGACGTCACAAGATTTGACTCTAAAAATGGTAAAATACTGAATAAACAATATCTCTAAAACTATTGAAACAGTGTTCTTGAAACTTGGCACCACAAATGTGCATCACAAAAGGAACAAAATGACACCCTTAGTATTGTTGCCATAGCAACTCTTTCAGCTCCAGTCTCTCTCTGTCAAAAAGACAAATACACATTGAGTGGCAAACTTAAAAATGTCAAATTCGCTCAAATTGTAGCTACCGTAATGATTCAATTTAGCGCCCGGGGCGCTTATTTACTTTTCGCACCTCAAGGGAGGGCGCTTATTCGAGACAGGGCGCTTATTTAATTTTTTGAGAAACAACCAAATGTTAAAAAGAAAACTAAAATAAATATTAAAATATCTAACAATAACAGAAACAGTAAGAAGAAATGTAAAGCGATGGACAATGTAAGTTTTATTAAAGGAACATGTACTAACAATAATAAAAACTTAGAAGATTTTGTGTATTTTTAAACTCTATATTATATTTTTAATTTTATTATGCATGTGTATTTGTATTCTAGGTAATTTTTAAATAATCATGTTATGTATATTTCAGTAATGTCATGAAATTTTAAAGAATATAAAGAACTGTATAAGTTATTTTCTATTTTTTATCTGTAATTAAGTTTTAAAGGTCTATACCAGCCCTAGACTGCCATCTTTATAGACCTTTGTTTTCAAATAAAGTATGTATGTATGTATGTAACAGTATGTAGTAACAAATTGTTTAAATATATACTATATACAAGGCTAAAAAGAGTTAAAATGGTAAAATTAATATGATAAAACCAAACGTTTTCGGCTGTTTGCCATCATCAGGGTTGAAGAGACCGTCCGCACGCATGCATTTATATCTTATGTAATTCCCGTTGGGAAAAGTTTACTGACATAAGAAATGACTTGTTTGTTCAAACTGGGGCGGAATTGTTGGATCATTAGACCCTCAACGATTCTACGCTTGTGGAATGTCTGTGCTGAAGAGAGAACACGCCAGGTGAAAGAATGCGATGGGTTTTCCCGCAGGTGTTTTGCAGGTTCAGAGGTGTGAGCAGGATTTGAATGTTCCGCAATTCGCACTTCTAAATTTCGCACAGTCTCGCCAATGTAGTCAACCCCACAAGAACAATCTCCTTTGTAAACAACTTTGGATCTGTGAGTGTTTTTGTCTTTGTTATTAAAGAGGCTTTTGATGCGCCTTGTTTGCCACAGGACTACAAAGATGAAGTTGAAATTAGTAAACTTGTTGAGTTTAGCAATAAACGTTTTACTAAGTTTTTCGTTTTTGCCGCAAAACGGGAGCTTGATGAAAACTTTCTTACGTTCTTCGAAGAGAAAATCTGGAATGATGTTGTCGTCTTGTGATGAGTCGGTTAGGAAGTTGTTGATTGTATGCGAGATAAAACGTTTCGGATAACCTGCTTCGATGAAAGAAGTTTCTAAAGTTTTAATGTCCTTCTCAAAATCGGTGGAGATTCGTTTGGCTCTATGGAGTGCGCCAGTGATGCAATTCCTTTTCCACTTGGTAGGGACCTCAGATTTCCAATGTGTTGGTAATTTCCCCGGTTTCTTAAAGACGCTGCAATTGAACTTGTTGGTGTAACTAAAGGCAGTATCAAGAAAGTGGTCGGGGTATTCTTCGACAGTGAAAACAATGTTAGGGTGGTAGCGATTTAGGCGTTCAAGTAGAGCATCAGGCTCGCCCTTTTTCTTCTTAGAGAAACAATCATCAACATATCGATCATAGAATGGTGGGTTGAAAGGTCGGACTACATCAGCTTCTAGTTTGGCCATGAAAATGTTAGCAAGGACTGGAGATAGTGGGTTGCCCATGCCGCATCCATCGATTTGTTTATAAAGCTTGTCGTTAAAACTGAAAACTGTATTCTTGGTGACATTACAGAGAAGACGTCTAAAGAGTAACTTTGAGCTGAGTTGTGGTAGCTTGTTGTTGGTGTAGATTTCATAAATGATGTGGTCGATGGTTTCATCGAGCGGAACTTCAGTGAAGAGAGAGGACACATCATATGATACCAAGACTTCGTCATCATCAACAGTTCTATTAGTTAGACGCTCAGCGAAATCGGTGGTAGTTTTGATGCTGTATTCATTCTCAGTGAGAGGGAGTAAGTAAGAGGCTAGGAATTTAGCTGTTTCGTAATAAAATGTTCCTGCTCACACCTCTGAACCTGCAAAACACCTGCGGGAAAACCCATCGCATTCTTTCACCTGGCGTGTTCTCTCTTCAGCACAGACATTCCACAAGCGTAGAATCGTTGAGGGTCTAATGATCCAACAATTCCGCCCCAGTTTGAACAAACAAGTCATTTCTTATGTCAGTAAACTTTTCCCAACGGGAATTACATAAGATATAAATACATGCGTGCGGACGGTCTCTTCAACCCTGATGATGACAAACAGCCGAAAACGTTTGGTTTTATCATATTAATTTTACCATTTTAACTCTTTTTAGCCTTGTATATAGTATATATTTTATAAAGCGAACATTATGGACAAATTGTTTAAAGTTCAGTTACTTTTAAAAGAATTGTTCATTTTAGCAGTGTACTGTACAGCGAATGTTCATGAATTTATCTATTCGACGTCAATGACTTCAGTAGGGACGGTTATCCACAGTAGAGGCGCTTATTAGAATAGGGGCGCTTATAAGAATGTGGCGCGCTAATTAGAATGGGGGCGCTTATTGGAATAGGGGCGTTTATTGACAATAACACATTCGAAGGGGGCGCGTATTCGGAAGGGGGCGCTTATTGGAAGGAGGGCGCTTAATCGCATCATTACGGTATTTGTAGTCCGTGTTGAGTTACCGTAATGATTCGATTTAGCGCCCGGGGCGCTTATTTACTTTTGGCACCTTAAGTGAGGGCGCTTATTCGAGACAGGGCGCTTATTTGGGACAGGGCGCTTATTTAATTTTTTTACGAAACAACCAAATGTTCAAAACAAAACTTTAATATATTTTAAAATAACTAGCAATAACATAAACTGTAACGGTAACAAATTGTCGAAAGCTCAGTTACTTTTACAAGAATTGTTCATTTTAGCAGTAAATATATACATGTACGGTACGGTGAATGTTCGTGAGTTAATCTTTTCGACTTCAGTAGGGTTAGCCACAATAGGAGCGCTTTTAGGAATAGTGGCGCGTATAAGAATGGGGGCGCTTATTGGAATAGGGGCGCTTATTAACAAAAGCACATTCGAAGGGGAGCGCTTATTCGGAAAGGGGCGCTTATTGGAAGGAGGGCGCTTAATCGAATCATTACGGTATTTATCGCTATATAATTTATTTGTCAAATAACCTTTTGTTTTGGCAGAAAATGAAAATAATAATTTCAGGCTCATTTCAGGGCCAGACACGAGAAATTTCGGCTTGAAAATTAGATAAATTAAATTTTGATGGAAACCGCTTACCTTTACTCGTTAGTAGTCATGTGGGCTCATATAGATCCTAGAGCCTCGCTTTCATGTTGCATATATAATGAGGGATGACAGTTTGCCTCGCTTTCATGTTACATTTATAATGAGGGACGACGTCATCAAATGACGTCACAATAGGTTACCATAGCAATGATGGATGAGCGGAAGTGAAAAAAACAGAAGTGGAGTGTCCAAAATCATTTTATTCTCAAAAACAAAAAACCCTAATTTTTACACTGCGGTACGTTTGCTTCGGGTCGTAATGACCGGCGCCCGACGTACGGAAAAATAGTTTGTCTCTACTCGTACGTATGAATTTGGTGCTTCTTTGTTCTCTTTATATATCGTTTTATGTAAATTCAATAAATGTTTAGAAACTGTGTTGTTTGGACTTGTTTTTGGAAACAATGTTTGTTTATATTTCTTTGAACCTGGTGGAAGCCGATTCATTCCTGTAGAAAAGTCGGCTTCGATGTTCTCCGCACGTGTTAATAACTCGTCCAGGGGAGGCATTTTAAGGACGGTGCCTCCTATTGTAACTGCGCCTTGTTCTGCGCATCACGCATGCATCGATCACACTGGGCGCGCGCGCTTTTGACTAATTTGCTCGCTCAAAATGCAATACGAATTCAACTACGCGACCAAGCGCGCGAAATAACTTTCAAAGTGGCTAGGAGCCACTAAACTCGGAAAATTTATTTGAAAAAGAATCGAAAAAAAAACTGACAAATAGATTTGCTAAAAAAATGTTAAGAATGTTGTCTCACAAAAAATGTCGAAAAGGGGTCGCGTCTCCACCATATTTATGTTGCATGAGGTCACCGAACTCGTAACCATGGTAACAATTTTTGATTGATTGGCTTTATTGTTTACGCCCCCAAAATTCCCAAATGCGTGACAAAGTTTGATCTTAGGTCTTACGTGTTCTGTACAAAATTTATTTCATGCACTTGTCCTTTGGTAGTAATGCGTATAAATTTTTTTCTGTATGTTCGTCTGATCAAACTTAGAAGCATACTTCGATTTTATCGCTAGGCATTTTCTCAGGGTCGGGCAACTCATCTACATAGGAAAAATTTTGGCAGTGTTGTTGGACCAGCGAATAATTTTTTTTAACGGTTCACTGTTTTACCGCTTTGCTGATGTCATTTTCCAGGCCAATACGGCTCCCTTGGCTGTCGATCTCTTACCGGATTTCGCCGTTTAGCGCCTCGACAGGTGTGACCTTACGCTGTGTTCTTTGTTCCTGTTCGTCCTCTTTGGGCAGGAACATGCCAGCGATGCGTGACGGTGGAATCGCAGCTTGAGGAGGCTCCAACCGCTGATCTTTTCCTCATCTTTCCTGGTCGCTTTTCTTCCATTGATTGACTGGTCTCTCGCCCAGTATCCGTCACCGCACAGTCCACTCGTGGAACATCGCTGATGTCTGTGGTGCGTTCCGATTTCCCGCTGATTTCATCTTGCTAGTTGCGATCGTTGTCAGACAGGCCAAGGATGCAGTTGCGGAGGATATTATTTGCTTCTCGTTGGCGTTGCATCGTCTGATCTACGCTTAGTACTGCATGATGAATCGGCGGGAATGGACTACCGAATCCCTGATCCGTGAAACGGGCGATCACGGAATTGAATGAGTGGATGTTTCATTCGGAAACAAACAATTATTTAATACAATCAACTTTATCTTTTTTCTCGTTTCAAGCAATTTCTTTAATTTGAACATCGAGGTAAAAGAGTTTTTCGCGTAGGCTGCAGGAGCGGGAAATATAAGAAAAAATGGGTATAGGGATCATAAAACAAGTAGCAAAAAAAAAATTTCAATAATTAGTAGTGTAGGGTGGTAGAGATAATGTATCTGATATTCGACGGCTAATTAGTCTGAATACAGTGAAAGGAAGATTTTGTAAGTAAATTTGGGCGTTCTCTGACGTTTTGAAAAAAATTCAAAATCCAGATGGCGGATCCAAGATGCGCTGTTTATATGATGTCATTGTCAGGATGTACTCATCAGCCCACGTGATATAGCAAAAGATAGATTTTGGGACATACTGTATATCCTGTAATTTCCGGGTTCCGTTTTATCTGGCTGGGCACGGCTGTCGAGGCGGCTTCTGTGGCTTCCGTCAGTCTTATTTGGTGCGGGGTCCCCTTCTTCTCCCCCCCGGCTTCCTCTCTCCCGTCTTCTGCGTCTCGTCTTGCCTTCTTTCTGTCTTTTGCCTGGTCAGTGGTTTCTTCCTCTGCTTTGCTGCGGTCTGGAAATAGCTGCTATCTGCTTTGCAGTGCGCCTTCCGCTGGACCTGGCCTTCCACGACTGTCCTTTGCAAATCCTCTCACGTGAGACTTACCAAAGATAGCGCAGGGTTTGAAGGGATAAACGGTTTTGTAGACAACATTGTCATGCAGGGCACACTTTATAATGAAATAACGTAAAGCGAAAGATCCATCGCTATCTCCAGTCAGAAAAAATCCTTGTCTATACTAACAATAGAGCTGCAGCGACACGTGCGGCTTTACCCCTGGCCAGTTTACTGTCAAAATTTCCTATCGGAACATATTGTCATTCTTTCGCTCCAACAGGCCAGCTCTTTTAGATGAGGTCCACTTCTGAAACACAGACACGCGCGTGCTGCCCTCGTGCTCCGCTTGCCCCAAGAGAACGCAAATATCCGTCTTTTTACAACTAGCAAGGTGACGAAAGCATTTTTGTCTTCTTCTTTGACACCTCCGCATCTGGAGTGAGACGAGTCAACAAAATGGAAATTGAGCAAGCCATTTCATTACTTCTCTATCTTCCCTAAAGCAAATTGACTTTCAAACAAAAACTGTTTGCGTGCTTGGTTAGTAGACCTGCAATGGGATGAATTGAATTTTTTTACGTCGAACTTTCAAGTGCTGAAACAGGGACGAACGTTAACTTTTATAATTGCATTTCTTTTGTAATACTGACTAATAATAATAATAATAATAATATATATAAAAAACTACACGGTAAAGCTAGCTGTGGTGCCGGTACAAAAAATTAAAGTCAAAACATCCTAAAAATATAGAAAAAAATTCAAATAACAACAATAAAACAAAAAAAATCATCGTTCAGAATGACAGTCTGCGTGGATAACGCCTCAAGCTAAATTTGTGCCTTGCCTCTTATTATGTTAAACGACTAAAATACTAGTTACGTGTGAGCACTGCTTGCGTGGCGCGAACATCAAGCACTGGTTTAATAGTATGTCATCATGGGGATGTCAGAATACGCCGGCGCCACAAATCTACCGGTGCGGGTCATAGGAAAATACCACTGCAGACAACGTCTTGTCCATCTTCTGATAAACACTGAAACAGCTCAACATTACTTGGCGGACATCCCTTCCCTCGTGGAGGGCGCGCGGAGATATCAGTTCGCATGACGGTAAAAATTTGGGACATGTCGATGACATCAGGTAGTAGTGACAACCTGCGCGAGCGGTATCGATGTCAACTCGCGAGAAAAAATCATAGTCTCATAGGTTCTTCAGCTCGGTCAAACAGTGATGAATGGCGAGCGAATCAAAACGGAAGGGGAAAATAATTGAGATGAAAATAAATCATAAATTGTTAACTATAAATTTGAAAATGCAAAAATTATAAATCAGCATACCATGTACCACGCCCTCACCATCCTCATCTCTCGTGTCACCCCCGTCCCCCCACCCCCTACTCCCCACCCTTCCTCCCACCACAATCTCGCTACCTCGCGGTCACCGCCCAGTCGCCGCAATCGGGCCCGCTTCCGTGAAACCGCCATGGCTGGCAGTCATCCACTTCACAATTGTCCATGATCGAATTGTCGACGAACGAACAAACAAGCTTCAGAGGCGGAACTCAGTTGAAGTCCAAACATTTTACAAACGTGCGGCCGTCTGACGGGGAGATCGACCGATTTTCCGGTGTCTGGATTTGGGACTCATCTTTGGATGTCAGATATCTGTTTTGAAAGGAGCACGATTCAGGAGAAGATGTCGACAATGTTTCTTTGGTGGGCCGAACTGAAGCAACGTGTTCATTGTCACGCAATTCTGGCATAACATTCCCTTCGCTCTCGCTTAGAACGACTACTTTGCAGGAAAATCAAATAATATGACAAGAAACAAAGCCTTTTGATTTCTGCACCTGGCGAGGCGTTTAAACGGCGAATCCGGATAATCAGATCGACAGCAGCTTGAGGGAGCCGTACACTGTATAGGACTGGCTTTGAAAATGAAATCAGCAAAAGCGGTAAAAGAGTGAACCGTTAAAAAATTTAAATTCGCTTCAATTAACACTGGCTAAAAGTTCCTTCTTGGTGAGTAACTTGCAGTAGGTAATCTGTAACTCCCGGACCGAGAAACTGTAAAAGCTAGTTGCGAGAAAAGTTGCGAGTATGGCTTCTAGTGCATGCAGATCGTGAACGATGTACAGAAAACATTAATTAGTACGCATTAACAAAGGACAAGTGTACGCTGGGAAAATTGTTGCTAAATATCAAGATACACGCTGTGAGCTAATACTTTTGTCCGCCTGGGCTGGGGGGGGGTCGTTGAACAAGCCAATCAATCAAATGTTACATGTACTAGTGGGTGACCTCCATACGCTGTAAATATGTGGAGTCGGCGACCCCTTCTCTGGCCCCCCTGATCTCTGAGTCACAAGCTCTTAAACTTTCCACTATTCAGTTTACTTCACTAGCTTAGTTTCATTGTCATCTAGCTGCTCATCGAGAGCAGACCGAAAGGGCAAGTGATAGAGTTCTCATCAGTTGCAAATTGTTTTCTTTCTTTTTATATTTCTTTTTTTGTTTTTTGAAGGTTAGGCAAAATAATAATATCATTAGAAAAATTAAGTTTTGGTCTACTTCAAGAAAACTGACATTAGTACAATATTTCGGCTGGTAGTTAAGCATGCATGTACCGTATTTATTCGGCTATATAAAGCCGAGACCCTAGAATTTTAGTTTTTGGAACCAGTTAGACTCTGACAAAAAATAAACCCAAATCACTCGGCTATAAGCCGACCCAATTTTTCCTTCAAACTTTAAAACAATCCACGTGCAGCGAGCCAGTCAACATATTCGTTAAATCACAACAAAACACTGATAAAGAATGAAATAATTAATAGAACCGTACACAAGCGTGACAAAACATTCACCTGAGTTCAGAATCCTATCTCAAACAATCACGCATTCTTCTGAAGAATTAAGACCCAATTAAGCGGTTATCGATCATCATGCCAAAAGCTACTGGTTTTCAAACAACTAAACCTTCAAATTGAAAGTTGTTGCCGAGGTAGAGACAGTTCAGAACAACTGCAAAATCACCAGAGAATACGGGATGATTCAGTAAATCTTCAAATCGTCGCAATTCGCCAAGTTGTTAGTGAAAAGATCAAGCAGATCAAGCGGGTGAACTTTAAATGTCATCAAAACGAAACATGTGCTGTTACCAGTATTTGTCTAGTACTCTGAATCCAATCAAACTTTACTGGAGTGGTTTCTTTTAGCAGAGAAGTCGTAGTATTTTAAGTTTTCGGTTTCGAACAAGAATATTACATCAAGCTGATTTCTGTCAGATCGTGTTACAATGTTTACCAAGCGCGTGGGAACAGCAGCTTCTGATTGGTCAGTTTCTGGTGTCGCCACAACAAGCCAAAAAGATCGATTCCTGACCCTTCTTCTCTTGAAAAGTCACGTTAGCAGTGATTCTGCAATTTAGCTAAACTTTAAGGAAAGGAACAAAAGGAAAGGAACAGTCTCAAGAACAGTCTCAGGCAGAAATAATTGTTGTAGAAGAGATTGCAAGGAAATTGTTAAAGACATGCGGGATTTCGAATGCCCTCGTCTGTTCAAACTGAGACGATCACAGTACGCCGACAAAATAAATAATATTCCAGAGCGAGCCGATGGACGACGAGTTCCAGCCTAAATATCAAAGAAAAGGCGAATAAAAACTTCTTTCCTAACGTTGCTTCATTAAACCAAATGGTTTCTAAAGAGCCGCCACTAAAATGAAAGGTAATGACCAAGAATAAATTACAAACGCTTGCTAATAATTTTCGTTTGTTGATGATCGCTCGGCCTCGGCTTATAGATGAATATTTCATTCAAATTTAACTGTTTTCTAGTACCATCGAATTTTTTCGGAAATACTCGGCGATAAATTGAAACCCCAATTTTTTTGAGTTTTAACCAGTTCTCAGTAAGATTTGGTGAAAATATATAGCCTTTGTATACTTCATATATGCACATGCGTTCAGCACAAAATTCCGTGTGCTTGAGTCTACGCCTGAAAGAATGCATACCACAAGGAGAACTTTGGGGTTTCAGAAACAAATATATAGCATTTGTGTACTTCATATAAAGTAACACAGATATGGCTCGCATTTTACCCAGCCCCCTACTCGCTTCACAAAGTTAATTAATTAATTCAATTTGATATTAATTAATTAATTGAATTAAATTGTGGACAGGAATCGAGTGAAGGATGGAAGGAGTGAAATCGGCCCCATAACTAAACTCGGAATTTTCCGAGTTAAAAACCACGAAAGATTTCTGCTTCGACGAAATCCAGTTTATGGACATATACTTAGCCAGGTGCAGCGGAAAAGCAACATTTTAGTTATCACTGACCTCTAATCAAAGGTCTCTATGAGACTACGACTATTTTGCTATGGTCTATCTGTTGGCTGTCAATTGTGGTATGGAGTAGTGTTTTGCTAAAGGGTGAAAGACGCTTTTCATGTTGTTTAGGAGTGGAAGTCTTGAAAATAACTTAGCTTACCTGAATACTTTACACTCCCACATCACATTCTAAATTAAAACTGAAACCTAGAAGTCAACAACGCGCTGTTTACAAAACTCAACCGCAAATTAAGGAGCCAAAGAAAACCCAATCGAAAACACATTGAATATACTATTCTCATTCATAATTATGACGCGGAATTCAGAAGTGCGTGGATTACATAACCCCATTTGTTTATAGATAGTTGTGTTAGGTAATGCTTAATCACCACGTGCACAATCGCCGTATTTAAAGATCCCTTTGCTTAGTTTCGGGGCATTTCGAAAGAGATACGCAAGCCGGGAAGTCCGGGCAAATTTTCTTATACTCTCGCGCTACGTCGCCGAAGCCCAACCACGTGCTTTAGTTTGTTTCGTCGTTTATTTTCTCAAGTTCATGGCTGTACCTACCCTGCCTCTGCTGTTTAACTAGAAGATTTACACTGCATGTCCATTCTCTGCCGCTTCGCAAGTTCCACATCATGCCGGAGTAGCGGGACAACGCGTACAGCAATAGTTTACTCGGTATTTTAAAACATTTTTATGTGTTTTTCTTTTTATCCCGTAGTGTGTTTTATATCTACGTAGTTCTGTTTATAGCAATTTATTACCATATGTGTTACGGCTGTAGTAGCTTACGTTCGCCCGTGTGTCGAGCAAAGATTGGCAAACGCCGTGTGTCGGCTGTAGTAGCTAAAACGTTCGCTCGTGTGTCGAGCAGAGATTGGTAGACGCCGGCGCCGTGTGTCGGCTGCCCGGTCGGCTGTAGTAGCTATAAAACGTTCGCTCGTGTGTCGAGCAGAGATTGGTAGACGCCGTGTGTCGGCTGTAGTAGCTAAAACGTTCGCTCGTGTTTCGAGCAGGCACTGGCAGACGCCGGGTTTCGGCTGGTAATAGCTTAACCGTTTGCTCGTGTGTCGAGCAGAGACTGGCAGAGGCCGTATGTCGGCTGCAGCTAAAACGTTCGCTCGTGTGTCGAGCTGAAATTTGCAGATGCCGTGTGTCGTGTGTCGAGCAGAAACTGTCAGATGCGTTTGTCGGCTGTAGCTAAAACGTTCGCTCGTGTGTCGAGCAGAAATTGTCAGATGCCGTGTGTCGGCTTTACGTTGCTCAATGTTTGCTCTTGCGTTTAGCACAATTTGTTACACGCCGTGTCGGTTTTAGTCTAAAGGTTGGCTCGTGGGTCGAGCTTAGTTGGCAGGAGCCTTGTGTCGGTTTTGTTTAAAGTTTGAACTGTGTATTGTGGGTATTTGGCAACAATCATGTATCGACCATTCCGGGGGGGGGGGGGTGGCACCCTGTATTTTAACTGTTAGTGTGCTAAGTGTTTCGTTACGGTATATCTGGCTGGAATTGTTTTGCTTGCATGTCAAGAAAATCAAGTAGTTGCCGATTGATGGACATTTGTTTCAGAGCTTACTGGTGTCAGTAAGAGTGTTAATGAGCTTAGGTTTAAAGTGTTTACGAGTTGGTTACGTAAGGTTTGTTACGTAACCCATCCCAGTGCGGAACTTTATTGGACAGGTATCACGCATGTTTGTTTTATGGATCTGTGTATCTCTGTAGGTTCAGTGTTTAAATTTTCAAAGCTCGCTGGTTGGCCGTTTTCATCCACGGAGTTTAATGTTTTATCCACGTTTAGACACGAACAACGTGGGATATATGGAAGTGATGTTTATCCTTTATTTTTCCCCAAGCTAGAAATTTTAAAATTAAAATTCAAAATATTATATAAAAAAAATAATTTTAAACAGTCCACCCCCTCCACTGGCCTTGTCGCGATCAGAAGGGTAATCTCAGTTACGCCCTATAATCCGTTTACGACGGATTCCTGGTCCGGCTTGGCTGGTGGGGTTTTTTCCCTTTTGTTCATTTTTCGTTTGTTGTCTTACGTTTTCCTTTCTGTAACAACAATGGTTTTAATCTGCCCGCCTTAGGTATTGGCGATTTCTTGAAGGAGTTTTTTCTTTAATCTCCTACTCTCATTATAAGCCACGATCGAAATACATGCTATGGTGTAGGGAAGTAACCCCACTAGCCTGGCCGGGCCTCTCGCATACCGGTTGGGGTTTGGGGGGATTTTTGAGTTTTGGGGAGAAGGTGTATTTTTGGGGTACTCTTTCCTATAAATGTGAAGATCTTTTGAGTTTGTACTGAAGCAGCAAGGTGCGTGAGCAGCCGAAGGCCACAATCTTTCCCCATACCTTATCCACGCCGGACAATGAGCGGCATAATTAATGAGTGAGAATGGTATACTATTCTCATTCATAATTATGACGCGGAATTCAGAAGTGCGTGGATTACATAACCCCATTTGTTTATAGATAGTTGTGTTAGGTAATGCTTAATCACCACGTGCACAATCGCCGTATTTAAAGATCCCTTTGCTTAGTTTCGGGGCATTTCGAAAGAGATACGCAAGCCGGGAAGTCCGGGCGAATTTTCGACCCTCCCACCTCCCCTTCGGCGACGTAATAGACAACTATAGTGCTTTCTCACCCTGTCACTCATTGCCTCGGCCACAATCTTTCCCCATACCTTATCCACGCCGGACAATGAGCGGCATAATTAATGAGTGAGAATGGTATACTGTAGTACTCGTGTCGCGTATACGCTTATTCCGGCCTACTAAAGCAAACAAACAGTTCAGCGGTTCAATACAATCTTCATATATACCCACACCCCCGGCCCACACCGAAAAGAAATCCCTAGAATTGAGAACGCGAATAAATGAAAACACCCACACCAAAAAAACCTTGAATTGAGAACGCGAATAAATGATTATTCACTCGTGTTAAGCGTGACTAACGCAATCAAATGTCGCGAAAACAAATCCTTAGTTGTGTCATATCGGATTTGAGATACTCACGCATAAAAATAATTGTTATATAACGTTTATACATGTGACAAGTCTCGTTTTTAACACGAGATAACAAGTGTTGACGCAATACTAATGAGATACCCTTTCATCACCCACAGCGGCTAATGGAGTTCAAGTCTAATTTCCGGTCCAAAAATATCGCACGTAGACAAAAACAATTGTTATCATGGCGGGTGTTGAGCGCAGGTTGAACGGAATGAAGTAGAAAGCGAGTTCTTCTAGGTTTTAGAAAATCTCTCAAGAGTTTTGTTCACAAAACATTTAAAGACGAACAAAGGGAGTGTATTCGACGAATAGTTTGTGAAAGAAAAGATAATTTCCGTTCTTAATCATTTTAGGTTAAATATTAGCGCCCGGCTTCAGTGAGTGAGACGCTTGTACTAGTACAACGCTTTAGACTGTAAACACTGAACCACTCACATTCTCGATTAGTTGTGTCATATCTCATTTGAGATACTCACGCATAAAAATAACTGTTATATAACGTTTATACATGTGACAAGTCACGCTTTTAACACGAGATCGCAATTGTTGACGCAATACTAATGAGAGACCCTTTCATCACCTACAGCGGAATATGTGACAAGTCACGTCTTTAACACGAGATCGGAAGTGGTGACGCAATAATAATAAGAGACCCTTTCATCGCCCACTAAGCGGAAAGAACTCCCTTGAGAAATTAAAACAGTCCCTTGAGAAATTAAAAAAGTCCCTTGAGAGTAGACAAGAATGTTCCAAATTTTGCCCACATCACTCCTAATCTCCTACTTCTGCTTGTAAACAAGCAAAATAGTCGAAAAAATGGCTCACATTAACAGTTAAAAACAAATCGCTAAGCGCTCAAACGAAACTCGCAAACTGCTAACTATATTTGGCGTGCGCGCGAGAGACGCAAATATTTTACTCGCTAGGGAGGGGAAAGGAAAATGTAACAGACCCAAAAAACGATTCGATAGAGTTAGAAAAAAACGCGTATAACTTTTAAAAACGCGTGGTGACCCCTGCTTTTTATTTTATAAAATGGAAGTGGCAAGTCTATAGAGCACATGTTTAATTTGTGATTAAGTGAAAAAAAATTAGGCCGATTTTCTGGCCGTGCAAGTGAGAGCTGCTAGAGTCAAAAATTGTATTAACGCAATTATTTTGTTAATAAAATCTTTGATCACGCAGTTTCAAAGACATTATTTGTTACTTATTTTAAGGATTGCTTTATTTAATATTGATTTTGTACATGTAAAATCAATTTTAAATGGAATTTGCAAGAAAAATTTTAGTTTAGTTTAAGTTTTTTTAAAATGCCACGTCAGCACTTTTTTCCAGTTTTCAAACCTAATTATCTCGAAAACTTGCGTGGCTACCCCTAATTTTCTTTTTGGATTTTAATAGCCCTTTGTAACATCTACACTGCTTGCATGGTCTTCAGCCAGGAAAAATAACTTCGTTATTAGTAGGCACCGTCCTTAAGTCGCTCAATTCGCTAAGAAAAAAATTCAGAGTTCACATTAACATTCATTGCTCACAAAGAAAAAAAATGAAGACTTCAATTAAATCGGTACGGATTGATTACCACTCGACACGCTAACTACTTAGTTTTTTACAGATGAGTTGACATTCGGTCATAGGACAATGATGACTCAAATTCAAATGAAAACCACAACTAGGTAAAGGTTCGACAATTGTTTCTTTTAACACTTCGTATTTCGGACATCCGTACAGTTCTAAATTCATGCCAGGAATGTTCAACCTGTTTAACGTGTCTCTTTCCACGTGTCCTCCCTTGTAACCCACCACGGTTCTCTCCGGGGTTACGGTCTCCTCGTACAATTCCCTCATCACTTCTTCTACTCTGTAATACTCGTCGGCTTTTTCTTCCTTTCTGGGTTGATAGGTTAGTCCGTGAACACGGTGCTTAACGAAAGACACCGTTCTTCTGTCTCAGGGGGATAATTGACACCACGGGGTTCTAATGTAAAACGCGCGACGACCAAACTTGTCTTGCCAAGTGTAATAGCCCAACTCGCGTACATGAAACGTCTTGTCCAGAACGAAACCTTCCAAGTCTAAGATCATGCACACTTTGTCTTCCTTTGGAGTCATCCTGTTAGTCCCGAGGCTGCTGCACTCTGATGCTTGGTGATGACACGTAGCAAAATTTTTTCTCTTTAAACTCTATAAAATTTACAACAAACAATTTAAGATACGTCGACTCCAAATAGAATGAATTCGGTTTAGAACATATAACTGATATAAAAACAGTAACAGTTGGGATAAGGTATTCCCTACAGAAACATGTAATGTGGTTATACTATGACAAGTCGGGGATGGGGTATCCCATACAGTAACATTACTCACTCGGTCACGCTCAAAAATCACACAACAACAGATTTTAAATCACAGTGCATTTTTTATTTACAAAAATATGATCACGTCAATGTTTCACTAAGCGTAATCACATGATTGCTGGAAATTACACTTGGGTCCACTTGCACTTTCCCAGAATCTTGTTGGTCCCAGGTCCCATCTCGTCCTTTTTCTGCTTGTTTTTTTTATCACGAAGTCTTTGATTGATCCGTTCCTTGTTCTTTGCATAATATTGTCTCCATTTTTCTTTGATCCGTGCCCTGTATTTTTCACGTATTTTCTTCGGTAACCGCTGACGCGCTCCTTGTTCTGTCTACGATATTCTCTCCGGTGCCTGTTGATTTCGTTGCGCTTTGTGTCAAGACGAGCTTTGATAATCTCAGCATTCTCTGTACGCCATTGTTTTTGCCGGGCTAGGATTCGCTCCTTGTTCTCTGTATAATATCTTTTGTGGTAGGCCGTCCGAATCCTACGCGTAGCCTTCTTACTGTTTTTATATCAGTTATATGTTCTAAACCGAATTCATTTTTACTTATCCAATGTATCACTCTGAAGTATCAACCTCTTCTTCTTCGTCATCCGACTCGTTGGGGACTAACTTCTCTCTCATGACCTTGTTTAACAGGAATTTCCGTTTTGCCACCGCTGACTCGGCCGCTTCGTTAAAGTCCATGTCGTCTTCGTCAATAAAGCGTCGAAGATTTTTCATGACTTTGCGGTGTAGTGTGTCGCGTTTGATACGGTGAGTCCATTTTAAACGCTCTAAGTAGGCCTTCCGTAGTCTTCTTCTACTTAGAGGTAATAGGGCATTGAAAGCGGCAGTCTCGGCATAATCTTCAGTTTTACCCTTATCGAGAAACTGTTTGACTTGTTCCATGTACGATTCTTTGAGATCTTCCCCCACTTTTGTACGTAACGGATCCCACGGATCATAGTCTGAGTCGTTGTCCTCCACTTCTCCTTCCTCTTCGGAACTGCTACTATTCTCCTCTTCTGCTTCCCCCTCTTCCTCTTCAGGCTTCTCTTCCTCTACATTTTCTTCATCGCTTCCACCTTCTGGCTCGGTGTCAAATATATCTGGCGTCAACGTTTCACCCAAGACAGCGTGCTTCAACTGAACTGGAGTCGTTTAAGGTCACTTTAATATACAATTTCTGTCAGCGTTCAAGCGTCCTCCACCTTTCCTCGATACCAGCGTGGGTATCCTTTGTGCGTCAAGAGGTGACTAAACACCCGTCTCCTGTCATCACTGGCTGGGTGCAGATCCAAGGCCAAGTATCCAAAGGGTCGTTTCGCTACTTTTTGGTACACGGTCATTATGTCTGGCCAGAAGGTGGGAAATGCTTGTAGTAGAAAATTCCGCATAGCTAGCTGGTCGCGAGGATTCTTGAAGGCTATGATGTAGTGAGCATTCCTGGAAATACTCTTGGCGTATTTACCAGGTGGGAACATGTCTTGACACAGAAACAGGACGGTGATATTTTGATGGTGAACAAATCCAACATTTCCTTATCTTCACTTCCCTCTGTCATTAGATCGTCCAACACAAGTAGTCCACCGTTCGGAAACCATTTTCGCAATTGGGAGGTCGTAGGAACACCCTCGTGAAAATGTACACCAACCTCTTGCATGTCTCTGAACCCATCTTGCCAGGCCCCGTAGCAATAATGAATGGTCTCAGGGGGTTTACTAAACAACTCTTCTGAGTGATCCAAAAGTAACGACTCGGTAAAGCAAGTCTTGCCACAGCCAGATGGACCAATGACCAAAATACTCCAGGGTGTCTTGAACCGAAATGCCTTTTTGGCGGTAACCGATGGTTTTTGGTGGGAACTGGCGGTTTTTGACGGTTGCTGGAGGTTTGGTGTTTTTTGGCGGTAACTGGTGGTTTTTGGTGGGTACTGGCGGTTTTTGGCGGTCTGCAATTTCAAAAATCGTTTTCTGCTCTTTCTTCAACTCAAAATTATTAACGTTTGACTCTTTTCATTTTTTTCAACCTTTTATAGGTTTTTTCTTTACAAAAGATTCGAATTAATTAAAAAGAAGGGATACCCCCCATTCCCTATTTTTAATTATTTTTTTCCCTTTTTTATCTAGTGGTAGCAGAATGCAATGATTGGTTGAACCTTATTGCATAAATTATAAAAATAGGTAGGGTATCCCCTCATCCCCGCCAGTACCCATCAAAAACCACCAGTTACCGCCAAAAAACAGTACTAGTGCCATACGTACTCAAATATCACTTGTTATACTGGATAACGTGCTTTATCCCTGCTTGAAATGAGCAATTTATCCACGTTGTTGTTGTTGCTACATATATAAATTAGACTACAATTGTGTTTTCGTGTTCTTCCAAGGGTAAAACGGGAACAGACTTCTCGTATGACAGGTTGGATAAAAGAAAGAGTCTTCAAATAATTACTTTAAAAAATTGCATCAAGGATACTTTGAACCACTGTTCGCACTGGTCATTTTCGGGAACTACTACAGAAAGTGAACTTATACTAGCTAGGGTGGGAGTGTTTTAGCGACGGGGGAACATCAACACCGATATTGGACACAATTTGCCCATATCACAGGCGTGAACTCTCGATGAACTCGGGCTTGGCTGGCGGCGAAACCGTCTACGAAGTGCTGTGTTCCAGAAATCTTATCCTAAACATAGAGCAAAGAGAAAAGCAGATCGGGGAATTTCTTAAATGGTTTTCTTAAATGGTTTCCGAGCTCTCTTCTTCTACCCATACTGCCTTTCAGTCTTGTCTTTTAGCTTTAATCCGGACAACGTTAACTGAAATAGCTGTATATAGTATACAGGAAAAATCTCGATTTCACCAAAGCGGGCGCGCAAATAGTATCGGGAGGTGTGATAAATGTCCGCAAGTGGGTATCGGGAGGTGTGATAAATGCCTGTAAGGTGATTGGTCAATGATGACGCAAGATGAACGAATCTCTGTGTGGTGATTGGGCGATGATGACAGCCCATCAGCGTAAACACGTGCACACTCGACATCAACGCTTCAACAAATTATTGAAAACGTTGATAAAATTTGATTTCCAGCTTGGAGTAGGGTAAAGATAATTCGAGGTTTTATTCGAGGCCTATTCATTTCACAAGGTCTGAAACCTGAAAGCTATGCAATTATTGAAAAAGTTCGCGATAATTGACTCGCATAGAAGTAAGAAAATCCACATTTTCACGTAAAGAATATTGGACTTCCTGAGTGGTGCTGTCATTTCACAAAGAGATGAAATTTGTTTAGGAACTCGTACGAACATATGTACAAATTTGTCCGCGACTTACGACAAGCAAGCCTTAGTCCGGCATTACCGCGATTTACCAGGCACTAACTACTTGAACGGAGAAAAGTCTTTATCAGTCCACTTCCGGAGGAGATTAACAAGATAATATGCGGCATCAAGAAAAGAAATTCCAAAGAGATCTGGAGATAATCATTTAAGACTCGCGGCAGGCGTTTGTATCGACAGAGGTGAGAAATTCTTTCGGTATCCTTTCATTCTTAAAAGTTGATCATTCTCTTCTCATTGATTCTTCATGCTTGGGCTCTCTGCCCAAATATATAAAAAAGAAGTTGGGCTCAAATGTTTTGCTGTTTCTAAAGTTTATCCTCGCTAAGATCTAGACTTCAGTGCCACAGTGAAGCGAGTTCGAGTCCGCAAAGGGGCCCGGTCAGTGAGCGACGCAAGTCGCGAGAGGTCGACCTTCGTCACGGGTGTCAAATTAAGAACTTTGTCTAAAGTGTAGCTTGAGTCTAGCTGAGATCACTCACCACAGCAAAACTGATGGCGAAATGTTGTCAAGATGCTGCAGTCCCGTTCTTGAAATTAAATTTACGTTATCATTTTCCCGACCTTTTGCATAATTTCGCTTTGTTTTGTTTATTCACTTGACTTTACTAAAACGTATGTTCGAGTACTATATCTTCTTTCCACAGGGTGGTAAGGGGGGGTCTCAATCGCGAATCCATCCTTGGAGACCCAGGGGCAGTAAGTGGGGGCGACGGGCAGCTTATCGGGACGATAAAATCCCATCGTCCCGATGAGCTGCCCGTCGCCCCCACTAACTGCCCTTGGGTCTCCGAGGATGTCGCGAATCAAGAGCCTATTTTTTTTTTACACATCACGAATATTTTTTTAACATTTCTCGAACTACGTTTTTGGGTATTCATCATTAAAGAAAATGAGCTTCAACTGATTAGTTAAGTCGTGTCGCATTTACCTTTCAATAGCCAAGTAGAAAAAAAGTGATCTCTCCTGCGAGTTTACAGTGTAAAACAAGACCTAAAATGCATTCGTCCTTATACAATGTCAGTCTTTGTCTTTAAGATTGCAACTGTATCGTTTGCTTCGATACCTTAAATTGATTTTTGATTACTTAATTTATCTTCGGTTTTAACGAACGTATTCAGCTTGAATCAGGAATCACGGTTCTCAAAATAAGGAGACCACGCGTCACACTTGACCGCGGCCGGAAATTCACAGGAATTCAGTCAGGAACTAGTTTCATGCGTCTTTACTCTTATTGACAATAAAAATAAGCCAATCAGCGCGCAAGAATTCGCTCAGTTATTGTAAAAAAAGAAATCGATGTTATTTTCCCAAGGGAAACTTGCGTACCTCGGGCATTTTTTATTGCACAAATGGTTTTCTAACGTGCCATGGAAGAATTCATCAGCCAAGACTACAGGGAAACCACACGAACTGAGTGACCGCTGGCGTTTTACAATAATAAAGGAAATTTATGGAAATACCTACAATGGGCGTCAAAAGTCCTTGAGACAGTTGAATGAAATTGATACTAATTTAAAATTCCCGTTTTTTTACCTTTAATCTGCTGCCGCTTCTGAACCACTCCCCCTCCCCCCTTTTCAATGTTGTACTCAAACGAGGCAAGTCTTGCAGATAACAAATACAACATTGTTTCGGGGGGAGGGGGTTATATTGAAGGGGTGAGGGGTAAAATTTGTCCAAGGTGCTCAAAAAGTGCCGACTGTCTCAACACTTTTGGCGCTCATTGTCTGAAGGTGAATTTTCAGTATATCTAGAAAATAAGAAACTACATAACATGGACACAAACATATATTATTCTTTAGAATCAGGTGATCACATTGGTACTGCGCTGCATTACGAAAGATTAATTAGCGCGTAAATATCGTGATTATTGTAATTTGGCGATGACGTCACAAATCGGCTAGACCTGCGCATAAACAAGGCCAAATCGTTTTTAAGGCTAGAATTTGTGTTGAAACACGTGCGTATGTCTGCTTTGCAAATAAATTAATAGGATTAGGTGCCAAATAAATTATGCAACAACCTTAAATATCTCGGGGTTTTTGTATCGCATTTTAAAGCTGCTTAGAGCAAAGGAAAACATCGAGCGTGCGTGACAAGGAAAGCTATCGGACGCCACCAAAAACTGTGTTCCCGGGAAAAGCGGTCCAGTCTTAGAAAAATCTCAAGGTTAAGGAATGGGAAGGGTCGATTTACTGTCTAGAAACTAATGCGGTAAGCAGGCGCCAGCGCAAGACACGTTTCTTTCAGAACGGGACAATGTTTTGTCGTAGCAAATGGTATAAGTTCCTTGAAGCACGGCAAAAGGGACTATTTACAGACGGAATGTGAAAAAGATTCTACAAATTGCACGAAAGATCAAACTTGAATGCGATGACAGCTTGTGGACAGGACGCATTGCGTATCTCTTAGCTAAAGAAGAAGTATTTTTAACATGGTAAATCTAATTACATGACCATGCACTAAAGAAGAACATATAACTTTCATAACCTTTGGTCTGTTTTGAGGACGTATCTCCGATACCGTGAAGTCTCTAGATAAAGGCGTAATTTCCAGAATAATTGCAAGTATGAACAAGACAATGGATTAAGTAATTGTAAACAATGGACAGGGTACAAATATCGAATATATTTTACTTTCCACCGATTATTTTCGCGCATTTTAGAACCTACGATCGCCTTGTGTGACGGTGTCACGCAACTGGTACGTAAAACGTCACATGCCCGTGACTCTGACGGCTTTTCACGTTATTATTGACGATATTATTCATTTAATCACGTAAAAATGCATGCAATTGAATGGAATCGCAACTATCCGTGATTGTTTAACAAACAGCTTGTCAATAACATGTAAAAAACGGCCTCTTTTCTCGAAATGAACGGGTAACCACGAGTAACCACGGGTAACCAAAATAGTTGAGAAACAAGATACTCTTATTCCTTTTAATTTGTTTGGTTACCCGTGGTTACCCGTTATGTTATATATCAGAAAAATGCGTCTTAGTCCACGAAACATTGTATTACCATGGATTCTTAGTTTGCACTTATAGTTATTGCAAAAAGCTAGATTTCCCTTTCAGACAATGGGCGTCAAAAGTCCTTGAGACAGTTGAATGAAATTGATACTAATTTAAAATTCCCGTTTTTTTACCTTTAATCTGCTGCCGCTTCTGAACCACTCCCCCTCCCCCCTTTTCAATGTTGTACTCAAACGAGGCAAGTCTTGCAGATAACAAATACAACATTGTTTCGGGGGGAGGGGGTTATATTGAAGGGGTGAGGGGTAAAATTTGTCCAAGGTGCTCAAAAAGTGCCGACTGTCTCAACACTTTTGGCGCTCATTGTAGCTGTGTCTGCCTTCATCATTCGAGGTGGAATTGACACAAAACACGTTTTGCCAAGGTATTTATTATTAACAGGAATCTATGAAACACTGATCTTTTTCTTGTCCTAAAGATAAATAAATTTGAAATACGGATAACACTTTATTTAGCCAGTCTGCAACATTAAAGGTTTGGACAATGATACAATTATTTTCTGAGTATGCCATAGAAAAATTATTAGACTATATACACAATGACATCAACTTGTCGCCAAGGTTTGGATGCTTACTATGGATACTAAATGGCTCATTACTTAGGCCCAGACTCAACATCAATGTTGCCACTTAAAATAGTTCTTGACCTACATTTGGCCTGCTCTGTGAAGGGTTTTATTTGATTTGGCAAACCAAGTGTGGCGCAGAGTTGACGACATGTTGTCAGTAGGTAATATCGTTCAATCAAACAGAACTCGTCAAAAAGTTGGCAAGCACAGTTAGGGGCGACATGGTGGAAATTACTGTAACAAAGGCTTAACAATTTCACATGTGCAGCATGAGAACATCCAAGCAACAATGGTTGGAAATTGAAAATCTTCATTTGAAATAGCCGAAGTTTAATAGCTGGGTACTTATTTTTTGTACAAAACATTGGATAACCAATAAGTTCTAAATATTAATCACAAATCAATAGGTAAATCAAAATTTCAAACCAAAGAGCTAGATGTTTTCAGAGGTTCCCCTTGTATGGCGGTCAAATATTAGACACTCCATTATTTGAAGACGTACAAATACAGCCAGGCGATACCCACAATTGATTTCATACACGTAGGCACTTCCTTTTGCCTATCAGATTGAGTCCAAGTTCAGGGCTGGTAAGGGAGGGTCGGTGGCTCTGCTGTACTTGGCATGTTTGATGAATTTTGAAATACCATTGGGTCTGGCTACTTTACGAGATGCTGTCTTGACTGGTCTTGATGGAGCAAGAAACTTGGTATGTCCACCTAACCCATCATAACCCCGCCGGAACACAGATGGGCCAGCTTGCTCTGTAGCCATTTTTGATTGTTGCTGTGAAGGCTTTAATGCTCCCCTGGTTGAAGAGGAAGCCACGCTGGTCGTCTTTACCAGTGACAATCCCATCCTGCATAGGAATGCAACAAAACAATGATCACCCATCAGAAAAAAGTTCCTGTGTGGCACTTCTGCGGGTTCTAGTTTTTGCGCCTTTTTTCATGATCCGCAAAAAAGTTCCCGCAAATAAAAATAACCGCAAAAGTTTATTCCATAGTGGAAACATCAGTATCATAGTATTCTTACATCTTAACTGTACACGTTGCAAACTGCAACAATACTAAAATAATGAAAGGACCATATTAGCTTGTTAAAGTAGTTTGGGTTTGAGGTTTATGAAGGCTACGACAAAAACCTCAAACCTCCCCAAAAAACGATGAAATAGCCCAATAGGACAACAGAAATCGAGAAAGGTGAGTACATTTTCTTTATTTTATTGAAAAGAAGGTAAAATTTTATTTCGTTGAGCGCTTTTATTCCACGTTAAAGACCTATTATAGAGCGCTCAAATCTCCAACGGCCTAAATTGTAACACAACACCGCGCACTTCAAGCAGTCACGTCCCACTCGATGCGCCTGGGGGGTACTCCCTATAATGGCCTATATGGGGAGGCACCGCCCGAAAGGGGTACCTTTTTCAGGCTTAAGGTATATGAAAGGGTAGGAATTTTACAAGTTTTGGTAAACGAAAGGGTATGGAAATCTGTCACTTAGGTATTCAAAAGGGCCTTTAATTAAAATATTTCGAACAGACGCAATGAAAATGACAAAAAAAATTCCTGTTCTAAGTCTATGCCAGGTCTTTTAGGTATATGAAAGGGGTACCCTTTTTCAGTAAAAAGGTATACGAAAGGGGTACAATTTCTGTCAAAAATGGTATATAAAAGGGTAAGGGGTCAGAGCTCGGGGCGGAGCCTCCCCGTATAAAACTTTTTTGAGTGCACCCCCGGGTCGATGCGCTTAAATAAATCACTTATATGCTTACATAAATCATTCATACGCTCGTATAAATCATTCATACGCTTACATAAATCGTTTATTCAATCAGTTTCTCGAATCGTGAGTTTGGGACGCCTGTGAACAGACGACACGAAGTCCTATTATCAATTAATCATAAGTATAACAAAATTCGAAGAAAAATTTAGACAAGCCAATCCTGTTGAGGATTTATCCTTACTATGACAAAAAAGCCATTTTAAAAACTGAAGGTTTTTAGGAATATCAAGTAGTATTAGTCACAATAAGGAACTAAAAAAAAGTGCGCGCATGCACAGCACGCGAACTTTGTTGTCAGACATCTTGTTAATTGGACACTATTATTGAACACTTTAGGTGAATTTTGTTGCCTCCAGAGGGTTTTGGCCCAGAGGCCAAAACCCGAGGAGGCATCATTGTAATCCGCGCGTATATATAGTATATATATAGTTTATACATGGTATACAGCTATTTCAATTAACATCGTCCGAAGAAAAAAAGCTTTAAGACAAGACCGATAGGTAGTATGGGTCAAAGAGGAGAGCAACTGCACGTGCTGAATACTAATGAGATATAATGACATGACAAACACGAATTTGCACGTTTTCTTTCTCTTCAGACCTGTATGAACAAGGTAATATTAGCTACACTAAAAAAGACTTTTCAAAAATCAAAGCTACTCAACAGTGAAAGCAAGCTACAGAAAAGGCCTCCTGAGAGAAAAACAAATTCATGAATATACAAACTTGTACAATACCAACAGGCCAATATGCATATTTCCAGTGAATACAGTCTATCTCCTGACAAGATTTACAAGATGATATGCGGCATCAAGAAAAGAAATTCGAAAGAGATCTCGAAATAATTATTTAAGACTCGCGGCAGGCCAAACCGGAAACCAGAAGAGAACGACTTTTAGAAGGTCCAGCGTTTGCCTTGACAAAGGTGAAAAATTCTTTTGGTATCCTTTCCTTTTTAAAAGTTGATCTTTCTCATGAAGCGCGATTTACGATAAGAAAGCCTTTGTCCAATACTGCGATTTACCAGGTACAAACTTCTTGAACGGAGAAAAGTTTTGAGGTCTTGATCAGTCCACCACCGGATGAAATTTACAAGATGATATGCGGCATCAAGAAAAGAAATTCAAAAGAGATCTTGAGATACATTGTGATTATTTAAAACTCGTGGCAGGCGTTTCCATTGACAGAGATGAGAAATTCTTTTGGCATCCTTTTCTTTTTCAAAATTGATGATTCTTATGTTATTCTTCATGCTTGGGCTCAGCCCAAATATATAGAAAACAGTTGGGTCGGCTCAAATGGTAATTTTCCCGGTAATTTTAAAACATTTTGCTGTTTCTAAAGTTTATCCTCGCTGAGATCTAGACTTGCCACAGTAAAGCGAGTTCGAGCCGCAAAGCGGCCCAGTGAGCGACGCAAGCCGCGATAGGTCCACCTTCGTCCCGGCGTGTCAAATTAATAAGGACGAAGGACTTTTCTAGTCTAGCTTTAGTCTAGCTGAGGACACTTACCATGTCAAGATACTGCTGTCGGGTTCTTGTAATTAAATTTACCGTATCATAAATCCTTCTGAATTTTGCTTAATTTCGTGTTGTTTTGTTTATTCACTTGACTTTAACTAAAACGCATGTCCTCCTTCCATCTTGATGTAGAAAAGGCCAGAAACCATTAGAAAACATAAGCCACCAGGGAGCATTTTCTCCATAAACATCCCAAACAGAACAATTAGTTTCCAATCAAATGTAGAAAAGGATTAACAGTACAGAAAAACTAATTAACACCGGGGGCAACCTAGTGTCAACTACTTCTAGTTGCAGTTATTATACCTAATCGTACCTTTTTGGTATGCTTCAGTGGCATATCAGGCGAGTTTGGTCGAGCCATGATCGTATTTTGGCCAGACGCAGTCGGGCCAAAATACCCATGGCGAGACCAAACGAGCCTGATATGCAGCCGAAGCGTACCAAAAAGGTACAATTAGGTATTTACCGTACCCAAATTTAGCCAAATATCCTGTTATATTTATCGCTCTGTTCAAGCCATGCTTGCAAGGTACGTACTGCAAATGTTTTGACTTGGTCTTCAACACTTTTACCAAGTTCCTCTATTGCCTTTTTTCCACTCGTTTGTTTAGAGTTTCATTCTCTTAATTTTCAAAATCAAAATTAAGCGAAAAATTTGGAAATTCCGACTCCATTTTTTCAGTCTGAATGTCTCAGTACTCGTCGGCAAACATCGCGCAATTGGCGAGCGCGCTCAAGTTTAGTTTTGGCGGGAAAGATGTTCTCTTTTTACGACCGCTAAACATCGCTAACTTTAAATTACGAAGTTCTGTTTTATTGGTAAAACCTCTTTTCAATTCATCGTACAGTAACACTACTTTACTTCAAAGTGACCGTGATATGGTGGCATATCAGGTCAGTGACTTGATATCATAGAATATCAGGACAGTAGATCGAGCTTCTGATTGGCTACTTGCAAATTTGGGTACGGTAATATACCTAATCGTACCTTTTTAGTACACTTTGGTGGCATATTAGGCGAGTTTGGTCGAGACCAAATGAGCCTGATATGCCACTGAAGCGTACCAAAAAAGGTGCAATTAGGTATTAGCCATACCCAAATTCAGAATTTAGCAAAAAATTCGGAAACTCTGACTCTATTGCTCCATCGCGCAAATGACAAGCGCGCTCGAGTTTTAGCGGGACAGTTTTTTACTTCTTTTCTGACTGGTAAACACTACCTAATCTTAAATTACGAGGTTCTGCTTTATTGGTCAAACCTTTTTCAATTCATTGTATGGTAACACTACTTTTATTACTTGAAAGTGTCTATGATATCGTGGGGTATCAGGTCAGTGACTTGATATCGTAGGAGATCAGGACAGTAGATCATGCTCCTTACTTGTGAATTTGGGTACGGTAAGTGCTCAAATCGGGATGTTGATAACCAATCACGCTCGAGAATTTTGTTATAGTTTTGATTAAAACAAATACTAGCCTTTGAATCGAGGCTTCGAGGGCTTATATGCTAGTTTTAAGAACATCAGGGCAACCATTAATCAAATAGTTCTGAGACAGAAACACTCTATCGTTTTTATTGTTCACCACTAAATTTTCTTCCTCATGTCAATTCAAAATGAGCATCTTAAATTAGTTTTTAATATTTTGGACAGTTTTCTCGGATGGCCATTATGAACACTATTACGTCACATGATCAATTTAAACCATGCAATCAGAATCAGAGACAATTTAGTTGTCAACTATGTTTATGTAGATTTCAAATGGCAAAATGAACTATGGAGGAAAATTCATTTGAGCTAGTTAGCACTGCGAATCCTTGGTTGGATAATGCTGAGACACAAAAGTATAACCCAGCGCTGGAAATAAGGTATATTTCAAGGCTATCATCATGAGCTTGAAATTATAAAAAACCCAAACATTTAAAAAAATTCTTTTAAAATAACGCATGACGAATGGAACTCCCCACTAAATATGCATGACGAAGAAATGTTTTCACATGTGCAGACCACGATACTTTGTTTTTTTTTTTGTCCCCTTTATTTACAAAATACTGCAGAATACCCTTATTAGGCCGGTGCATTTGCAGGAAGGAAGATACACTCTTTTTTCTATAAGAATATATTTTATAAGAATATCGAGGCTGAAATTTGCAACATTTTAAGAATACTTCAAGAATAAATCCAAGGCCGAGATTTTGAAAGAATATACTTTTGTGTGTTGACAATTTGTAAATACACTGTAAATACAATACAATAATATGGTTTCATATAAACTGAATAAAATTCTTCCTTTCTTTAAGTGGCAAAACTACCAAAAAACAACAAAAGCAGCACTAGCCGTATGTTTGATGCTATTTTTGCAAGAAGGTTTATGCCAAACACCTCTGTTTGATACACTAATACATTCTAAAACGGAAAATATGTCAGAAGCTACACTGTAAGAATATTCACAAGAATATTTTCAGCCTACAATTGGCAGAAAAATATGACTACCGGTATTCAGCCTGGGCTGGAAAAACAATATTCTTAATATAAAGAAAAGTATGTAGAAAGAAAGGGAGAGAGAGAAGGAGGCAGTAAAAAAAATAGTGTTCTTACTCCTCTGCAATGCTCCTTAGTTCATTGTTGGCTTCCGGAATTCTGGGCTTTGGAGATGGTGTCTCGGATATAACAATATTTTCTGAATCCTCAGCAGGACAGCTCAGCCTTGGCCTCTTAATGTCCATCGGTGCTGGACTACAAAGAACATTGGTAAAGATATTATAACACAAAATAAAGACCAACAGAAGTGTGTGCCTTTTACATCGACACCAGGTAAGGTACAGTAAAATCCTGTGAGTACGAACCTGCATTTTTCCAGGTTAGCCTAAACATGTGAACTTACATGGTGTGTCTAACTAGTGAACTGTGTCTAACTGGCGAAGAGGTTTGGAAATACTTTTATAATGCACTATGCAGATAAGCAACAACTCTAAATAGAACCTTTACACTTGATTTGATGTATTTTATCAATATATACAGTCAACTCTCTCTAAGACGGACACCTCCAGGACCGGCCGCAACTGTCCGTCTTAGAGGGCTGTCCGCCTTGTAGAGAGTCGAGGTAACATGACACCAGTCATTCTGAGATAATAAAGCTAAACCTTTGCACAATGCAACAAACATTTGCAACAAGACTAAAATAATAAAAGGAGTGTATTTACTTGTTAACGCAAAAGTTGAGAGCTTCTACAAACTGTAATACTGAAAGTAGAAACGACCTCTTTAGTGTCCATACACTTAAGCAGAGAAGTAATCTGCTAAAGCGTCATTGTTTTTGATCAGTAAGCTTGGTACACACGTATCCTTAGGCCGCTGAATAACGTTGCTTTAGGTCGATACGATAAAACATGATAAAAACACTACTTAAGTGTCCGTTGTCCGTCTTAGAGAGGTGTCCGTCTTGTAGGGAGTTTTGTTACAGTAAAATGACTGAAAAACGGCAGGGACCATCAGCAGGTGTCCGTCTTATAGAGGTGTCCGTTAAGAGAGAGTTGACTGTATTCAATAATTGCTATTTATTGGCTTGTAAAAGAGTGCAAATGTTAAATCTAAACGTTGAATCATGCAATCTTTGTGAAAGGCAGTTTTTAAATTTGCTTTCGTCATGGCTCAGTAGAGTACACCAAGGTTACGTTCCTCTTCAAACTATGAGAGTCCTTGAGAAGTGCTCAGTTCCACACCTTCTAAAGGCATTCTATGACCGTTGTCAGAAAGAGGATGAAAGACTTCATTCCTATTCCCATGCACTGAGGGATCTGCAGACAATGACACAAAAGAAAAGCCTGAAGTGCAGCAACAACCACCATGACCTGTGGATATACTTCACTCTCACACCCAGATGTTTCATTCCTCAATGCTTACAAAGATGCCATTTGCTGGGCTGAAGAAGATGAGAAGTCCTGTGGACCTTGCCCCAAGATGGTGACATACCAGGAAACAACCACCCCCACAAACCCCCTTGTTGGCCACAACATTGGAGCAGATTATGAAGGCAATTCATAAATACCTCAAGACTGCTGGCTGATGGAAGGCAGTTTAAGCAGCCAACCTGCAGACCATACAGTACCAAGAAGTGTTTTCAGTGTGGAGTAGCACGGCATTTTGTAAGGAACAGTAATGCAAGAAATCGCCCCTCACCCCCAAGAAACTTTACTTCACTACCCCATCTAAGCCATTAAACTAGCCCCCCTGCTGCTGAGAGTCAGGTGACAGGAAGAAACAGTACCCTGCAGTTACCTGGAATTGCCCTTGAAAGAGCAATTGGAAGTTGCCCAATCACTACTGTGAGGCTGGGGGGAGTACAAATATGATGTCTCTTTGACTCCAGATCACAAGCCTCATTCATCACTGAAAGTTCCTTTAATCAGCACTTCTACCCTAGAGGGGGCAACCTGCTGGACGCAAACAAGCGGCTTACTCTCACTGCTACCAATGGTCTGGAAATACTGTACATTGGTTACCTGGAACTTGACCTGGAAGCATTAGGAGTGACAATTCCCCAGAGAGGTATCCTTGTGGTTTGAGACCACCTGACCTGCAGCCAAGAAGCCACAAAGAGGCTGTGCCAGGACTAGAGATGAACATTATCCAGAAAATGAATTAAGCAAACATGGAGCAAATTTGAGCAAGCACTCTACAAGCTGTAGATAAGGCGGCAACATCAGTAAGGGGATTTGCAAAAGTTCCAGGCAAAAGCGACGTCTGGATCCCAGCTGGATCAATCACAACTGTGGATGCCACTGGCTATAGAGGCTCCCTGCCTGGAGAAGATGACTGTATTCTTGTGGAAACCCTGAGGAACATGTCACACCGTAGAATCACAAACACCCTCACATCAGTCAGTGGTTAATGTGTTTAGGTAAACAACGCTAATATTTAACAAGTTGTATGGCTCTGCCCACATGAAAGGATTGGGGTCATGCACGCAGTCACTAAAGTGAGGAAGGTGACCAGGCAGCCAACTTTATACAAGTCTCTGCCAATGAGGCAGTCATTAAGCATGAAGACAAGGAGACCCCCATGAGTGAGGACCCTCCGAAACCTATCCCCCAGCCACATCCTTTTTTTCTAAGGATTTACACTGCAGCGCTGAACAGCAAGCCTAAGTGAATGACCTACTGTCCAAATACAAAGACATGTTCATGACAGATGATGATGAACTAGGTTACACTGAGACAGTGAAGCATTAAGTTTTCGCAACAAATGAAATCCCTGGAAATCCGCCTTTTTGTAGAATATCCCCTAGTCAACATCAAGAGGCCATGGAACACATCCAGAAGCTTCTTAAACAAGGAATCATCCGTGAGAGCCACAGCCCCTCCTCTTCACCAATAGTGCTGCTACAAAAGAAAAACGGAAGCCTCTGTATGATTGTGCATCAACTATCAAAGAATGCAAAAAACTATTAAAGATGCTTACCGTCTGCCTTGAATCCAAGAATCATTTGATGCATTATAAGGAGCAAGTTGGTTCTCCACCCTCGACTTGCCAAGGGGATTTAACCAAGTTGCTGAAGATGAAGAAGACAAGGCCAAGACTGCATCCGGTGCCATTCGGTCTCTGCAATGCACCTGCAAGTTTTTCCAGGCTTATGCAAGCCTGCCCTAATGAGTAAATCTTCCAAATTTTACTTGTCTACTTTGATGACATCTTGATTCTCTCAAACATTTGAAGAACACCCACAGAGACTGGAAATGGTCCTCGACCATTAATAATAATAATATTAATAATAATAATAATAATAATAATAATACGTATGAAAAGTACTCAGTAAAGTTTGTATTTCAATTATTAAAAAAATAATAAGAAGAATAAGAATACACTTGGAGATGACTTGGCAGATGTACAATTGGATGAAATAGATGCCATGTGTTCCATCCGAGTTCCAGTTGAATTAAGAGAGGTGTTGGCAAACAGCACTGATCAAGTCCAACCCAACAGAAGCACCCCTGAAACAACATTTAAAAGCTTACCCTCCCACAGTCCAGCCCAGTTAAGAGATAAAACCCTTTTGAAGAAAGAAAAACCAGTCCCTTTCGTTACCTAACGTAAACAGTTCTTAAACCTTCAAAAGAAGATGTTACCCCTTTTACATTAAGCAGGTCTGCCTTCTGCATATCTCAAGGGGAGTTCCACAGGGGTTCATGTTAGGGCCCTACTAATTAACATTTTTCTTAATGACTTATTCTACTTCATCGTGGGCAGAACTATCAAACTATGCTGACAATAACCAGCTCTACTTCTCTGACATTAACCCAGCTAAGGTTGAATGTGAACTCAATAAAGAGCTTGCTGTAGCCTGTATTGGTTAAGAGATAACAAGATGACTCTCAACCCTGAGAAGTGCAAGGTGCTTATTCTCTCTAGCAACAATCTTGCTCACATATCTTTATATGCAGACGGATAACTTATTCCTTGTGTGAAAGAGATTGAATTGTCAGGAGTTGTTATAGACGATGCGTTAAACTTTAGCACACACACCTCTTTACCTCTAAGATAAGGAAGAAAGTAGCAAACAACTTGACGTTATTTGTAGATTACAAAATGTTTTGTCTTCCTTTTTCTAAGTTATGGCTGTATAATTCCTTTGTGATGTCTTACTTCACCTGTTGTTCTTGGATATGGCATAATTGTCTTAAGTCAGACAGCGACAAACTAGAGTAGCTTCACAAAAGAGCCCTACATCCATTACATCTAAAAGGGCAGGTCTTCTAGCTTCGCTTCTCTATGCAGCTGGACTGGCTACATGCTAAGTGAAGGTCGCATCCAAGATACACTTATTATAATATTCAAATGCCTTAATAACACAGCACCTGAATATCTTAAGGACATCTTGTGTCAGGGACAATATCAAGAACTTGAGAGGTATATACTAGGCAGATTTTTTGCAATGCTGTGCACAGATAGATAGTTTCTTTTTGTGAATTAAATTAATTAATAAAAAAGTATTAAATTTTAATACTTTTTTATTAATTAATTTTTTGTTCTGTATATTTACAAATTTGTATTCATTTTCTCAACATAATAGCATGTTTGCTAGGGGCCTAGTCAGCCCCTATCAGCTCCGAGGGTAAATTAATTTTAATGATTGATTGATTGATTGTCATTGGTTGCTTTCACTACAATTGTCCAAACAACCGAAGACCCACACCCAAAGTGAGGAGAAGGGAGACAAAAGACACCTTAACGTTACTGAATCTCTCTTCATAACCTCAAAGAGAACATTCTCACTAGCTAACACAGTAACATGGGGCATGAAAGCACAGAAAGAACACTACATCTGATCAGAGACTGCTGCTACTGGCCCGGAATGCACAATGATGTGGAAATATGGATTAAGAAGTGTGAAAGTTGTATCTTAGACAAGGAAGCACTACCACGGCCATGTGTCCGACTGACACCTCCTTGCCACCAATCCCCTGGAAGTTCTTGCAACTGACTTTACACTACTTTAGCCAGCTACTAATGGTAGAGAGAATGTTGTGGTAATGATTGATGTCTTAACCAAATTCCCCCATGCAGTGCTGACCACTTGCAAGGACCTAAAGTAGGTACTCTGTTACATAGCTGTTCCAGCCCACGGTGATGGACCAGCAAAGAGAGTATGCCGCACCCTTATGAGACCATGCCTTAAGGTATAGAAATACAACCATGTTCAGAAATTGATCCGGTTGAACGGCCCAACCCACCAAACACATGATCCCATTCTAGAGAACCTGATCCCGCAGGCGAAGATGATGATTTAATTGTGATGAGAAGGCCTCCCTTCCCCATAGTAACCCCATTGTTGCAGCACCTCCATAACCCTATGAGCCTGCAGATCCAGTATTACTAGTTGCTGAAACAAATCTTCCAGGAGAAGTAGCAGGGCCAGTGAACCTGCATATCTAGTACCACTAGCTGAAGCAGAGGATAGCACAGTTACACCTTCAACCATGGTTCAACCATATGACTTCTCCCGCCATCAGTGCATTATATATTTTAACAGGAAAGAAAGTTAATTAGTTTTGGCATGTGTAATTTGACGCCATCAAGTTTCTCTAACCTATTGTTATAAAAGAGCATGTCTGTATTCTGTGGTAAAGCAAAGATTGTGGCTTACCTAGCTAGCTACGGTTGAAAAATCGAATTGTTAAAAACAGGATGTCAGCCATGAGTTTCTTTGAAGTCCTTGTTTATTGTGTTTAAGTCTGGTATACAAACTGGTATATAAACCCACCGCATGGTAATTCACACACAAAGTATTGCCATTGGTTAAATGAACAGAAGCAAGTACTTTTAGAGTTCTCTCCTAGCTTGGAGTGGCACTGTTGCTATTGCCAGTTTCTCATTGTGTTGGTTTTGGCTTATAAATTTGACATACCTTATTATAGGAAATTAACGCATCATGAAATTAACGCGAATAAGACAAATTTGCATTAATTAAAGTCGCGTTTATTATTGTTAACGTTAATTTCCGCAACGTTTATTAAGTGGAGCGTTAATTTCCATGACCTTAATTTCCATTATTTTTGCCCCAATTTCTCGTTACAGCCCAGACGTTCTTGATTTAAAGGAAAAATCATTATTTTATCAGGGTTGCATCTGCCGCTATCACTGATATTGCGAAGAACACTCGAAGTGGGAAAAGTACCATGAACATTGTTTGCGTTTAAGATTATACGCCAACAAGTGTTGAAATAAACCTGTTCCTGTTGTGTACGTCGCGTTAATTTCCTTCACTTTGAAATTTTACCCCCACTTTCGCGTTAATTTCCTTTATTGGGAAGTAATTTTTCCTTCCATTGGTGTTAATTTAAGTCGCGTTAATTTCCAATACCTTAATTAACACAAGTGTTAATTTCCTTTAATAAGGTAAATGACATCTCATTGTGTTGGTTGCTACCTCAATCACTCGCACAGCACAGTCACACAAGGGTACTGCATGACCTTATAAGATGGCTTGTAATGGTTAAACACTCCTGTCTTTGGTATTTTATTGCAGCTACACCAATAATGTTGAGGAAATATTTATAATTTACTGTCATTGATTTCAATTTTGATGTTGTTTATTACTGGTCTACAGTAAACATTTTTCAGCCAAGCCATGTGGCCCATACAGCCAGAGCTTATACCGGTTTCCGTAGCATTAAGCTACTAGAAGTATTGCTACTCCCCCCTGGATGGGATGCTAGTCCATCGCAGGGTTACCACCCAGCCACACCATAGGGCTACCTCTCATAGAATGCCAAAAACAGGAATGTTGAAGGTTGCATTAAATTTACCAGTGCAAAAACAATCATTAAAAACAATAAACTGTACAAACCTCTCTCTTATAAGGCGACCAATAGCACTACTTCGTGGACTCGGGGATGCAAATGCACTCTCCATGGCTGTTAATTTCTTTTTATAACTCTGGTAAAGTGTATTCAAGATGTGAACACAAAGTGAATATAAAAAGTAACTACATAGCTACATGTTGGCTTGGCAAGCAAGTAGGTAGGTTTGTAGGTTCATACAGTAACTAAGTAAGTGATGGAGTAAGTAACCGATATTTATAGTAGTATCAATGTTAATAAGTGACTTAGTAGAAAATCATTGGAATTGCGTGGTAACACTTTACTAATACGCTTTACTTTAAGTTCTAACATTTCTCTTCCCTCCCTTATTATCAGTTTGTTTTTAGTAATACCGTAGTTATTGTTCTTTATATTTTCTTTGTGTTTCTACTCATTTTCATGCTAAAATTACAAAGTATATTTATATTCTCAGTTTTTTTAACTGAAGATGGGTGTTGTAATTTAATGAATGTTTCTTAAATTTAAAAGATCTGTCATCCCTTGGAAAAATCTAGCTTGCTTGTTGCCCACATTTAAAAAAAAAATGTTTGATATCAATATATTATCTACACCCCATCTTATCCAACAACCCCATTTTTCACCAACGGTCACCATTTGATGCAGTTAAATGCAAGTTAACGGAGTTAACAACAAAGAGCGTCAGTGTTCCCTCGTGCTCAGCGGTGTTTTGGATATGCCCCTGCGCCAGGGCTCCCTGTGCTCTGGATTTCAGACGTGTGTTTTGAGTGTTGGCCAGGCCAGTGGAGCGTTTGCTGGAATTTTAGCGTTTAGTCTGTTCAACCCCTTCCCTCCCTCCCTTTCCACTGTTTAATCATAATCAGTGTGATGGGTGCGTGTCCTTCTCCTTTCTGCGCGGGGGCTCACGGCTGGGTTGCCAGGATTTCCCAGCCATGGGAGCAGTCTCCATCTAGGAGCTGGCTGCCAATAGTGGAAGCTCATGGATGTCCCAGGCACCCAACCTCCATTTAGCGATGCAGTTACAAGTTAACATTTTATACATAGGCAAAATATCAGACTTTACGTCATACACCTTAAGTTCAATCCATGCTGCTGCAAGGTGGGGTAAGGTATAGTGGGAGGTAAATCTTCTCACGCTGCTCGCCTGGATCTATTTGGAAACATGCTGGCTAAAAAGACCCTGGTGAAGCAGCCGGGTCAAATTGTCCCACCAGTGGATTCAAATTATTACAGAAGTTGAGCAGGGGCTTAATAGAGGGCGATCCATTCTCTATTTTCCAATTGCCCATAATGCACTTTGTTTGCCCCCCAAATTTTGCATAAACTATTGTTTTGGAAATATGCAGTCCTCCCAAGAGAATTTGAAAACAATAGTTTATGCAAAATTTGGGGGGCAAACAAAGTGTATTATGGGCAATTGGAAAATAGAGAATACAGCATATCAGTTAGGGTACAAATAAAGAAATAATTTAAAGTGGACTTTTTGATGTTTAAGTGCTGTTTAGTGACACATTCTAGGCCTAATGTCTGTGCTTTTCCCTGCGGAAGGATTATTTAAGTCTCCCTTAATGCCATTTCAGACTGCAAATTAATTACATTAGACTGGAGCATCACAACGGTTCATGTGAAATAGCTGGTTTTATTATTAAAAGCCAAACAAGCAACGCCCCTGTGAAAAACAAAACAAAACAAAAGCATCTTGTGTATTGTGTTACGGTTGTAAAGAAAAGCGCAAGGAACACCAGGGAAGGACCACAAGTGGTGTTTCAATGACTGAACTGTGGCTGTGAGTAAAATAAAGCAAAGCAAACATGCAAAAATAAATGTAAAAAGCCGACATTTCAGCATCTTCATAAAACCATTATCAAGACTGAGTTACAATAAAATATGTGATGTGTTTTCGTCTGTAGATTTACATACTGATTCCTCTCTCCTCCTCTTCCAGATACCACACCCAATATGGCCGCCATCCTGGGGGAGGTAACATTTTTATTAGGGTTCCTCACCGGGGGTAGTATATTTTAGTTGCAGTATGTCAGCAAAATGGCTGCTACATCATGTCTAGAATCGGTTCTGAGGTTATGGGATGTACAAGCAGAATCGACAAGACTGTATTCAGATGCCAGCATGGGAATGTGGAAAATTTTGTTGTTCACACAAAGATAATAGTCTTATTTAGACTGTTTTGTTGTGTGGCGAATGGGAAATTCAACAAGCAAAGGAATCAATTAGGAAACTTCTGGCAGCTGAAACTCTTAAGAGGCTGTCTTTCTTAAAAACACCCACTCAAATTCGCATCAAAAATAATTTTGCCTGAAACTCTCGCAACTGAAAGACTTTACCGAGGCTAAAACTTAACCGGTTTGGTTTGATTCAAAATGATTTTCTGGCCGTGTTAGTAGCCATCAAATATTTTGCCTCTTCGGGACCCACCACAACGTCTGAAAAATTAGAAAAATAGGCATTTTTTGAGCCGCTGTCAAATATTTTATTTGCATCAAACACCGACAATTTTTATATCAAATTGTTTATAAACATTTCTAGTTTTCTTAGAAAGTAGCAACTTTCCCCTTGATTTATCTGGGAATGCAAAATGAAGGATATAATGACCACTACTGATCGGCATCGAACGGAGGTTGAAAAACGGCCTTGATCTAGAAGTGAATATGTAAATTTTGGGACGTAGCTGATAACTCTACTCTACACAGTCGAAAAGTGTAGTCCTTTATTTGCTAAAATATGCAAAATCACATGTGCGTTTTCAGTATTTCAAAAGTTATGACCGTTTGTATCAGCACATGTGCGAGTAATGACGACAATATAAGCGGAAATGTCATTATTACTTGCACATGTGCTGATACCAGGTTGAAAGCTGTCAAAGGCTGAAAGCTGTCAAAGTCGGCGAGAGCTTAAAAATTTATTAATGTACCAGAAAACGACAAGGAAGTTCGAGAAAACGACAACCTTCTGGCAGAGGTTCTCCGAAAGGAAGGTTTCTTTTACAGGTTACATTCCACAGGTCACCATGCCACTGATAAATAAACAGGCGAGACTAAGTGTTCTAGCCCAAGAAAACATGTTGGATAGTAGTTTTGGGCTAGGAGACTGTGTTTAGCTTGTTTATGCATTAGTAGCAGGGTGACCATGCTGTAATTGTGACCTGTGGAATGTGACCTGCGCAATGGATCTCTCTTCTTTTGCGCTTGCACTCACAATGCCCAGTAGATTTTCGTAACGAACACCCATCAGGAACCTTTGCGGAGGAGAGAGTACTGACTTTGTCTGGGTGAAAGTATGTGGCTAAGGAATTTTTATGATTGTTATTGTTATGCACATCTAGAGACTTTAAAACTGATATTTAAACACAACGCACATATAATTGTAACTCAGTCTTGATAATGGCGTCTTGAAGATGCCGAAATGTCGCTTTTTACAACATAAAACATCATAATTTTAATTGTTGAGTAGCCATAGTCAGGAGATGACTACAATTCACTACAATTTTTGAATACTGGTAAAAATGATCAGCTCCATTGCATTCTACACTTGTCTATCCTTTGAGTCTCTCCAAAATGGGAACAATTAAGAGGACTGATTTTTACATTCAGGCAATAATATTATCATACTGTAACTGTCAAGTGTATCAATTGGAAAACAACCACTGAATTTACTTGCAGTACAGAGTAAAATTTCAGTATTACTGTTTACATATTAAGTACAAAACATCTTATTTATAGCTTACAGCATTTTCTTTTTCCAGTCTTCTGATGTCTTCTTCTGCCATTTTAAGATGATCTTGACATTTTGTCAGCTCTATTTCCTTGTAGGTTGCCTAAGAAATTAAAAAAATCTGTTCATATGTAATAATTAACATGCTGAAATACTCACATACTCAAATATTTACAGCATTAAA
>NC_135763.1:21756903-21826903 GCF_052425735.1 Oculina patagonica | reverse complement strand
AAACATTTTAATTGAATTAATTAATTAATTAATATCAAATTGAATTAATCAATTAACCTTTTGAAGCGGGTAAGGGGTTGGCTAAAATGCGAGCTTTGTCTGTTTTACTTTATATGAAGTACACAAAGGCTATATACTTGTTTCTGAAAACCCAATGTTCTCCTTGTGGTATGCATTCTTTCAGGCGTAGAATTTTGTGCTGAACGCATGCGCATATATGAAGTACACAAAGACTATATTTTAACCAAATCTTACTGAGAACTGGTTAAAACTCAACAAAATTGTGACCTCACACGGGAAAACGTACACTAACGAAAATCTGCGAAATGGATAAAAACGGACGGATAGTAAACGGATAGTAAACGGCTTCTAAACCATTTAAACGGACAAGCATAATAATTAAACGCTTGTCATAAGCGTTTAAACAGTAAGGCAAAACATTTAAACGGAAGCCGAAAGCATTTAAACGAAAATAAAACATTCAAAAGGATGCCGAAAGCGCTTAAACGGCAAAGCAAAACATTTAAACTCAAGCCGAAAGTTTTTAAATGGCAGTGCAAAACATTTAAACGAAAGCCATTTTAATGGCAAGGATGAAAAAGATCTTCAAAGCGGCAGACAAAACTGAAAGTATTAAGATAAAATTTGCAAAAGTTTGAATGGCCGAACGCGAGATAATTAGTTGCGTGTCAGACGGAAATTTTGGCGACGGAAAAAAATTGTCTAAAAGCTCGTTCACACATACTATTTCAAATTGAAATTTAACTGTTACCTACATCTCAAAGAGCAATTAACAGAATAAGCGGACTGCAAGCGAACTCTGCATTTAGGTATTTGCATGCAGCGAAAATTAAACACCGGCAAGTTTTTTATTTACACAGGAGATCGTGACAATTTAAACCGGCGAGTTTGCGTTAAAAAAAAGTTTTTACGAAAAGCTAACGAATCAAAAGTTTGTTTCTTAACTTGGCGAACATTTATTAAGATCGAATAAAAGTTCTACAGAAGATTGAGAAATCAATGACATGTATATTCGCGGGGAATTTGATATCTTTCGGGCGACATTCTTTAAAACGCAGACAAACTTGTGATTATGCAAATGTCGGCTTCTATAAATCTTAGAAGTTTATTTCCGTTCAGCCAGAATTCTGCCAATTAGAACAACTTTTATCCGATCAAAAATCCCTTATTTTGGTCATTTCTTAATTTAATGCTGAGTCCGTAATCAGTGTTACGATTTTTACCGCTCGATGTCTAGAAACGACAAACCAAGTTTATCCTGTCCCGCCGTCCCAGACATGCGGTTTGCTGGAAAACAACTCCGAAAATGAATTGTTTTTTTAATTCTGAAACATTCAGTGTGGAAAAGTAGAAAGAAACAATAAAGATCAAGACGTTTACTGTGTAATAATACCATTCAATTGCGTGAACAGAAATTTCTAGGCAACCGTGACATTCTTGGCGATGAAAGGTCAAGAAGCCAAGCGTGATTCGCCGCCGTCTCGTCTCGTCTTTGCACGTGAGATTGGAAAAGTGGCTTTCACTTTCGATTCGATATTGTGAATGATGAAAGCTACCGTATTTTCTCGACTTGTTTCGATTATTTCGAATCACTTCACTGTTTTAAATCAAGACCTTCAACTGGAGATGACATGAGAATGTATTTTACCGAAAAAAAGTTAACCAAAAAAAGTTGCGCTTTACTGGTAAGTGAGATGGATAAAATAAATGTTTATCACAAGCTTCGAAATGTCACAGTTCATTTTATTCCACGCGTGTTGAATTTATTAAAGCTTGTACGGTATAAAATTTAATAATTTTGAAACGAAGTCAATTTATTTAGAAACAAGCGTATCCCATTTTATTTGTGCTTGTTCCGTACCGTAGTTTGCCGTTTGTGAACATCGATAAACGCTGATAAACAGTGAAATAAAGTAAACACAGCGTTTACCGTTTAAATGGTTTAGGATACGAAATGGACGGATGGCCTTATCGTTTAAACGGCATGTAAAAGATAGTGTTAACCGTTTAAACAGTTTAGGACACCAGATAAACGGATGGCCTTACCGTTTAAACGATTTTTATGAATCGTTTAAACGAATGATAAACGGATAATAAACGCTTCTAGCGGTTAAACGGAAAATCGTTGGTGTACGTTTTCCCGTGTTAGGTCACAATTGGGGGTTTGATTTTTTTTTTTCGAAAAAAAAAAATTAGATGGTACTAGAAAAGAGTTCAATTTGAATGAAATATTCATCTATAAGCCGAGCGGTCATCAACAAACGAAAATTAACAAGCGTTTGTATTTATTCTTGGTCATTACCTTTTATTTTAGTGGCGGCTCCTAAAAAGCCATTTGGTTTAATAAAGCAACGTTAGGAATGAAGTTTTTATTCATCTTTTCTTCGCTATTTAGACTGGAACTTGTCCTCCATCGGCTCACTCTGGAATATTATTTGTTTTGTCAGCGTCCATGATCGTCTTTTGAACTGACAAGGGCATTCGAAATCCCGCATGTCTTAAACAATTTCCTCGCAATCTCTTCAGTACAATAATTATTTCTGTTTGAGACTGTTTCTGTTCCTTTCTTTAAGTTTAGTTAATTTGCAGAAACACTGCCAACATGATTTTTCAAGAGAAGAAGGGTCAAGAAGGAATCGATCTATTTGACTAGTTGTAGCGACACCAGAAACTGGCCAATCAGAAGCGGTCCTTCCCACGCGCTTGGAAAACATTGTAACACGATGTGACAGAAATCGGCTGCACATAATATTTTTGATCAAAACCGAAAACTTAAAATAACACGACTTCTCTGCTAAAAGAAACCACTTCAAAAGAGTTTGATTGGATTTAGGATACTCTACAAATACTGGTAACAGCACATGTTTCGTTACTTGGCGAATTGCTACGAACTGAAGAATCAACTGAATCATCAGGAATCATCCCTTATTCTCTGGCGATTTTTCAGTTGTTTTGAATTGTCTCTACCACGGCAACAACTTTCAATTTGAAGGTTTAGTTGTTTGAAAACCAGTAGCTTTTGGCATGATGATCGATAACCGCTTAATTCTTCGGAAGAACGCATGATTGTTTGAGATGGGATTCTGATTTCAGGTAAATGTTTTGTCACGCGTGTGTATGGTTCTATTTATAAATCCATCTTTTTATATCAGTGATTTGTTGTTTTTCAATTAAATAGTTGTGATTTAACGAATATGTTGATCGCTCCGTCTGGATTGTTTTATAGTTTGAAGGAAAACTTAGGTCTCGGCTTATGGCCGAGTGATTTGGGTTTATTTTTGTCAGAGTCTAATAAACTGGCTCCAAAAACTAAAAGTCTTTACACGCATGCCTAACTACCAGCCGAAATATTGAATTAATGTCATTTTAGGTGGCTGTATTGGCAGGCTAAACTCTATCACTTCGCCTTTCGGCCTGCTCTCAAAGAGCAGCTAGATGACAATGAAACTAAGTGAAGTGAACTGAATTGTGGAAAGTTTAACATCATTTGTTTTAGCAAATCTCTATTTGTCAGTTTGTTGTTTTCGATTCTTGTTTCATAATAAATTTTCCGAGTTTAGTGGCTCAGAGCCACTTTGAATAGCTATTGTGTAGCTGTACCTGTTGGTTGTAAACGATTTGAAAGGTACGGCCTTTTTTCTTCAAGTAGGAGGTTTTGGTAGACCTGTAAAGTCAGGCTGGAGCATCTCCCAGTTCTCCCAGTCATAAAAACTTTTGTAGACGATTGTTTTTATTTACTAAGATCATTTCACCATTTAAATCACCGATTTACACCAAATAGAACCAGAGATATCATTTTTCAGTACTTGCCGTGACGCTACAATAGACAATCAATTAGCAAAGAAGTCTCGCCGGCGTGTGTTCGAAACTCTCTTCAAAAAAGATAAACGTTTACGGCGCATCATATGATTTTTCATAGAACATTGTTTCTACCTATAAAGATCATCCCACTGTTAAAATCACCGAAAAACAATGAATGTCGTTGTTGTGGATGATCGAAAGTGCTTCGAAGCTTTTTGAAGCGCCGTTCTTTAATTGGCGGTTTACGAAACTCGGCTTGCAATGATGCCAAAGAAAGAGGTCACATATTTAAATCGAGTGTGAACTTGCCTGATGTCCTAATGCAACATGGAGATGTACTGAAGATGGCTATCAATAGCTCGAAATAGGCCTAATGCTCGATATTTGGAAAATATAGTATTCAGGATGATCTAAACAGGAAACTTCTGCTGTAGTTTACATCTGACTACTGGTAGAAACAAGAGGAAAGAAGTACTGAAAAAAAAAAAAACGTTTTATCTGGTCAGAAGGATGTGGCCATTATTAATTTCAGTGACAGATAATGTTGTGACTGAGTATTTTGAGAGCATTCGCACTCAGCGCTTATAGAGAGCCCAAAACAAATTTTTACACCAGGTTTTAGAACGGCATTTCCTGTTTCAAAATATCTGAGTTTCAAGTAATTTGGAGTTTTACCGAGAAAAGAAGAAAAAGAGAAGAAAAAGTGCGCCAAATCAAGAATTTCGACTGACCAAATTTTTATGATTTTCAGCACCTCGCCATGACCATGACCTTGGACTCAAATGACTTATAATCACTTCAACACTCCATTTCCAGGCTCAAAAATCGGGATTCATTTAATGCTAATGACCCAGTGCAAAGTTTACAACACAGTATGAATCAGTTTATTTTGTGTGTTTTTGACACATGGGGTCAAAACGGTTTGTAAGTTTTTGACTGGTAAATCAAATATCACCTTCACCTGTCCCCTGGCACCAACTTGGTGCATAGGGCCTAAGGTATATGAAATATATGAAGAAAAAATCCTACCAAATAATTCTAGGCCTACCATACGCTTTCTTTGGGTGAAATATGAAGAATTTTGATTTTTCAACATGTGCCACCACCTGCTTGCTTTTAGTGGAAATTTCCTCTTAATTTTGGGGTTCACAGATTTAACATTAAATCAGTAAGCCCCAAAATTTAGGGAGGCACGGTGGCCTAATGGTTAGTGTGCTAGAATCCAGATGGAGCGCTCCAGGTTCGAGGCCTGGTCGGGGTCACTGTGTTGTGTTCTTGGGCAAGACACCTTACTCTCATAGTACTCTCATACTCTCTCCACCCAGGGCCCGGTTGTTCAAAGCGTGGATAATGTTATCCAGTGGATAGTGTAGTATGGTTTACTAAACATTTATCTATTGGATAGCAATTTATCTGGCCCCAGTTGTTCAAAGGGTGGATAGCGCTATCCACCGGATAAATCACTATCCAATGGATAGGGTAGCATGTTTTGTTAAGACTTATCCACTGGATAACGATTTATCCGGTGGATAGCGTTATCCAGCCTTTGAACAACTGGGCCCTGGTGGATAGCGTTATCCTTCCTTTGAACAACAGGGGCATGGTGTATAAATGGGTACCGGCAACATAATGCTGGGGGGTTTCCTGAGATGGACTAGCATCCCTTTCAGGGGGGAGTAGAAATATTCCTAGCCATTTAATGCTACAGAAACCGGGATAAGCTCCGGCAAGTATGGTCCACTTTGGCTCGAGGCTTCCCTTCCCAAAATTTAAAATTGCTTAAAAAAAATAAAAAAAAAGATGTCTTTCTTGCCTTCAGATGGATGGAACGTGTAACGAAAACCAAAAAATTGTAAAACGTTGCAAAGCTTACTTGATTTGGCCTATTTTGGAGTCACTGACACCAGATAAAAATTGACTCATCTTATGCAATGGAATCATCCCAGTTAAAGAGTAGATTTTCTTAGTCCCTTGGCACTTTACTTTACAGTTCCACTATGTGACAAAAAATTTACTTTAATTTTTTTTTGTTTTTATCAAACACACAAAATTACCTTTTCAGTGTGATCAGTTGAAGGATGACTTCTGGAAATGACTTGGAGTCTAAATCTTGTAGCATGGCCTCAGCATCACTTGTGTTATCATCTATTAAAGTCTTCATACTGAAAAATGCAAAACAAGAATCTCACAGGCCCTGGCAGCTTGAATCTAAGCATAACTGGTTATTGTGAGAAAGGCACGTGCATGACAATGAATGCATACATAATGCATAACATCATTACTTTATGTTTAAAGTACATACATGTACAATTCCAGTCACAATTATTGGGATGCTAGCTGTTTTTTACACTTGAAAAGTTCTGGAAAAATTAGCAGTTTTCCCTGACTTTTTTTTTAATGTCAGTTTTTGCTGACTCAAATAAAATTTCCTGAACTAATTTTTTCTACTACATGAATAATATTTTTTACATGCATTTATATATCTTTCATTACTTTATGTTTAAAGTACATGTACACTAGGATAACGCCTAACTTAAAATCAGCACTCCTGCACTCTGATGCTGTTTCAGCAGCCCTGGCAAAAGAGGTTTCCAATGGCCATAGAGCAGGACCCTTCCCATCACCACCTATCCCAACCCTCCAATGCTCCCCTCTCGGTGTAGTACCCAAAAAAGATGGCACCTGGCCCCCTTCCACATCACCACTGTGACATTACCATGAACTGCGAAGCTCATCATGACATTCCTTGGTGGTTCCGATTTCTTCCCTCTTGGAATGGCCATAAAGGACCCTCACTGGACAAGAACACCAGATTTGGATCTCTTTACGGATGCCTCTGGTAGTGTCGGCTACGCCATCTTTTCTGCAGGTCATTGGATTGCCAACTCTTGGCCCCCCACTCTCCAGAGCTGATCAATCCAGTGGAAAGAGCTCTACCCTATTGCACTTGCCTGTCTTCTCTGGCGTCATCAATGGACGGGAAAGAAGCTCCTCTTTCACTGTGACAACCAAGCGGTAGTGGACATTTGGGCCTCAGGCACATCCCAGGACCCCCTTATCATGCACCTTGTCCATTTCAGATTCTTTAGTGCAGCTACAGTCCTTGTCACTCATATTGTTGGCACAAATAAATCTATCCCTGATTCCTTATCTCGTTTGCGTATCTCTAGGTTTCGTCTTCTCGCTCCAGCAGCAGATCTCGACCCAACTCCCGTCCTCGAGTCAGCGAAGACCCTCTGGCAGACCGCCTAGCCTTCCTCCAGTCCTGGACTATAGCAGGAGTCAACCCGCGGCTCCTACCAAGCTAGCATAATTTTGTTGTTACTCTACTTCCTGTGATTCTAGGGGATGGCAAAATTTTCCGCATTTAACCAGGGATGCTTCCCCACTCTGTCTTAGAATCTGGTCACTACCTTACAAGAGTTAAAGTCACCACGATCCTTCATACCCTCCTCCAACGTCTCGGTATTCCAATAGAGCTCTACACCTCCCATAGATTTAGGATCAATGCTGCTACCTCTGCAGCCGAAGCGGGTCTGCCCCCCGGCTAATCCAAACACAAAGAAGGTGGTCAAACAACTCTCTACACTCTCAACATTAGAACTCCACCTTCTCTCCTTCAGAAGGATCCCAGTTTGCTGGCTGCCTCAAGCACTTAAGGACAAGGGATATGGAACCCACCCAAGTTTTCTGTAATAACATTGTTTAGCTAAGCAGGTAGTAAATTTGGGATATAATTAGAGTGCACACCTGCTACTTTTACCTCCACGTAGCAGGCTGGGTGGGGCGCTCACCTCACCTTAGCTTCTACTCACTCCATTACCTTGCAGGGTGTGTTGCTGCCACCCTTACTGCATTGCTCATTGCTAGGGTGTGTTGCTGCCACCCTTATTTTATTATGTACTGCCACTAGGGTGTGTTGCTGCCGCCCTTATTGCATTTTTAAGTTTTTTAAGGGTGTGTCGCTGCCACCCTTATTGCATGCACTTTATGGGGTGTGTTGCTGCCACGCTCATTTTACCCCAGGGTGCACCCAACAACCTTTAGTCCCATTTACTGCCAAACATATGTGGTCACTATTTACTTTGTTGGCGACTAATTTGTTAATACCGAGATAATATGCTTTGGTTTTCCCACAATTATAGGGAACATGATTGCTGATATAATTAACTCTCATCCTGTTAACAGAAAAGAAAGCAAAATTTATGCACATTTTGTTAATCACAAAACATAGGGATAATAATAATTATTGTTGATCTCTTTCCCATGTGAGAAATTGTGAATGTGACAACACCATTATAAGAACAATACTTTTAGGGATAAACTGAGTCTGTCACAGTCGCTAAGCCTAGTCACACAGGAAAAAAATTATAAACACTGTCTAGAGTTAACCAAAATTCTTTTCAAGTTTTTCCTACATGATTGACTACTTCAGAAATATTCTAAAGATTTTTAGAAGACCAATGTCACGAGTAACCATTGTATCACTTAGGGTTGTCAAAATAAGCCGGCAACCGGCGCATTTCACCTGCTATTCTGAATTCTCCGCCGGCTACTCCGAACACTCATAGGTCAGTTCTGAGCGTGATATTGGAGAAATAAAATGAAAATAAAATTGTTTAGTAAATAATTTGTTTGAACCCAAATGGGATCGCAGGGAATAAAAAAAATATTTAGCTAAAAAAGTGTATGGCACCATCACACAATCTAAAACAGATTTAATAAGATGTACGCGTCAGCGATCTCGGGCTAGCAAAATAAGGAAGTCAAGGCGACCGGAGGCGGCGGACCGAAACTGAATGTCGAAAGAACTCTGTTTGATTTTAATTTTGTTAAAAAGAAGAAGACCACAGAAGACGAAGACATTTGCCGAAGTGACGAGCAAGGTAATTAACTGTTGATAACAAATACGAAAACTTTGTAAAATGTTCTACACCTCGGCGCATCATTTTAGAAGCCAACAAACACAGAATAAAGTACATATGTAAGCTTATCTTAAAATAGTTTGGTAAAAGATGATTTCTCGTCCATGGCAAATAGCACTGCAATAAATAAGACTGAAGTGTTTTATTTTTATTTTTAGTTAAGTGTTAATTAAAGAGAAAAGTAGATTTATTGAGCGCTGTCGGCGGTGTGAAACTGGCTGACATCCTCCACAAATTCGCAGAATTACATCTTCGGTTCCTTACTTTAAATATACATTGCAAATAAAATTATCCTTTGTATTTTCTGAATCCAATCGAATTCTGAATTGCTCCAACAGTGGTATCTGGTGACTGGTGTACGTGGAAAACGAGGGCATGTATTGCCTACTCTGCCGTAAACAAAACAGCAAGTATGCCCAAAACAGAAGCAAAACTTTTTCAAGTGATTCATCCACAAGGTACAAGTTGAGTACAGTTAAGGAACATATGGTCTGTACAAAACATCAAACAACAGTGAAAAATGACCTGTTAAATAGAGCGTCTTACTTCCAAAAGCAAGTGGATGAAAAAGAGAGTACTAAGGTTGTTGTGCTACAAGAAGCTTTCCATGCAGTGTACTGGCTAGCTAAGGAGTCCATTGCCAACAGGAAAATCACATCGGACCTCCTTGACCTGATGGAGCTCTTGGGTCTTGAAGAGCTGAAGTATTTCACACATCGATCCCACGGATCACTCAGGGAGATATTTCTTACAATTGGCAATACATTGCGTGATCAAATCTGCAGAAAAGTTCAAGAGCAGTCGTTTTATGGTCTGTTGGTGGATGACATGACAGATGTCAGCAACGAAGAGCAGATGCTGGCTTTTGTTCAGTACTTTGATGTGGAGCTGGGCAGATTAGAGTGCAAGTTCCTATTTACAGCCAATGCTCTGGAAGAATCTACAAGTGCTGATGCAACAACATTGCATGGTATTATCACTAACCAGCTTCAAGCTTTGAACATTTCTTTAAAGAACCTAAGGGGCCTAATGCAACTGATGGGGCAAGTGTAATGACTGGGAAAAACAGAGGCCTAGCAGCACTACTGAAGAAAGATGTCATCAGCTTAGTGGCAGATCATTGCGTATGCCACAAGTTAGCTCTAGCCTGTACAGACACCAATGATGAACTAAAAATGATAACGGAGGTGGAGACAGAGGTCACACAGCTGTGGAAAATCTTCAACAACTATCCAAAGAAGCTTGCAGCATACCTTAAAAGGTACAAAACGAGATGAAGCAAATTACTCTTGGGAGCAACGCAAACAAGAGAATTAGCAAGAAGTTAAAGAACGCCTGCAAAACACGGTGGCTATCTTTTGACAATGCCATTGCAGCAGTTTGTTCAGACCTTCCTGCCATCTTGCAAACTCTACGCCAGTTGAAGGAAGACCCATCTTGCTATGGTCTACTGAAGAAGTTCATGAAAGTTAAGAAAAAAGGCACCATTCACATTCTTTGTGAAGTTCTCCCTGTTTTAAGTGAGCTTAGTAGAGTGTTCCAGCAGGGTACGATCAACTTTGCCCACATCAAACCATCAATCACTGTTTGCAAGGAGAAACTTTTTGCACTTGTTGAGAGCAAATCTCCAGTAAAGAAGCTGCAGCATGATTTAGCTGAAGGAGGAACCTTGGCTGTTACTGAAATCAAGATCTCAACCAAAGACATCTGGAGAACCTGTTGAAGAACTATGTCAATGGGCTGGTCAAGAATATCACCAAAAGGTTCAAAGGTGCCACTCCAGTTCTAACAGCAATGCAAGTGTTTGACAAAACAGCCATGCCACCAAAAGAGAGCATGAATTCATGAAGTATGGCCAAGAACACATTGATGTTCTGGCTTCTCACTACTTCCCAGGCGATGAAGTCAGTCAAGCACAGCTTCGAGCTGAGTGTATGACCTTCTCACATGAAAGGCTGCCTCAAACTGTAAAAGATGGTAAGCTCTCTTGTGCAGAATGGGTCATGCGGCAGTTGATTAAGCAGAAGTTTTCTCACAAGGGACATTTCCCTCTGGTGATCTCTGCTGTAGAAGCCCTTCTTGTCATTCCTGTATCAAATGACTGGCCTGAAAGGGGGGCATCGAAAGTGAAGTTGATTAAGAATCACCTGCGAAGTCTCCATAAGGGAGAAATGCTAAATTCCCTGATGCATATCAGCTTAAATGGCCCACCAGTTACTTCAGAGGAAGGCCAGCAATTAATCAAAGATAGTGTGGTTTCCTGGTTGGCTGCTAAAAATCACAAGAAACTTCCATCTATTCCCGTTACTGGTCCATCCACTCAACCAAAACCAGCGGAACACAGTAGTGCGAGTACCCACACACAGTCGCAGGCTAATCAAACAGTGGCTGAAGAGCCTACAGAGCAACTCCAAGTGAAAGATGATGTTGTTGCTCTTGCAGCTGAAAAGCTTGGGCTTCCCTTTTTGAATGATGAAGTGGATGATCAGTCAGATGAATCTGATTATTACAGTGATTTTGAAGACAATTAGGAGCACTTCAATCTGTAATGAAATTTAGTCTAATTTCCAGCATGCCAGACTCGACTAGACCTAGTTTCCTCACTATTTTGTCTTTGATAATGAATGTACATGTAACTTAAGGTGGCTCGACCCAGTTTTTTTCTAGTGATACCTATCAACTTTGAAACTTTCATACTTAAAGGAATTAATGTCAATGACATATCCACTATATCACATGGATTACACATAGACTGAACTGCAATATGACATAAATTTTTGGGAGATCGAAATGAATATAATGTGACCATGACGTCACACAGGTTTTTGCTCTGAATCGAATTTTAGCCCTTAACAGCATTTTCTTCCGAGATCCTCCACGCTACGTATACCTTGGGTGTTTGCCTTCAGCTATGCGGAGTTTCATCGAAATCTACAAGAGGAATTTTGAAATATCTTGGAATTTGTTTTCAGATGGTATAATTTATGTGTAAAATAAAGACAAGACTTCATATAAAGAAATTTGCTCCTTTTTTGATGTTAAATAAGAGGCTTTAGCCCTCATTCCTTTTTAAAATGCCCCATATTCGATGTTCAAACCGTAAGAAGCAGGTAGACTTGCGCGATTTCGAAAAATATGAAATATATGAATCATAGTGAAGCTCAATGTTTAGCTCTATTTACCAATTTTACGCCTACTTTCGCAAAAAAAGCGATTATTTCAAAACTCGTCAATGAATTTTCCCCAAAATTTTTCAGGGTGGCAATTGATCAGTACACTACACAATCCCTGAATTTCATGCTCATTGAAAACTTCTAAGGATGTCTAACATAAACACAAAAGTAAATATTGATGCGATCTGGTAGTTTTGAATAATTTTGTGCTCTGGGATTTCCTATTGTTTCGAATTGAGCACAACATCGAATTACCGCTTACAAGAACAATTCTCGTAAGCGGCCAGCTCCAGTTGCGGACACTTTTTTCGCGTCCCGAGGGTGTCCGCTTATGAGAGCTTTGACTGTATGCATGATGGTGTCAGGTGGCTGTTATACACGACTTCTGTTATCACTATCTCATTTAAGTACATTCCAGAACAATAACACCACAATAAGAGTGGGAAAACCATCTACACATTATGTTTGCCCAAAATAGCCCCATATTGCATCTCTAGGAATTTCAAAACTTTTCCCAATGGGAGAGGGCGACCTCCTTTTATACTCTTCCCAAACAACGTGCAGTGTGCATCATGTCAAGCTGCTTTGTGACTCCACGCAAACCCTGCAGCCACCTACTTTTTGGGTGGAGCCTGCTACACAAAAACCTGCTGACAACCCTGTTATCACCTTACATGGCCGTCAAGTGTTTAACTGAATGTATGTTATCAGCAATTAATTTCAGGGCTCGAGACTAACGGTAGCCAACTAGCCACAGGCTAGTATAAATGCAGTTTTGGTTAGTAGGTTCTGGGTTTTCAGTAGCCAAATTGCATTGGCTAGTCAAAATTTCAGGAATTTGATTGAAGAAAACCATACTTCAAAATCGACTCCAAGAGTCAACGTCACATACAAAATTATCAAAGGCTGTGGACAAGCTGTAATTACCAAATAGTAACCTAAAATTAACCCAAAAAGTAATGATAGCAGAGCCAGTAAAGACGGTAAAGTGCCTCTGTACAAACCTAAGTTTGTTTGAGAAATCTGGCTAGTAGAAAATTGGTTTTGGCTAGTGTAATCAAACACTAGCCAATAGGTTAGCTAGCAAAAAAGTTAGTATTGAGTCCTGGATTTCATGATTTTTTGTGGTGCAATTTGGAATAAATATAAGGCAGTTGTAACATATTAAGTCAATAAATACTACTCACCGTTTTAATTTCAAATACTCTGCTCTTAGCCCAGAAGCTTCACTTTGTGCAATGGCAAGCTCTGTTTCTTTTTCTTTCAAGTAACACAATTGTTTCTGTTTGTCATTGACAAAAAAAAGAAGTATTGAATACATGTACACTCAAAAAAGTATTCATACCCACCCCACAGGTCATGGAACTATCAAGGGATAACATGTTATGAAAGTGAGAAATTTCCAAGGTGAAGAGGGGTACAAAGAACTTGAGAAACCAAACCAATGATACAATCTCTGCCTATTAATTGAGATCAAAATTCTTTTGCATCTTCTATTATTTTTCCAGCTTTATAAGACAAATTTAGGAAATATTTGACAAACAGGTGTTTTAGTTGGAAACATGTTACATAACATGTCCAGGCTGCAAATGATATCAGATGTCCCAACAAAAGTGCTATAAGCTGAGTACTATCACTATATTGTGTTAACCCATCGACTATCTGGAGTTTATCGGATGGATTGCAAAAACAGTGGTGAAAGAGAAAAAAAAACTACAAGAAGTTGATTGCCATCATGGTGGCAGCAAACAGCATTTTAGCAATGTGTTGTTTTTGGGCTTTACAACCAGAGTTTAAGTTTGGGAATTCTACGATGCAGTAAAAACCTGTGAGTAAGAACCTAATTTTTTAAAACCTGTTAGGCTAAAATTTGCCGCTTAAGCACCCTTTATACAAGAACCTCAAGCCTACATTGTAAAATTTGGTATCGGTTCTTATTTTCTAAAATATATTCAAATTAAAATGTTTACTTTAAGGGAAATGAGGTAATTTGTCATTTTGTATCCTCTTCAGAGATACCTAGGAGCCTCAACACTCCAGTTGTAATGTAATTATTCTTGATACATAAATGAAGGGATCCGGAGAAGAACGGCCCCTGGAATTTTTGCCTAAATTGAACATTATCGAAACAGCTCCAAATTGCGCATGCAGGTATGTTTACGTGTGCTTAACACTGTCCTGTGTTTCATTTCGATTGTCTTTCGTTCGTTTTCGAAAAATAACATATGCAAAAAAAAAAAAAAAGATTTTAAAGCTTACATTGTCCACAGTAATCCAGCACTAGACATTTTTCCACGCATCGCGTCTGCAAATCTTGCCTCAAGGAACTTTATTACAGTCGTCTGGGATGTAAAAACAGTGTTTCGCAAACCTACTTTGCTGACCGCCATCTTTCTAATATTTAATTTGCTCCCAGGCGGTTGCAGCGAGGGACTGGGGCTCGCTATTCCATTGTGTCGTCTTAAGTCACGTGTTACGGGTTCAAGTACAGAGAACAAAAATGGCGGTTTTCTTGGTAAAATAAACTACTGGGTCGTTTGAGCGCAAGTACGTCCACTTGGCGGTTAAAGGACATCATTAAGTCTGAAAACCCGTAAGTCTCACAGCATTTCTTGAAGAAATGAGAGATGTTCGGCCTTTGTTTTGTACAATAGTGCTTTTTAGCGTTCGGCTATGAAAGTTGTCTGACAAAGGCCGGTGGAGCCAAGTGAAAATAAAGTCGAAAAACACAGACCTCTTGTCGGGAACTATGTCAGCGTGAGTTTTGCAGTGTCCGCTTGGGTGCTGTAGCGACAAAGTTGCCGAGAAGCAAGCTGGTTTTAGACTTTAAAAAAATTCTTTAGATGTTTCGCAGGGCACCTTCCCTTCGCAAAATTTTTTCTGTGTCTCATTAAATATTCATCAATCAATCAATCGATTCGTGCGAACGAAAACCTCAGAAGCTTATCTTGTTTTCGTGGGATTTTGTAGATGTGTGATGATGTAAGGAGTGGAGATAGAAGTGAGAGCAAGCCAGCGGCACTTAACTGAAAGCAAAACTAGTATAAAGTGAAAACACCAGCAAACATATTCAATCAATCAGTCTATCACAACAATCAATCTTTATTTCACTTTCACCTCAAATTACAGCTAACGGTAACAAATTAAAAGTCTTTGCCCGAAACAACAAAAAACAGCTAACCGTAAGCAGTTTGAAATTATAATAACAATATGTATTAAAACTCACGCGAAAAGTAACAAAAACTTTGGGCTTGTTTTTCGTGCAATTTTCTATGCTGATTGTTATTCTAATTTCAACCCGTGAGGTATTTTTGAGCCTTTGACGTCACTTTCTCCCTATTCGCAACCAAGCCTTGGAACAAGGTTATTTTAAATGGCGGCTGTAAATTATCGGAAATAAACGTTAAAATAAAACAACTTCTGATGTTCGTAATGGATTGAAAATTGGCAAGGTGAGTAAGAAAGTCTTATTGTACACGAAAATGCAAAAAAAATGGAAATCGAAAATTTGATCATAGGGGCACTTTTTAAAGTGCAAAAATTTACATTGGTGGTGCTTAAAAGCACCAATGAAAATTTTTCTTCAGAAAAAAAGAACCTATTAGAAACCTGAAAGCCTAAATTTGTGCTAATTACCTGGTGCGTAAAAATCTGTTTAGGCTAACTTCGGAGAAATGCATGTTCTTACCTGCGGGTTTTACTGTATTTAGTGCAGTTTGTTTGTTTTAATTTAGTTTCAAAGGAAAACAAAGTCAAGATTCCCAGAGAAGCTATGAACCATTCCTTCTTTACAACTGATTTGCCTGCAATTCTGGAACTCTTTGGATGGCTTTATTTTACACAGTTTTATGCACGTCCTGCTTGCGATTGAAGTTAGTGTACTGAAAATAATTTACTTCTTCAAGTGTGGAGATAACTTGCATTGTTCTCATGGTCTGGCTCAAACCCCGTTGTTGTTGTGTTGTGACTTTTACAAGAAGGAAACAAAAGGACTGCGGAGAAATACTAGATTTCCAATGCAATGATTTATAATTATTAGGTCAGTCAACATTTAAAAATTATGTACCGTGGGTTTAACATAATTACTACCTGTATGCATACAGGTAGTAATTACTGTACAGTATCTTCTATCCTTACCTTGAGTCCAGCAGTAGTTGATTTTTCCATTTGAAGTTTCTTCTCAAACTGTCTTCTTACTTCCTCCAGAGCACACTCTTCAACCAAACAAAAAATTAATGAATGAACAAAGAAATAGTTAATTAATACCTGCAACCATTTTTACACAATACATGTGTTAAGATTATTTTTATTGGCAATATTGTAGCACCCAGGTGAATTCTAGTTTAATAAAACATTTTATACCATGCCATAACAAATACAGCCAATCAGAATTCAGGAAAGCCGTTGCATATTCGACAGTATTCAACTCAACCTTCCCCTCGTGCGCTGCAATCTTATTCTCAATGAAATTTAGTAAGCATATTTTCTATGGCATGGTATAAAATAGGTACACAACACAACACTTTCTTGTGGCATACTATGGAATATCCCACTTGTCACTTGTATTTTTTCGGTATACACACTCACCTAAAGGCTCGTGTGTATACCGAAAAAATACAAGTTTTTTTTTTTGAAAAAAAAAAAAAAAATGCAAGTGTTCCACGACTCATGGGATATTCCATAGTATACCACTCGAAAGCGTTGCATAACTAGTATGTATTTGTGGCTGTATGGTGTAATTTACTACATGGACAAGATATTTACTACTAGCAATATTTAATACTGGGTTTCCTTGAGTATTAGCCAGGACAAAGTCCCGGACACGGAAGTACTGAAGCAGGCAGAGCTTTCCAGCGCCATAACCATCATGCGCAAGGCCCAGCTGAGATGGGCAGGCCACGTCTCTCGCATGCCAGACGATCGCATTCCAAAGCAGCTCTTCTACGGAGAACTCTCCTCTGGCAAGCGCACAGTTGGAGGGCAACGAAAGCGCTACAAGGACAGTCTGAAAGTCTGCCTAAAAGACTTTAACATCAGCACTGAGTCCTGGGAGTCTCTTGCCTCCGACAGACCCTCCTGGCGCCAATGCATCACAAAAGGAGCCCAGGCAGCAGAGAAACGCAGGTCCCGTCAAGCCGAGGAGAAGCGAGCAGAACGCAAGGGAAGAGCCGTCAGCACAAACAGCACAGCCCCTACCCACTTCTGCTCCACATGTGGGAGAGGCTTCCTTGCCCAGATTGGCCTTATCAGCCATCTGCGGACTCACCAAAGAATCTAGATGTCTTATGGTCATCTTCGAATAGGAAGGACGAACAACAACAGCCAGGAGAGATTATTTCAAATCAATATTGGTCTGTAAATTGTGCCTTAATAATTATTTTGTTACCCCATAAAATCATAACTAATCAGAAACTTGACATACCGTATTTATTCGTTTAAACGCCCTGGGCACCTATTAAATTTATGCACCTTCAGAGTGGGTGCTTATTCGAGGTGGGCGCTAGATCGAGGCTGGGCGCTTGTTAAATTTTCACCATTTTTAGCAAGTAGTACGTTTATTTTGCAAGAAAAAAAGTAAAAAATAACAGAACGTGAAGATGTCCAAAAGCCGAATTTTTACTGATCCTTGAAAGTTTCTGTGAAATTATTGAGAAAGCTTGGTCTTCGTGGTAGTCTCTTGGTAGCACTTAGTCAATTTCACAACTCTCTTTTTACTCCTTTCGTGCATGTCAATTTTTAGAGGGTGTGGGTGGGCGCTTATTAACTTTTCCTTCCTACAGGGTGGGCGCTTATTTGAGGTGGGCGCTTATTCGAGGTTGGGCGCTTAATCGAATAAATACGGTATACTTTCTAAGTATTCATAATTTTGTCTGCTTGATTGATTTTCAATGTCAATGACCTCATTCATCAAAGACTGTCATCAGTCAGTCTTGCTGGATTAGTCTACAAATTAAATAATAATAATAATAATAATAAAAAATAATAATAATAATAATATGTTGATGATTAATTTGTTGTGCACATATTTCCATATGAATTTGCTCAAATCAGCACTACAATAACAGGGTTGTCAGCAGGTAGCAGGTTAATCCAACCAAAAAGTAGGCGGCTGGGGTTTGTGTGGAGTCGCAAAGTGGCTTGACATGATGCACACTGCGCAATGTTTGGGGAGAGTATGGGAGGGGTTGCCCCACCCCCCACTTTGGGAAAATGTTTGGAAAATGATACCTAGAGATGCAATATAGGGCTATTTCGGGCAAACATTGTGTAGAATGATGCAGATAGTTTTCCCACTTTCATTTTGGTGTTATAGTTCTGGAATGTACTTTAATAAGATAGTGATAACTGAAGTCCTGTATAACAGTCACCATTGTTTCAACAGTGCTTACAACTTGTATCCCTAAAAAATGAACGTAATGCGACTTAAAAAACCAGCCTTTTCCAATAAGTTATTCTCAAATTCGGTGTTCATATTAACACATCAAAAAGGTCAGGGAGGCAATAAAAAAACTTTTCGTTCCTTTTGCTATAAGACTTTTCATCAAAGTTACGATAGTCAAATTGTCCTTTTAAAAACGTAAAAACCTAGTGAGAATTAAAACCAAGGGGGGGGGGGGGGGGAGAAACGAGGTCTGGGACCAAGTAGAGATGCTCTCACAACTTGCAATGTGATCAATTCATGATGTATTCAGCGGTTTTTGGGCGATGATGCAACAGGCAATCTTTTCCTGCGAAATGGAAGCTATGGCAATCACGACTACCATGCCATGCCGTGGAGTAACTCATTATAAAGGACTTCAATTCTCTTATCTAAAAATCTTAAACTAGTGTGTTTATCGTCATCGTCGTGTAGTTATAAGAACGCAGAATTTTGTGATGCCGTACTACTTTTCAGTGCTGAAATGCAAATGTTTGTACCACGATTTTCAACTGGCCCACATGGGGATTGTAAATGAGGTAAAACAAAGAACGACCAAGTCAACAAACAACCTCCAAACAATAGAGCAAGAACAATAGCTCCGACCGGCGTGGGAATATTCGATCGCCACATTAATCATTACCATTTCTGTGATGGTTTTATTTCATAACAAACACCACATATTGACACCAAGAACCCTTCCGGAGAAATTTTCGCTGCTTTAAGGCAAAAATTAGAAAGCCTTTTTTTCATTACTATATTTTAAAATAATCGAACTCTCTCACTGGTCCCATGTTGCTATTGTTTTGGCAAGTTCACAAAGAAAGGAGCTGCTCATGCGCCTTTAAGAGATCCGCTGACTACTGCCCCAATGATTGCTTTGCAAGTTGGAGAGCATTGCTCAAATTTCATATAAGAGAATGTATGGGAAGTTGCTTCCTCCCCCCCCCCCGATTAAAACTTGTCAAAAACTAATCACTGTAACACAAGTGTCGTTATGTCTAGCGGATAAAATTGGCAATCGCGCATACAGAATTTTACGGCTTTATAATTTTCGATATTTTGGCGTATAATTTGAACAAATTACTAAGCAGCCAAGTTCAAAGCATAAACAATGAAAAGATGTTTACCTCGAGCAAATTTACGTCTTATATTAGTAAGAAATCTTACCTCTTTACTTTGAAAATTGTGCCAAGGAGTATGAGCAACTTTTAAAGATTCAAATTTTGTTAGGAGAACTGTCCTTTAATTGACGACTGCATCTTTTTAATTCCCGAACTCATGGTACGTCTTATAACTGAGTGCACCTTATAATGCTTATAATCAAGAAGCTACGGTATATTTCCCTGCGATCCAATTTGGGATCGAACAAATTATTTACTAAACAATTTTATTTCTCCAATATCACGCTCAAAACTGACCAACTAGCGGTCGGAGTAGCCGGCGCAATATTCAGAATAGCCGGTGAAATGCGCCGGTTGCGGGCTTATTTTGACAACCCTGCAACAGGTCTTCCCAGTATTAATAATAAATTAAGAATAAATAATATATTAAATAAATTTACTACATAGTATTACGTACGGTTGTACTTTCGTAGGTATGTACATATGTAAGTAAGTCAGGCAGTAAGTAAACAGCATTTCAGTTGAACTCATTCATTGTTTCAAACCTTCACGAAATCAATGCTTAAAGACGCTTGATCAAACTTTTGATGTCTGGCTTCAAGTGACAATAAAATTTACACAAAACATCAACATTGAATGCATTGCTTACCTTTTTGCTTTTGTAATGCTGCCATTTCCTTAGCTATCTCCTTCTGTAAAATAACCAATTATTGATATAAGCAGCAAGAATAAGGATATTGTTTTTTGTCCTGTTGTAACTACTGCCACTTGGGGTCACAAATATCAAATACCAATCACAACACAGAATGAAAATTATGCTTGTATTCAATTGATTGGGGTTTCACACACTTGGTTTTGGATTTACAACAACAAATGTTTAATTATGCCAGCTTTAGAGAAATATGCAGTCTGTATGAAAACAGTGAGTGCGGCTGTATTCTATACTTTGCATACTCATAACAGTGGTGAGCATAAGTGCGAAAGGACCATGTGCTTGACATTTTGGCATGTCAGTTGTGTTTCCCAAAGGCTTGTTCTTTATTTGCTGAGAATACAAAATTCAGCAACGAAGATGGCAGACATCACAGGTCTCCGTACCACCCCTCAAACCTTATGAACAGGCGGCCAACATCGGCCCATGCTGGACTCAGTGGAAACAAGATTATATTAAACTAGCAGTAACCAATAGTTAGAAAGTGCGGGCGGCCATGTTTGTTGCGAGATGGAATAGACATTGAGGATAGCGTGGGAGACGCGCGTGGCTGCGGTTTCCTGCTGTTGATTTATGCAGTTGCGTATTTCAGTTCCTTCTTAGATGATTTTGATGGTATTCTTACGCGAATTTGCGCCCTAAAAATTTCAATTATTACTATTATAAAAAATGTTTATGAAATGCATTATTATTATTGGTTGTTGTTGTTGGTAATATTATTACTCTTACTATGATTTTTGTGCAGCTTACACAAAGTGTGTGGAGAAGATTAGAGAAGATTGAAAATATTTACAAATCGTTTACAATACTATTCCTAGGACAAAATGAACACTAGCAACCCTAATGCTTTCATTTACTTTTAATGTTAATAAACATACTCCTTTGTATTTTCTGAAGCATTGTAGTAACTTTCTAATTAAGTCTATAAACACAACTCAAAACAAAGCGGCTAAATAAACAACTGAAGCAAGTCCCGATAAAAGATGGGTGTCAGATAACAACACGTGCGTGTCAAAATGTTCGGCTTCAAAATCCTATAATTCCGGACTAAAGATGGAAAATGGGAGAAACTTGAAAGAAACTTTGTTTCATATTAATTCTCGGTTAAGAGGAAGCCAAGAAATGTATTCAAAGGCGTAAAAAATATCGAAAATTTTAAAGCTGTGCAGGTCTACATACAAGAATTAATTACAGTCCAACCTCTATTAAGCGGCCACTTTCCAAAGTCACGATTTATTTGTCACTAAACTGCTGTATAATGGCCACCTCTATTAAGCGAAATGGTGACAGATGATATATATCGTCCCTGAAATATCTCGCGCTAAATTTTTTCACATACTAACTGTTGATGCAAAAAAGCCTAAGAAGCTTGTCAACGATGTTTTGCATGTTTCTCTGTACGTTATCAACTTGAGGAAATACGTACATTTCAACTACGTGTCCTCTGTGTTAGAGCTATGGATTAATCTCCTTATATGTTCACTTTTTAAGAGCATTTTGCTATATAGTGTCAATAAAATCATGTTTACTGTCATTCCTATCTAATTTATATTGTACCTCTATTATAAAGCGACCAACCTCTATTAAGCGACCACTTTTCAAAGTCCTGAGGGTGGCCGCTTAATAGAGGTTGGACTGTATTTGATTTCAGCGAACAGCTAGCCTGCGAGCGCCGAAGGCGCGAGTCGGCAAGCGAAGCGAGCCACTGGGCGATCACTATCCACTCAACGGCTTTACCGATCCTTCTGAAAATTCCATCCAAACTTGAAGCAATTCTTGGTTTTCATGTTACGTCATAAAATTCTGAAATCAAAATTCACTAGGCCTACTAAATTTTGGTTGTCATTAGGCGAAAGATAAACTAAAAATATATCTTTTTGCAAATTTCCAGATCGATAGTGTCGTTCGTTTTTTATTTTACAGCCATGTCTTACCGAAAATTTGCAGTTTAGCCTCCCGTTGCTTGTACAAGTATAAACGCCGGACGTGACATGTGCTTCGGAAAATTACATTCTTCATATCCTGCGCTATCGACATGAAATTCACGTGAACAATGACCACGGAGCACGGACCTTGAACTCAACACCAGGGTCTTTGCTCCGCCGTTTGCTCACATACCATTCATTCCAGTTGGAAGAACAAAGGAATGACAAAAATGTGCCCACATTTTGCTTCAAGTCGGCTAATATGCTTTAAGAAAGTGCCGCTGACTAAGATTAGTCTGCGGGCTCACTTTTGCTCGCCCGCAATCAATGAAAACAGAATTACAGCCAACCATCGTAAACAAGCTTGGCTTATTCACACCACAGGCCCAGGTGTTCAAGACATATTTTCTACACTTACGGACATTGGTTTCTCGTTGATAGAAACAGCACATTCAACAGAGTCAGCAAATTTCCAAGCAGCCAGCATGGAAACACCACGCCCAAAGTTCCCACAGAGAACACCCATCAGTTGACAAGGCAAACAGAGGACAAAGAGCAAGCTAATTTTCCCTTTTGGTGACCAGAAGTGACCATGTACACACTGTGGAAATATGGCTGACCACAAGCCATGAACCCCAAAATAAGCCGCTTTCAACAAGACCCATGTTGGCATCCAGCTGTACAAACATCTGAAATGCCGGTATGTCAACATGTGATTGAGATGGGATGGGATGATAGGGATGCCCTTATACCAGAAACATTGCAGATGACATTCTGGTTCATTGCACCACAAAGGAAGAACATGATGAATGTCTTGATAGCACCTTGCTTTTCCTTCAAGAGAACAATTTCACAGATAATCCAGCCAGGTGTTTATTTGGTGTCACAGAGCTGGACTACTACAGCTGAATGGAGTTCACATTTCAGTACTCGGTGTGTGCCTGACAAGAATCGCATCCAAGCAATCAAGCAAATGCAGCCATCCAACTCAACACCACCATTAAAACTGAAATCTTGAAATCTCATGTATGCATTCTTACAATTTAATAAGATGGCTATTGTATTTTAAGACGACACTCACTTAAATTAAGTCAGGGTCATCTTCAATTCAGTCTGATACTGTTATTGGCCTCTTAACCCTTTACCCCTTAAAGCAAATGGCCTTTTTTGTAAATTAAAAAGTATAAACCAGATATATATGTATGTGACACCATTTAAAAGGCATTAATCAGTAATTTGCAAGCATGAAATACTTAAGCAAATAAAAAGAATGTTATAGCTTTAAAAGAAATGAGTTAAAATGTTGAAAGAAAAAATATTCAAAAAGTTGTTTATCTCCTTAAATAATTTTAGGTATACCCCACTACGTCTTATTGTACAGCTCTCAGTGTAGTTGTTAATTTCAGTTATGTTGCATACCACAAATGTATCAGGCAAAAAAGTTTCAAAAGTTATAGGGGTGGTCAATCAAGTCACAAATAGGGGGAAGGTACAATTGTATGCTTTCAAAATACAGATCTGGCCAAAAATCAAATCAGTTGGGCAAATATTGACCAAGTTATGACATTATGTGCCAATATGGACATGAATCTAACTAGTAAGTGGCAGATGAGTTTCACTTGAAGATGACAAATGTGTCTTAATTGCAGGCACATTCATCTTTAATTAAAGGAATTAAGAAACTTGAATCTTAATTAAGGAAAGCACTTTTATTTTTTTTTTTCATCTTAACCGAAATTTCAGATTTTTAGCATCTTTAGATAGTAGCATCTTAATTAAGATATAGCAAACAATGAAGACTTACCCCTGCATTAAACTGGCATGCGGGAACTAACGTATTTTTAAGAAAAAAATATGCACAGATCAAAAGGGAACTTTTCTAAGCCATTGTATTTGGTGTCAAGAGTTTCTGCCAATACACGTGTCCTAAAAGCCCTCAGAAAGGAAACGATCAAAGATCTACATGCAGCACACTAAGTAATTAAATCAAGTCTAAGGAGAGCACGGGAAAGCATTTACTGGCCCAACAGGAACAGTCGGGTGAAGGATTACATTTCCAGATGTGAAATTTGCTTCACCAACACCCCTTATCAACAAAAGTACGTACTCAAAATAGACTCCCACACCTCTTGATCTTTTGCAGCTGTTGTTGCATCCGCCCACAAATTCCAACCCATTTCTTTCCACCCTGTTTTCTTCTTTCTTTCTTTTAACACCTGTTGTGAGTGCTTGATAATGCATTGAATTGTTAAGAGAAAAAACACACAATTATGTTGATTGAACGAGAAGGACTCACCTTGTGTTCCTGTTTTAAGCAGTTTATTTCCAGATCTAAAAGCAACAATTGTAACACTGAACATTGTTTAACAAAAAATACAACTGACTACAAAATAAAAAAGAAAGAATGGCATAATTATGTAAAGCTGTTTTGAAATGTGGCAATAAAAATATAAACTGACTTAAGGTAGTTTAATACACAACCACAAATCAAAGGCAACACAGCTCTAGGACAATGTTGATTATATATCTGAGCAGTTTTGCAAGAACATGCCTGCTAGGTTTTGGCTTTTGCACGAGTCCAAGACCCTCTGGCCACCTTTAATAACTTAACTTGAGTGGGACTAATGTCAAGGCTGGTCTGGTGAGGTCTACAGGCTAGCTTACAAGCTAGCCTGTAACCTGCGACCAGCCATCAGGCGTTAAAAAAATAAATTAATAAATTTATTGAATTACGGCCAGCTAATAAACTTATCCGAGCTTATCTAATATATTTCTCCAATGAAAGCCTGGAATGTCAAAGGCGAAAGGGACTCAATGTAACTAGAAATTTTACTGAATTACTAATTTACGGCTGGCTAAACTTACAAATTATATTTCCCCAATCACGGTTTAGAATGTCGAAGATGGAACAGACTCAATATAAATATATAATTAACTGAATAACGGCCGGGAAATTTTGAACACGAAACAGGCTCAATGGCATTATATTTTTGATTAATTTGGTACATTGAGTCTGTTCAGTCTTCAAAATTCCCGGCCACAATTTGGTATCATATTATAGTTTTTGGTCTCCGACATTCCAGGCCATGTTTCTCGAATGTTTCTGAAAATACACTGTATATTTTTAACGTTGATCCTGCCATAATTTTGGAAAATTTATTCACGTTGAATCCATTCTGTCTTACATAACATTTTTTACCATCAAAACTAAGCTTTCGCACGCCGTCATGGTTAAATGTGCCCGTTATTGGTCCGCTGTTTGAACAAACTCCAATTTCTTTGTTCTGAGCTTGTCTTGTGTGGCTAAAAAACGGGTGCCCCCCAGTTGAGTTCCTTTCACTGTAATTATAATACCACTTCAGCTTAATTCACTGTGTGCATGTCTTCTTTTTCTCTTCTTATTTTTGTGATTTCGCTGACCTTTCAGTACTCTTCAATACCACTGAAAAGGGTATCATCAAAATCAAATGTCAAGGCAAGTGGTTTTTTTTAACTAAAACTACTCATAAAGGGGAAAGTATTGTTTTTTTTTTTCATTTTGAGGAGAGAAATTGTATGTAGGTTTACTGTGTTTATCTCTGGTCCAATGAGATGTAATTTATCAGTTATATAGTACTGTACATTCATTGGATTTTTAAAACAAAGCTAAAACCACATAAAAGGCTAAATAACAAACACAACAAACGGATCAAACTCACCTTTCTGATTCAATAAAGATTTCAGATCTTCAATACTACTCTGTAAAATATGTCAAAAGTACAAAATATTATAAAATAATGTACATCTTTGTGTTGATTAAAAATAATTATAAATATATTATTGCTCAACCTTAGAACTGTCCTAAGCTAGTATCTTGTTAAAATGTCATTTTTTATTTGCCTGAAGGACCTGCCTCAAAACCTTTGAAGAAGTGTTTTAAAGGCGCACTATTGGTTGCCGCCATGCCAACACACTAATTAACAAATGTTAAACACCACAGTGTACACTATTGAGTTATGGATGCACCTGGGAGGTTGTCAAGCACAAAAAAAGTGTAAGAGTCACTTGAGGCGATAGCCGAGGGCGACTCTTGCTTCTTGAGTGCTTAGCAAACCTCCCAAGTGCATCCATAACTCAATAGGGTATGCTGTGGGATTCTTGATACGTTGCCTTTCAAATTCCCTAGAAGAGAATTAACAGAAAAGTAGAAAAAGCTTGTGTAAAATAGTTGCGCTTTCTTTTTCGTATGTTGATCGCTTTCACCATGTCACATCATTATCAGCTCGCATACGCTCAAGTTGAAGATATTCATCAGCATTCACCCATGGGCAAATGGCAGATGCTAAATTAACCAATGAGAGCGTGTGCTTTACTTAATGAGTTGTGCTATAACTACAGTTAGTTCGGGGACTCAAAAACAAAGACCTATAAAATAAAGACCCTAAGACCCCAAAAGACCCCCTACCTTTAGTGAATATTAGCGCCTTCTTTATCCCAGTCGAATTTCTTTTATCGTTAAGTGCTGCAACAAGTTTTTCCGCCATCTTAAACTAAGTAACCGCTCTACCACACTTGACCGGAAGTGACGCAAAGGCCGTCTTGATGCCACTCTTTCTTCAAATAAAAGAACCGCAATTCAACACAAAACAGATAATTCAGTTCCACAACAAAAGGCAAAATATATAGTCTCCTTTGCAAACTTTATTTGGGTTGTAGTTCAAAATCGCGAAATTTAATACTGTAAAATATCAATAAAATAATGAAATTCAAGCTGTCGTTATATTTCTGTTTTTATTTCTCAGCTTCATGTTTAGGGTTTTTTTTTGTTGATTTTGTCCATCAGTTATCTTCCACTGCATCACTCTTGCTGTCCAAACTGTCCTCTGCCGCTTAGTTCTATTTTGACTGTGGAATACCTTATGCTTTGTTATATTTAGCTTGTTTTGTTTGCTATGTTTACGGTGGCGATCATGTCAATTGTGTTGTTACAGTTCTTCCTCTCAAAATCGCAAAATTTTATTCTCGCGAAATCTGGCTCTTGATTTTTCGCGAAATTTAATGAGATTCAGGTACATAAACCTCAATTCAAGTTCATAGTTATTTGACAGATGATTGGCAAAAAGAAAAGACATTCCTTTTTAAGATTTGTTTGCTTCGACTAGCTTTTTTAAGTTGCAACAAACTATCCGCACTTGTGAGGCGTTGGCGATGGAGAAAAATTAATATAAATACAGTTGAATACCGATAACTCGAAACTCCTTCAGACCTCTTCAGTTATCAAGGGTCAAATCTGTAGGAAAATTACCTATAGGATCAAGGGTAAAGATTCATGTTACCTGCATTGTACTAACCTACGTGTATTGCGAATGCGGATCTAGTTATTTTTTATCGTCCCATTTATCATACCATTCTATTAGAATTGGTTCGCTGTGTCAGTTATGTGCCCATCCACCAATCAACTTGGAGCAAGTAAAAGCGGACTCTATTTAGTGATTTTCCGGCATCATTCCCAAGCTCGGTGGGTTCCATTGATCGAGTATTAAAGTTGTGAGATCACTATGTTTTGGTCAAGTTCATCGTTCCAGTAAACTGAACTGTATAAAATAATGTTATTTGTTTTAATGCCGACACATTACATGTAATAAAACAGGGGCCGAAGTAGACTTCTACCAGCAAAAACAGCACATTTAAGAACAAAAAATAATTTGTCTGTAAAATAAAACAACTGTGAAAAACACAATCCATACAAAGAGCATCACTTCCAGTCAAGTGTGGTAGCGCGGTTACTCAGTTCAAGATGGCGGTTGAACTTGTTGCAGCTCTCAAGGATAAAAGAAATTTGACTGGGATAAAGAAGGCAGGAATATTTACTTAAGGTTAAAATACATTAAAAATTTGGGGGTCACCATTTTCGAGTTTTTGGGGTCTCAGGGTCTTCGGGTCTTCATTTTATAGGTCTTTGTTTTCAAGTCACCCCAGTTAGTTCTGGTTAGTCTTTAGTTACATGAAGTCATGATCATACAGTAAAGTAGTTAGTGGTTGCAGTTGACTTTGCAGTTACAGCAACACTGTTAACTACAGTTAGTTCTGCTTAGCTTTTGGACGACATGAGAGTTAAAACATAATCCAATCGGAAATCTAGTAATGATAATTTTAGGTGGAAAAAATTGAGCATCAGGATAATTTAAATCCTATAAGATTATGTTCTACCCTCCATAGGATAATCAGCTATGATGTGGCACGTGCTAGTGTTATACTTTGAAATGTGGTTTTGGCAGGAGAGAGAGACCCTGGGAACGAGGTTGATGCAATTACCAATCTTATCATGGAATAGTGTTCTACAACCATCTCTGTTTAAATGATGGGTTCAAGTGGTGAATATAATAAGCAGAATATAAGTTCTATTGATGCTTACTTCTGCAGTTGTATCTCCTGTACATTATGTATTTTTTTTTGTATTTTTATATTTATCCTGTGTGCCAAAAGAAATGTCAGACTGCATTCTCTCCTTCATTTTCCCAGGGCCCCTATGGATACCAGCCTTGTTGCTGAATGGTCTACCCTAGTTAAACAAAGTTTCTTACTAGTTACTTCTTATTAGTTGTCCGTTCAGTGTAAACTTAGGTTTAACCCATGAATCCTGCTTGTGTATAACTCTAGTTACGGTAGTTTTTTTTTGGATCACTGAGGCATAAGTTTCCTAACTACAGTTAGAGTGAATAGATAAGAGGCCACATTGCTGGAATAGCTGACTAAAGTTATCCAATGGCGTGACCTAATAGCCATAAAGTTGTACAAGTTAATTAAAATAATATACTCTTTATACCTTGAGACTGTCAACATCATCTGCAGCTTGTGTACTGTTCAAGTCTGCTTGATCGAAGAACAATAAAACTGGTTTTGAAGTGCTTTTACGACATGTTGGGCAGGTACGACTTTGGCTGAGCCACCTGTCCAGGCTATAAAATAGCAACAAGAAGAAATTACTACTGACGTGCCATTTGTTTACTTATGGCCATGTCCTACCATTTAGACAACAGTGAACACTTAAAATGTGATTTGTTCATGATACTGGACACCTTAAGGAAAAGGGGATAGAAACTACGGACCAGACCTGGAATAGCATGGTTGATACCATATTGCTAAGTCTGACATTGCTCAAAAGCTGGCCCTAGCTGGCCAAAAGAAGAGCCAGTTGGCATGAGAAGAATTAGGTAAAGAATGAGTGAATGACTGCAATTTCAAAAACCCAAACTAGCAGTTTATGCAAAATTAATTAAGTTAACTTAACACTTAAATTAAATGCAACCTATTCAGTAAAACATCATTATAAAGAAAAACTAACTTATAACAAGTACATATTGGCATCGGCCAATCAATAGTCACAAATGAAATTTCCTTTTATAATTACATAGATTGCTATCGATTGTCATAAACATCTCGCAGGGGGATCCCCAGGATATCCAGATATAGATTAATAGTCCCTAAAACGACCGATTGCGAGCAGGATATTTTCATTTATACTGGTAATTTATTTTTTGGATTTGCCTCAGGACTCCATACCCATAACCCATACCCTATTATTTACCTAGTTAAAAAAATCAACTGGTCAGAAAAAAAAACTAGTTAAAATTAGAAATTAACTGCAAAATATATTTCTTTGCCTGGTTTAGTTTACAATGTTGTCGCATAACAGAATTTTTGAGGATGCTGTGGATGCTGCATCCTCTTTGCAATGGCGTAGGTAATGTAACAATAGAAACTTCGGGAGCCAATCAGATCAGAAACAATGCAGTTGATTTACCGTTGTGACAGTCGACCATTGTTCGATGGACCACGGATTTATCGGATCTTCCCGGTATGGCTTGCAATGAATGCCCGGCAACACTCGGAAAAATCTTGGCTGTCTTGTGGTCAAAATGTGCATGATAATTAATAATGGTGGATCGGGAGATGAATTCACAACCTTCCAAGGTCGTCTTTTTCATTCTGAACATGGAAATTCCCTCTTTGGGACTTAAAATGAAAAAAGGCAAAACATCAAATAGCACAGTTCAGAGTGCTAAAACCTTGCTGGCAAAGAGTTTCTCTAATACCTTTGACGGCCGCCAAACAAGAGGGGTGTCGAATGGTAAATGAGAGACTGATAACTTTTCTGCGAGCCCGAGACATTTTAAGCCTTGCAAAAGAAATCCACACTCCAAGAAGGCGTCAAAGAAAAATTCAAGACGACGAGACCCCTAAAATTTGGCTAAAATTTTGCGAGACATGCATTTTTTGAAGGACCATTCACCACCCCTAACAAGATGACATGGCTCTTCTAGTCAGGGGGTATACAATCGATTGACATCGATGATCGGAAAACCAATCGATCAATCGATAAAATTAGTTAATTGGTATCGGTCAATCGATGATCAATCGATAACCACACAAAAGCCGTTCATCAATTGGCACAGCAACCTTGAACAGACATGCTTCTTGTCTGGTCAGCCGCCATTTTTAGGAGGCTCTGGGGACGAAGTTAGCAAAACAATTCTGGCCCAGTCTTCTCAAAGCAAAGAATATTATACCCCCTAGCAACCCATTGCAAATGTACTTGGTTTACCACCTGCCCGTCATTTGTCTTTCGGTATCATTATGTCGACAATGCACAGGTACTACTGTTACAAGGTGTATCCTGACTCAAAGGCTAGTATCTTTGCCATTTTGAGGCAAATGTCGGCGAGGTCTTTACTGCTAGCAAGAAGAGGGGAGAACATGGAAACGCGTTTTAAGTTGTTAACCATCGTGGACAGCTCGGCCACCTACAGTTTGAAATGGTGGATCCTCTGAACTCTGTAGTATTGGTCCATGTCCACACATAATCATTTTCCACTTTGGATAGCATTTTAAAACGTTTCCGTTTTTGGTTACCGTTTTCACGGGATACGTGTTTGCAAAAACAGAAAGAAAATTTGGAGTTTTCAAAGGAAAACGGATACATGTGGACAGGGCGTTGTTGTTCTCCGGTTAACGTTCAAAACATTAAAATAAAATGTGTTAACAATTAATGTGTACAAAGATGTGGTATTTATGCGCCTATTCCGTCAGCTTGTAAATTTTGAAACGTGACGAAATCTGAAACCAATCAATATCACTTAATCTATCGATTGTTATTGGAAATTGATACCAATCGATAACCACAGGAATCTTCGCCATCGATTGGCCATCGATTATCAATATCAATCGATTAATTGATATCGATTGGTATTGATTGATATCAATTGTCATCGATTATCGATTTCATCGATTGGATACCCCTGGTCTAGTGGGTGGTTTGAATGCAGATCAAGGACTTCGTAAATAATCATAGACTTTTTCTGGCTTCTGAAGACTTTACAAAGCAAAACGGTAAGCCACCGCCAAAATTCAAAACGTTTGCTTGTCTATGAAATGAATTCCCATTTAGAAACTCACGTTTTCGATATTTTGTCGGCGGTTTTAAATACATTCCTTGACTTGATATGAATGAAAATAAATCTGAGTTTCTTTCAAGTTTCTTTGATTTGTCCATCTCTTAAACTAAAAAGTTCGAAATTTTAGGCAATAAAAATTTAAATAAAATTTAAATTTATTTACATGTAACAGCAGCTTTTTGTTTTGAATTGAGAATTATTACAGTAATCCAAAAAGGAAATTGGATATTTTTATTGAAATTTTAATGGAAGGAATCGAAAGTATTGTGAGTCGAGTTCAAGGGACGATTTTACAATGCTTGAACACATACCTGATGAACTACTGACTTTCTGCACCAAAGCCAGAAAAGTCAGAATTCAGCACTACTTGCGGTTAGAATGACATTTTTTAAAAGGGTACGTAAATACATTCGCCATGTAGAAAAGGAGAACCGATTCAAATTCGATGAAATACAACTTACAATTAACTAGTAATAGTTCTCACTATAAATCTGCCCCCGCCTTTTTATAATTTGTTTTACATCATTCTAAGTTTAGTGGAGTCTTTTTGTCGCTTTTAATTATTGATGCCGATGGACTGTGCAATGTACGTCACGACCGACATTGTTTGCTGCAGAATTTCTTGTTGTGTGATACTCCGCTGCGTCCTAAAAATATATCACCTAGCGCGCGGAACTAACTCCTAGCGGAAATAACACATAACACATTATTCGTGGTGACAACACGCAAGCTTTATATTCCCGGGCTTATAACATTCAAAATAACTTACAAAAATGTTCAGGCCAAAAAGCCCAAAAATTCCACGAGTAACAAAATATGGCACATTCAAAGATTCGAGAAAACAATTTTTAACCTTATTCAACCCACTCTTTGGATCAAATAATCTGACAGTGTGTTAGCGAAACGAATTACCTTGTATTACATGACAAAGTTCATGATTTTGTTTATTACTCGTTGAAAGATGTATCAGTATACGATACAGCAAACCTCCGAAAGCACTCGAACCAGCTCTTCGAACACATGTAGCCAAGAACACGAAACTAATTGCTCGAAATCTTGTGACGTATTAAGTACTATGATATTACTATAAACAGCTGCTTCAAATATCACTTAACACAACCAAAGCAGAGAAACTGCTCGAACATATTTGTGAACACGCGTAAGCCAAAACCGGAAAAGGAAATGCTGCAAGAATATGGTGAAGCTCGAAGGTGACGAAACGCGACCTCGTGGTTGCAAGTACCCGACACCACCGTGCGCGCTTGCTAAAATATTACCCGTCACGACCGTGCGCGCCTAGTTTCGTCAAATCGAGATTACAAACACATTTCTTACTTTTTCAAGAGATATTCTTTGTCCTTGTATGTATACACCCGGGGACTCCTAGGGTGCCTCCTCGGGTTTTGGCCACTGGGCCAAAACCCTGCGGGGGCAATAAATTGTGATTTTTACAAAGAAAAATTGCCCGCACGCCATGATTTCTTTGTAGAAATCGTGAAATTGAAACTTCTGTATTTCTCTGCATTTTTACTGAACGTGGCATGGTTATTCTATTAGTGAACCTAACCGCTAATAATATTGTGCTACTGTTCAGATTAAAAATGAACCCTCTTTGTACTCGAGTATTTTGAGATATTTGTACGTGAAGAAATTTTGTGAACTGAGCGTGGGTGCGCTAAAAGCTTTGGGGTTTTTGCACTACAGTCTTCTCGTCAATTCTGCCACTGCTTACAATCTTTAGATATCTTTATACCACCACCTGCATCCTCACGCAGTCTTCAACTCATCCTCGGAGACCCAGGGGCAGTTAGTGGGGGCTTGTTCGCCAAGAATTTGCTCGGGAAGGAAAAGTTTCGGCTAGTGCCTCCCCTGGTTGAAAACGTCGAAAGTTTGACGGCCATGCACGCGGACAAACGGCAGATTCTTCATATTGTGGTCGATCGTCGATCGTTTGCAAGTTTTAAAAGTTTGTGTGCAATATGCTAGTTGCACTGCTGTAATGGATGTTTTCAGATTTTTTCTAGCGCCAATGTTTAGGAGACAAGAACGCACGTCACAACAAAAGAACTTCAACAGCAGTTTTTAATGCAACCAAGATGGCTGACATATAACACATACAGAACATGTGGCGCGAAAACATGCGCGCGCATACTACAATACTAATGCCGCAGGCACTGCCTGCTGGCGCAACCTCTTCTCACCTTTAAATGGTAGCGAACTGACAAACTGTAGTTGTACACAGGCTTGAAATACATGGGCAATAAAAATATGAACTTAAACGAAGAAAACTGCATGTCAATTAAGACAGACTAACCAAATGTCTCAGTCTCTAGTAGTACCTTGTGAAAGTGTAAACCTAAAACTAAACTGTGGATCTAAAGGTACCACACGCAGGTTAAAATCTAACATAGTCCTGCAAGTGTGAAGGAGGTCTGCACTGCCTTTGAGGTCTTGAAGCTGGGTGATCAGGAAAGTTGGGAGGAGACAACAATGGTTGATCTGTGACTGCAACACTTGTGCTTGACTCGTCTTGAACAGCGACTGGGGAAGGTGAGCGACTGATGGTATCAAGTGGTGTGTCATCGCTGGTGAAGGACGGGACTTGTTCCTCGTCAGACGGAATGGTGATGAGTTCTGGAGGTGCAGGGGGAGGTAACACAGGATGTACCGGGGCTGGGGACACCGCAGGAGTTACTGGAGGCTCGACGTCCATGTCTGGAGGGGCTAAAGGACCTGGGAGGCTGGGCACAATGATGGAAGAGGGAACGGAATAGCACTCGGACAGCTTGACTTTGTAAAAAGTGGCTCTGAGTTGTGAGCCACGAAACTTCTTTACAAAACACCAAGGGGTGTCGATGGAGACAACGACATAGCGATCACGAGCGCGTGACTTGTCCTTATCAGAGAAGAGGTAGACAATATCTCCAACTTGTAGAGGTGGCGTGTTTGCGACAAGACCGCGGGGGTTATTGGACTTCTCGCTATAGGCGTGGTTAGTAGAGCGATGTTTGTGCCTATCGAGTATGAGTTGGTAATCAGACAACGGCAACTGCTCATGGGTGAATTGGTTGCGTTGGGTCCACAACTCGAGAGAAGAAAGACCCGAGAAACGAAGGCGGGAGTTAAGACGTGCGGTAGCCAGAGCGAGGCCAACTTCGCCTACTGGTCCTCCACCTGGTTCTTGTCGGAGGAGCTCTTCTTCAAGTTCGCGGACTGCCTTCTCGGCGACAGGGTTGTGGTTCTTATTCTTAATACGGCCGACATCGATTGAGACGTTTAAATGTTCGAGCGAGTCGTTGTTGCTCAGGGATGAAAAACCAGGAGCAGGATCAACACATATAACAGCTCTAGGACCATCAAGAGGGTGTAAACCGACGATTAGTTTTGTGAGGGCATCGCGTGGAGTGTCATGCTTTTCGTCAGGTATCAAGCAAGATGCAGTAAGTGACGTGGAGCATTCTCTAAGAACAACGATGAACTGACGGTGGCGCTTGATTACGTCAGCGGCAAAGGAGATTCCTATCACTTCGGGAGGGTCATCAGAGGATTGGGATACCAAGGTGCTCGGAAATGACTGGAGTGAAGCGCACGTGTGGCAGGCAGATGTAACGCAGGAAATGGCGTCGCTCATGTGGAGGGCAAAGAACTGTCGTTGGAACACCATTTGGAGCTGATGGCGGGAAGGATGGTTTAGTTTGATGTGGAGGGCAGTTAGAAGACCATCCAGTACAGAACGGGGCACAACAATTGCTTCGGAAACAGGAACGAATGGCTTGGAGTGTTTGACTACGAGGACTCCGTCACGAGCAATGGAGGTGCAGCTGAGATACCGCTTAACGTCGCGAATATTGGTGATCTTCTTTGACGGGCGAGTGCCTTGTTTGAGGTGGGCATGCACCCTTCGGAGGTCGGGGCAGTCGTTCTGGATCTGTAGCCATGCTGACCTTGTGGTGAACGGGAGGTTGGACTTCTTGTCGAGGATGTCCTGAATCGAAACGCTACGCACGACTGAGTCTTCCATTTCGTGGACGAAGGTGCAAATTTGGCATTTAGGCTCACTGCAGTCGGGGGCATTGCGACTGGTGAAGTCAGACGGAAGGTTGGCCTTACCAGCCAAATGTTGAAGACTGACTTGGTAACGGCTTACAGTCGTGAGGAAGGAAGTTACTCGGGGGCTGGCTGAGAATTCACCGCGACATAACTTTTCAATTGCTTGAACGCACGGTTTGCTGTCAGTTAATACAGTCGTAGGCTGTTGCGACTGAATGATGAATGGAGCGAAGTGTTTGACAGCAGCAGCAATAGATAATGCTTCGACCTCGCAGGGGAGCCAGGTGACTTGGTGTTTCCGCAACTTGGCGCTGTAGAAGCCAGCAATTAAGGGAAAGATGACTTTCACGGGTAACATACAATGTAGCACCAAGGCCTCTCTTGGTGACTGAGCCATCGGTGACTATCCAAAGAGTGTCAGAAGGACGTGGTAGGACTATGGATTTGTGTTTGGACAGATACTCCTGGGCACGCTTGAACCTGAAGGTGAGGTTCTCATCCCAAAGCAGCTTGTCGTTAGACTGGAGGCCCGTGAGGGTGCTCTCGAGGGGGTCCACTATGTCCGAGCAGTTTGGGAGTACGCGACTGAGGACTTTATAGGCTCCAATGAAGGAACGTAGGCCTTTCACACTTTGGGGAGGAGGGCATGATTGCAAGACGGCAATACGATGAGGGCTGGCTGATAGACGGCCTTGAGACCAGATCCAGCCAAGGATGGTGGTAGACTTTGGACAGATGACAGTCTTCGTAGGGGACAAACGGAGGTTACAACGATCAAGCGCCTCCAGTACCCGTCTCCAGTTGGTCAAGAGGGTTTCGGGTGTATCGCCGCCACAGTACAGGTCGTCTGCGAGTTTAGCCACGCAGCCTTCTTGAATTAAGTCACCCAGAACACGACACATCATTTCCTCGAGTGCGGTCTCGGAGCCAGGCATCCCCACTGCTGATCTTGTGTATACACGGATTCCACGGAAGGGGGTGGCTACACCACAGTACTTTAGAGAAGACTGGGAGAGAGGTATCTGGTAGAATGCTCGGGTGAGATCAGTTTGGATCATGTAGCGCCATGGTGTGATAGTGCGCAGGGTTGTGTCGACGTCTGGCATTAGAGAAAGCTGCTGTTTACTGTAGCGTGCTACGTCGGCAAATGCGGTCACGAGTCGGTGACCACCTGAAGGCTTTTTTACAAGAAATGAAGGATTAAGATACTCAACGGTTATGCCCAGATCCTCGGGGCGACGGAAGACCTGGGCCTGTTCCAGCTCGTCAAACTTAGCTTGGAGTTCTACCAGTTGGTTGCGAGAGTACTGAGGTACGCGGCCTTTCCGTTGTGGAGGCTGTACGGGGCCTATATTCACAGTTGCTTGGATGGGACCAGCAGCACCATTGTAACCGGCTATGTCGGGGTTGAAGACTGTCGTATGACTGCAGCAGCTGTTGAAACTTGAGACGGGTTTCATCTGGCAGCAATTTGTCGGGGTCTAAGGACACGGAAGACGAGAAGGGAGGTAGACTGTGTGGCTTCACTGGAATTGACTTAGTGGTGGATGCTGGGTTGGGGGTCGGTGACGGTGTTTCTGCTGTGGGTAGAATCTCGCTGAGGTGCTCGTGGCGACCTATGGCTTTCGGCTCGTTGGAAGTGTTGGTTAAGCGGATTTTGGATCCGACAGCTTCTACAACTTGAGGTTCAGGCCAAATGCAGGTGGGTTTGGTGTGTTTCGATATTGGGGTGTCTGTGCGCGGTTGAAGTGCTAGTACGCAATCGTCACCTAGGTCGGAAGGGACGTCCAGTTCCAAGTATTCACCAGGCCAAACAACGGTTGCGGAGGAGGAAGCGCGTAGGACGTAACTTTGTGCACGTCGCACAGCATGAGAGCCAGTTGAATCACTATCGGGGTCATAATGTATGACCTCAGAGTCCTGAATACGTACTTGGCACAAAGCGGGACGGACGGTGATGTCGTTAGCAATAAGGAAGGGTGTGCCAGCCAGGACGTCTACGTCTAAGTCGTCAACAACGAGGGCGTCAAGACCGAGTTGTTTGTCTGCTCGGGATAAGATGAGGTGAGTTTCCCCGGCTACAGCTAAGGGAGTCATGCCGTCGGCTTGTAAAGCTTGCTGGGAAGACTTTACAATGGTTGCACCAATTGAACGGGCCACGGATGACTTGATCATACTAGTCTCTGCACCTGTGTCTAGGGTCAGTCGGAGTGGATGCTGTTTGTAAAAAGCCTTAAAGTCGGAGGCGTGGGTTCGGATCCCACCGCTGCCACCACGCCAATGTTTAGGAGACAAGAACGCACGTCACAACGAAAGAACTTCAACAGCAGTTTTTAATGCAACCAAGATGGCTGACATATAACACATACAGAACATGTGGCGCGAAAACATGCGCGCGCATACTACAATACTAATGCCGCAGGCACTGCCTGCTGGCGTAGGAAGATCAATGACAGCTTTACGGGAAAATTTTCCAAAAAATTTACAAAGAGATAAATTATTAAAAAAAAAACTATTAAAATAAATTATAACTATATTAAATGCCCGGGGGTTTGCCCGTGGGGGGAGGGGGGTGTCATGATCTCTCTTAGAATTGACTGATACATTAAAACTCGCAAAACTTTCTGTCAACAATTTCCAATATCAATTGATTAGTAGGCATCGATTGTTAACAATGATCAATTAATAATTGATCTGGCATGACCAATAATCGATGATAATTATTATCATCGATTATTGGTCATGCCAGAAATGCTTGATAGTCGGAATTGTGTTGGCTGAGTCTGGTAGTGTTTTGACCAACTAACAGCCATATCTTTCTTAGTGTCGACCAACAGACTTCACCGAATGTCCACCCTTCTATAACTGCTAACTTTTTCTGGGTCAAAGGCGTGAGATTTTTATCCTGAGAGTGCCAGGATTTCCGAAGACGATACGACCGTGTCCGAAGATTTCGGAAGATGTCCGAAGTTTTCTGAAGACGCTTCAAACATATCCCGATCCCAGTGCGTGGACGTGTTTTGCTTAACACAACCTCGTTCCCAATGCTTTTCTTGTCAAAACTCTGATATTTCGGGGAAAGTATCGTCATTTACTCATTTTACATGGAGTTTTCGTTTCTCACTTTGGTTTGAGTTTATATATTTTTGGAAAGTGTGCCAGTTATGGTTGTAATAACTCACATTTTTCAAAAGGCATGAGAAATCGGTTCGGAACAAGAGTTGGCGTGAGATCGAAGTTTTCAACTCGCAGGCGTGAGAGTTGGCAGGTATACCCTTGTGGGTTAATAGTTGACTACTTGTCAATTGACATTTCGACCAACTGACATGTCAACCATGCAAGTATACTGAAGTATAGGATACCCCGGTAAGTGTCAAACAAGTGTTGATGTACCATTGGTTCACATTTTAAGACCGTAGCTGCTTACATATGTCTGCTGCCCCTAACCAAAGCCTAATCAAAGAGTGCGTTTTATGTTACAGTAAGGTTTGTGGAATAAACAAAAAGAAAAGGAATAATCTTCCGTAAAACATGGCAGTAGAAGTAACTTATGAAAATAATGGTACAACATCCCTGCATCAACGACAAAAGTAAGAGCTTACCATTTCAAGTGATAAACATGTCCACCTGTACAAAGGAGATCAAGAAGACAAACAAAAAAGATTTAAGTTACATCATATTACCTAATAATAATTACATACTAAACTATGAGTATTTTAGCGTCAAAAAAAGGAATTGCAAACACGGTAAGCTAGCTTACAGGGACAGCATGCCGCGCCGTCTTGGATGCCTTCCGTGCAAATGTTACACCGCGCTCGAAGCATATTCCACTGCTGAATCCACGTAATAACACAGAAGCCAATTTTTTCCCGAGTAATTGCATTTGGGAACAAATACTGCGGTAAAAAGCTCAAAAACCGCTTAAAACAAAACTCCCGCCATTCCCTGATACCTCATCGCTTTACTGGCTTGCAGCTGACCGAAACGATCAATGCTTAATCGAGCCCGCGTCCCCGGCGAGGGTCGGGGTGGGGGTGGGGGAATCAAATCACTGTTCAAATCACTTCCATAACAAGCCTCGTTTATGTTTAAAAGTAATTCTTCTCAAACCTCTACCACCTTCATACTGTTTTTAGGTGATTACTCTTTCCATGCATTTAGAGAGCGAGGCTAAAGTAAAAAGTTAGCTTGTTTTGACGTAAACTTGGGGGTAGGGAGGGAGGCTGATTGTTGTCACGCTTTGATTAGTCACGCTCCATTAGATCGACGTAAGAAAGCTGTCTCCGGGAGACCACATCACAAAAAGAAAGCACTCAAATCAGGCGATCCATCATGGAGAAAGGAATATGGCTGAAGTTATGGAACTTTCGACCGATTTTCTACGCAGTGCTTACTCGGGTTATGTTCTTTATACACGGATTTATGTCTGTGTGGCTTCTTGCACACTGCTTCAATAACACCATGTATTGGGTCACCATTCTGGGCATCGTTTTGTTGTTCTTTGAGATGGTGTACACATTACTTGCTCGCAAAGGACAAGAATACAAATAGTAAGTCTACATAGCAACACTTCGTATTTCATCTTTAATTCGTTTTGCAAGGCATCGCTTAACATTTTAGAACATACCTTAGTACGTTCCAAAAGCTAAAAAGTAAGAATGGAATTTTCAACCTTGGAACCAATTGTATTCGATAAGGAGTGAACTTGAGTAAGCTTCGTACTCATTTTAGAAAATTCTCGGGCTTAAAATAGACTTTCTAAAAGACGTTCACTTCGCCGGCTCAAAAGAAAGTCCACTGTGAAAAGGGTGTACAGTATGGAAAGGAAAATGCAAAGAGAGTTCACAAAATTATTGGGAATAATTTAGGGTCTCATCTCTGCAATCATTATCCACGGTACGTAGAATCTTCAATTTAGAGCTATATGATTTGTATACTGCACTAACATATCCTTAATTTCTAACTTAATTTCTGTCAGGGTCACTACACATTCAGAAAGAATGATTACATTTACACTTTAGGCTGCATTCATTATGTCATTATGTATCCTATCCTGGGGGGGGGGGGGGGGCAGAGGATTTTAGGGGGGTTCTCGAATTTTTAGAGCAAAAAAGGGGGGATATGAAATTTTTTTAAATATCTCCTGGGGGGATGCTTATGATGATATGTACAGCAGCTTCTTTTAAGGATTGTGAGCAACAAGGGAATCTCTATTATTCTGAGAGACTATTAATAGTACCTATTTTGAAGTTTTTCAAGTAGTGTGCCTGGCCTGTAGATGTAATGTTTCGATACAGTATAGAAAGTAAAACATCTAAAATGGAAACATTTAATGCAACCTCAGTCTAAGCAGTGCAACTGTATTGCATCAATGAATACAAAAGAAAACAATGTAATTCAGTGCACAGTTTTATGAAATTGAACAACAAATGTGCACCTCAATGTTCAATTAATTTTCTGTACCAGTTTGAAAGGGGTCCACATGCACCCAGTGCACCCCCTGCTATATCTGCCACTTGTCAACACAACAAATAATTAAGCCATTAAGGTCAAAAAAGAAAAAGATATGACCATAAAATGTAGAACATTGTCATTTTCACTCATCTTTGTCATTATCCTCAACACTGTCAATCTCATCAGTCACAAACATCATTGTCAATATCATCATCAGCAGCCTTGTCATTGTTATCCTCATCATTGTCATCTTCATCATTATTGTCATCATCATCATTGTCATGGCAAAAGCAGAGATAAACCCGTGGATGAGTGTAATAGTGAGAGTGATGATGAGGTTGTTGCTTTTGTTGACGAGAGTGACAGTGAAACAGAGGTTCCTGTCATGGGTTCCTGTCAATACTCCTGGTAGTACTCGTACACGAGCTGGCAGGCTATCTATACCTAATTCGCACTACTTAGACTGGCTGGCATAGGTATGGCATAAACAGTCAAAGCTCTCTCGATGTTCTTATTTATCTATTTATTTCAGAAGGCAAGCGTGGCCGAGTGGTTTAAGGCGCTGGTGTTGTAATCCGGAGGTCACCGGTTCGAGGCCTGCCCTTGCCACTAGCTGGATTTGTTTCTCGGTTTTCCCGAGTTCAAATTCTCGACCACACTTTGTATATAGCCAACTGGTCTGCCTACTGCCAGTTGGGATTTTTAACCTTGTTATGTTCATTTATAAATTATTTGTTTCCTCTGTTTCAGTGGCATGCCTGTAAACTAGCTATCTCGTTGAGATATGAAGCTAAGTGCATGACCACTATAAACACATATTATTATTATTATTATTATTATTATCAGTATTTATTTATTTATTTATTTATTTATTTATTTATATTTGTCTCTTAAAAGTTCAAACATATATAGTATATTATACAGATATTATACAGATGACAATAAAACCTTAAGATAAAATTCTTTACATAATCGAGCTTCCGTGCTGAAAGTTAAAAAAAAAAATCTTTTGAGCCATTTTATAGATTTTTCAAAAAGTGCTTAAAACTGAAAATTATCTGAAAACTACAATGGTCGAAAGAAAAAAACAAATTCTCAGAATTGCATTGTGGAAACTCAACAGAACTTTCACGACTTCAAAAGATTACTTTATACCCATTTTGGCATTATTTGAGATTACTTTGTCTACTTCGTTTGTGTCCTGGCTCATTTATTATTGCTACGCAAAAAGTACAATCTGAAACATTTTTGCGATTTAAATTCGAAATCAAACATACAGAATTTTTCAATTCTTGAATATTTTATTTGCAGTACATCATAGTTTAAGATGCTGGTATTAGTTTTTAAGCGGCAAATCTGATTCACGCAAAAATCAGGTTTTACTGATTTGGCGGTTTTCTTTTTATCGTTGCCTTGGAAATATTGATTATCTTAAAATATATATCAAAGTAAACTTCAATCTAAAACCAGTATATGGTGTGATTTTCATATCAATCCAAGTCAAGGAAGATTGTTTAAAGGCCAATCGCAATTTGTAGGTATGGCCCAGAAAAAACTGTATCAAGCCACCTCAAGGAGGCTCCATAGAGTATTTTGACTGTGCTCACGCTGATGTGTCCAGAAATGAAATATTTTATGTCATGCTACTGTAAAAAAGTGGTCCCTGGTTTACCCTTTAAAAAAACAGCCATGCTAACATGAGACCATTTTACCCTAGAAAAAAAAACAGGGAAAATGTGTTTTTTATGTACATGTATAACCCATGCATTTCACTTGGGGGAAAGTTAGCCTTTGTAAACAAAAGTCCCCATACGAGACTTAACTGTCAGTAAGTTGTCAGCCAACTTGTACAGTTTGCTGACAGTTTACCAACAGTCTAGTAGGTTCCTGACAGTTGGCAAACAGTTGGGGAACCTCCACTCTTATGACAAGTTGATATTGAATTTTTTGAAATAGTGCCTAAATTCCAAATTATTTTTACAGGAAAAGTGAGAAATAACAGTTAATAGAACAAAAAATTGAAAAGATTATTGCTTTTAAATTTCCTGCATGCCGCCATTTTAACTTTTATGACTTTAAATGGTTGCCCAATTGTTTCACACAAAAGATGCTTTGCTTCCTAACAATTCCAAAATAGTGGTGCACAGGAAATTTAAAAGCAATAATCTTTTCCTCTTTTTGTTGCTATTAATTGCCAACGAGACAGCCGAGCCAAGAGGCGAGGCATTCGAGGCGGCAGAATCATAAATACAAAGCGACGCTCACTAAAATTACTGCATGTCATACACAAGAAAGTCAAAAGTTTTTTGCTTCTAACGGCAAATGTAATGTTAACTTGAATATAAAATTTTGTCTCCAAATAATCCTTGACCGTTCAAGTTTTGTTTTCTGTTCAAATTTTTCAAGTTTTGTGTAACTGAACATGACACTTGACATGCGAGACTGAATTCTGACCAGTGCATTACTGTCTCTGATTACTGAAATTTTTTTTTTAAAAAAGCATCTTAGCAGTTATGATTTTGGGATTTGATTTATAACCATCGCGTGTAGTATTTAAAAAACAGTGATTAAACCTCATTTATTGCCTACATTTTGTGACATTTTAACGTTGAAAAGAATTTAAAGATTTGTCAAGAGTTATCAATCTGTCAAATACGTAGCCTGCGTAGCAGACATCTGTGTACGTTTTTTTAGTGTGTTTAAAAGAGTGCGCGATCGCAAGAATACGCGCGCTGGAAACTAAGGCTATCAAGCCTGTGTCATTTATGAACACCAGAGAAATAGCACTTTTTTCGCATGACCTAAAATACAATTTACTACATTTTGGTCATTTCAAATATAGTTCTACATGTATCAAAAACCATTCAATATCTGTTCTTATGAACAAACATGAGTATTTCGCTCGTTGGCACTTACCGATATATAACTAGTAAATATATTGTTGTTTCTCCCTGGGTCTACCAAATCTGCGAGCCAACGAGCCACGCGAGCCACGGTACGAGCCATGCGAGTCATGCGAGCCATGTCTGTGAGCCATTTGTGAGTAATTCCATTTTTCTTCCATTGGTCGATTATTCCACCAGAAAACATCCCATACTTGGAGTTTTAACTGCGAATTTCGCTGTAAACTGCCTAGCCGCCATCTTGTAAACAGAGTTGATGCTGGGCGCTGGGTACGAATATAAACGGTACCACGGTACCTCGCTCCCAGGGTCCTCTCTGTTTCGCTGTTGGCGAGCGAAATATGAAATACTCGTGATCGCTGAATATGGGCGATGTTTTCCTTGTACTTTTTTCTTTATTTTAAGAATTTTTTTCTATTAAAATCGCTCAATATCTACCAAAATTATTGAAAACAATTCGATAAAATTTATTCAAGTTCAAGACAACTTTTTTATTCTGCGAGAATGAAACATACGGCCCCACCGCTCCGCTACTCGAATGGGTATCCTATGACAGCTGTCACTCATTGCTATCCACGTGGAAATTCATTCAAGAAAAAACGAGAACAGCGCAATTCAGTTCGAACTTCGTGTATTTGCGACAAGAATGGTAAGTAAATCGCGTTATTTTAACAGGTTTGCTCTTTAGTGAATCAAATTTACCAGAACACTGACAGTACGCTGACTGTCGCAAACTAGAGAGAGTGCAAGATTCTCGTAAGTATTGGTGGGGGGGGGGGGGGAATTAGCTCCTCCACCTCCACGTTATTAGTAACGTGCACCCCTACTCTCGGTAATTTTGCACTCTCCCCAGTTTTCTCTCGCGTTTAGGAGGCAAGATGGTGGCACGGAATAATCAAGGACCGTGAACAGTTCGATTCCGATCCTTTTTTCATGTTTATATTTGTCTTTTTACTTGGAAAATGTAAATGTAAGAAATAAAAATTCTTAACATTTATACTGTGGCTCGCATGACTCGCGTGACTCGCATGACTCGCGTGGCTCGCATGACTCGCGTGGCTCGCATGGCTCGCACCGTGGCTCGCATGGCTCGCTGGCTCGCAGATTTATGACTCGCGTGGCTCGCATGGCTCGCACCGTGGCTCGCATGGCTCGCTGGCTCGCAGATTTATAACACTCTTTCTCCCTTGTCCTGTAAAATTTGAAATCATCAACTTGTCGTAAGGGTGGTGGTTCCCTTCAATGCCCATTTACAGAGGTAATTTCTGCCATGATTCCAAGTTAAATGGCTAAATCGCTAGAAAATTTTTGAGCAAATGAGAACTTTCTAATGATTAAACAGCTAAAGAAAATTTTTGAATAGCTGGCTATGAATTATGGCGGCATGGGTGCATAAAAAAATGTGACTAAAAAATTGAACAATTTGCTTTCAACAGTCATCTGTTCAGAAAAAATTCCATGACCCAAATTATGCAAATATGGCTGCTGTTAAATTTCAGTTCCCAGAAGAATCATTTGTCAACAAAATTAGATTACTTTTAACTTAAAGATCAGGTCAAAGTAAATCAGTGTTTGATTAAGTTTCAAGCTTATTTTATTGAGTGGGGAGTTACAGGGTCATTTATATGGCCAAAAACTCGAAAATGAGGCTTAAGGCAGGATGTACAGATACGTACATGATTAGAAACTTCTAATTGTGGCATATTATATTCCACATATTTTCAAGTGTCGCCATCAGCATTTTCAGAAACTTGAGCAGACAAGAGAAATGAATGACAACCATTTTTGCATTTGATCTAAAGTATATGCATGAGTGGCCCTTCAACACCAGCTTCCTGTCACTGATCTTATCTCATGGTGGATCTACAAAAAATAATGCTAAACAATGGTCACCATCATGGTTTTTTAAATTTGTTGTATACAGTTCTCCTGAACACTTTGTATAAAATAAGCTAGGGTTTTCTTGCCTACACTGTTAAGGTTACACATGCATAGAGAATTTAAGGGGTACAGTGATTAACTCAATTATGCAAGAAATACTAAACTTGCATATGCATGACTTGAGTTTCTATAAGTCACGGAAATAAACATGACTTAATGGAAATTAAGTCAATCAAAGAAAACATGTACCAATCCCAAGCATTTTACTGATAAACAAGCTTGGTTTATTAGAATCCATCTTCATTGATCTCACACACACACAGGTTGTGCTTGGCATTTCAAAGGTTAATTAGCAGATCACACTACATGTCTACTGTCCAAAACTCATTAGTTCTCATTGGGAGCTTACATGGGGAAAGTTAACAACCATACATGGGTCAGGTTATACAAGGCCATTTTACCTAGCTGGGGAAATACAAGGGGCACTTTCCATTTACATGGAATAATTTTTTGGTGAGAATTGTTTGACAAATGGAACATCATTGCAAATAAGCAGAACTGGTTAATTCCACTTTTTCTGAAAAATTTCCAGGGAAAAAGTCTGTTCCATTTGTTCAACCACTGGAACAACCGGGTTTTCCATACAAAAGGAAAGTGCCCAAGGTTTCCCTGGCGAAACTAGGTAGAATTGGTTACCTGTGAAAAACCCACTTTCTGTAGGCAAAATTGATATTTCTCTAGGTAAGTAGACCTGGTGTAACCACAGCCAATGTAGTTTGTGTTAATTTGATTGTTCTTTGTTTTGTGAACAGTTTTTGGCCAAGTTGTTTCTTCTACATGTCTACCATGATTCCAATCATATGGATTGTAGAACTAGACCTTTTAGATAAACGTGTTAATCGAAATCAGACTACAGTTGCATCAACTCAAGAAATTAACTCAGGGGTAAGTGGTTTAACTGCATTTTTATTTTAGTCTGAAGAGTAATTACAATTATTATTAATAATACATATATATAACATACACAGAAAACTACAAATCCCAATACATAAATTGTACACATATACAGTTGAACCTCTATTAAGCAGCCACCTATCAAGTGGCGACCCATACTATAATACCCTTATTTAGTGGCCACCTATATGTTTAGTGACTTCAGCCATCCTTATGTAGGAGCACCTTCCAAATTGAATCTCCCAAACCTCAACAGCTTCATTTCAATTACACATCCATCAAAACAAAGATATAACATACACTAACAACTACAAATTATATCATTTTTTTAGAGATCAAAGTGAATATTATGTGACAATGACGTCACACTGGTTTTAGCTCTGAATTGAACTTTAGCCCGTACTGCAGGGGGCTTCAGTAAATTTACAGCTCTCCTGTGAAAGTCAAGCATTTCGCTTGCATTGTCTTTTGAGAAAGTTCTGCCATTTCGGCATTTTGTTCCCACCCACCCTTTCCCATAAGTAAATACCAGTAAGTATTTAGCCTTTGCCTTTCACTGATTTTTTTTCCTCTCAGTGTGATGGTGCCTGGTGGTTGCCACTCCCAGGGTTGTCATGGTTACCATTCGCAATTGCTGGCAGCTCCCACATAGTTTCAGGCACCATCCCCACACTATTGGCGATGAGTTTATTATCACTCATTCTTTTAACAAATATTTAATGCTCCGTATACTATATCCAAACTACTAGAAGCAGGTAGAGTTAACAGAATTCGAAAAACATGAAACATATATGAATGAGGGTGAAACTCAATGTTGAGCTTTTTCACAATTTCTTAGGCTACTTTCAAGTGTTTGATTTTGACTGAAATCTGACAAAACAGTGCTTACTTTTTTCAATTTGCAGTGCTTTGGGAATGTGGATTCACAAACACTGGCTAAACAGATATGCGAATTGGGTCTGATTATTGGAATAATCATAGGAAGATGGCTTCTGCCGAGAGGTGAGATCACCCGTGACCAGCTTTCTGCCCTTTTACTGGGTTATGTTGGCACTGCAGCAGACATCCTTGAATTATTTGAAGTTCTTCAAGAAGAAGTTGTGGAAACACAGGAACAGGTGACACTTGCTGTGCTAGGTGTGTATACCTGGAGCTTACTGCAGTTCTGTCTTGTCACCACAGCCACAACTGGAAAGAACAATCAGATTCGCATCACAAACAACAAGGTATGTCACATATGTTCCTAGTACCTTTTTGTATGCTGCACCCCAGGGAAAAAAAATTCACTGAAGCAGGTTGGACACTACTGCATGGGCTCACTGACATGATATGATCTACAACCAGTTTCAAAAAGAGTTGAGATGTACTCTTGGCTAAAAATGCCATTTAAGTCATTTTCACATAATTTGATACCTCGTATTCCTCCCCCTGATCTGCCCAGTGTTGCTGAAGTACAGTTTCTGTAGGTATTACATTCAAACCTTTAAGAAGCAACTTTGAAAGGGGAAGGGGAATTCAGAATAAAAATTGTTTAGTTTTTTAAGGATGGCATGATTTTTGAAAGTTAATGAGGCCCTGCCAGGGGGGTTCCTGTGTCGCTTGTCTAAAATAAAAAATGTTCTGTGTCGCTGTTTTATTGCTGGTCATGTCGTTGTCTGTAATTAAGTTGAAGGAAAATTGCTTTTCCTTGTCGGAATTTAAGTTTTTCCATAAGGGCTGTCGTTACTTTTTGGGCCATGTCACTTGTCGGAATTTACCCTGGCAGGGCCTCGTTAATGCAATTTCTAGGAGAGTTTCGATCTTGATCAAAGCAAACACATTAAAAGTGGCAGACATCCGGAGAGGAGGTGAGTGCCCAAAGGAACAAAAATTGGGCCTACTATGAGACTAAATATTTAGTTGAAATATGGGCAGATGAAGTGATACAATGGCAATTATCGATGATGGGTAGAAAGCAGAATATTTGCAAGAACATTGCCACAAAATTAATTTAAACTATTATATAATTAATGACAATGGGTACAAGCACAATGCAAAACCAAAATTTACAAACAATCTTGCTTGTACTGATGATGGAGTATGGAAATGGAAATGTTAATAGTAATTTCAAGCTCCATTCTTCAGTCAAAGTGTACAATGTTTCATGCGAGTACTGGAAAACCGCATAAATTGCACAACCAGGCATAAAACGTGTTTGAACAAAGATTAACAAAGGTGCAACATGTTTGGTTGAAACATGTTCAGAGTAAACATGTTTCAGGTTTAACTTGAACACAGCTTACATGTAAATCACTACAGTATGGGGCCCAATTCTCTGCCACTTTTGACGTAAACTTGTATTTCTTACCTCAGAAGAACCGCAGGAACTTGAGTTAGCTACATTATTCAGCTTTTTGGTGTAAAGCTTTCGGCGTGTCAACGCATAATTTGCCCGAGCAATAATAAAATTAAGTGTTCCGTTTGTGGGCCCAGTTCTCGGCCACCCACGCCCAGTTCTCGGCCACCAAAAAGCATGTGCGTAATTTTCTGTATAAAAAGGCTCAATGAATATTCACAGTCATAAAATCACTCTGTAAACTTATTTAAGCTATGTCGATCCCAAATTATTTTATGAGGCTTTGTTTTACTTTAGAAAAGAAGGGTTTTAACGCGCCTAGTTGCTTGCCTATGTGCAGGTTCTGGCAAAACCTCAGAATTGTGTTGTGTGACCAATGCATTTAGATGGTTTATTTTGCAGTGAAAACGTCTTGAAAGAGTTATGTGTTGTAGAAATAATAGACAAGAAAAGAGTCAGCTCAAAACTTAGAGATTGAATCGAACTTTATTTTTAAAATTTGCTTTCTTTCATTTTGGCCACAGCAGATGAAATTACAGGGACCGCGGAGGGGGGGGGGGGCTGGTAGGGCTAAGCCCTACCACTTCGGTTGGGTTGATATTTTAAGGCTCCGGATGAAAAGGATAATGTAATATAAAGGTTAAGGCAAGCATAATATATAGCAGATCTAGCCATTTATAATTATTTACTTGACTGACTTATGGCCATAAGCCCTAAGTGGGCAAAGGGCCGGTTATAATTATTTAAAAATGACTTAAATGGAAAACATCTAAACCTTGCCCACACAGAATCTATAAAAAGTAGAAAGTAAAAAACATCATGAAATTTTCTGTCATAAATTCAGGCTCAGCAATTCAGTACTGGTTGTTAGCTTGCATCAGGGTCCTGTCTCTTTCTTCAGCGGATTTGATCTATGCAGTGGTTAGCTTCGTTTTAACACAATCATTCTTGATGATAACAGCCGCAGATTCAACAGCAAACAACAAAAACAAGGAAACTGGACTCGCAGAATAAATATCATTCGCTATTATTTCGGGTCTCCTCGTAAACCATTTTCGTTTTCCATCATTTCACGGAATATAGATGACTTTTGAGGACATCGTGGGAGAAATATTGGGTAAGAAAGTTCTCTGTCGCCCTTTTTACTCGCGGTTTCATTCAGCCTACACAGTGAAAACCGTGCAACAAATGTTCCTGCGTTTCAATATCATAACTTCCCTTTTTTTCGTTTTTTTTTTATATAAAAAAACTTCGTTTAGATCTAACTAAAACGTCTGAATCATCCAGTCAATAGGAGATACATGTAACGTCAATTGCTCTTTTTACGACCAGAGACCAATAAAATTAAAATTTAAACCGTGTAGCGACTGAACGAGAGCCACATTTTTTTGCGTTAAGGCGCATTGAGGTTTTGATACACTCACGCATAAAAAAGACAAACAAAATAGAGAAGTTGGATAATAAACCTCTCAGTTGTTTTGCTGTGTACTGTCGCTGAGTACCGTAATTTTACCTGTTGTCTATATTTTGTCTTGCCTTCCTTTTCTTTAGCCATGGGCGGGAAACCTCTTCGTCCCCAGGCCCAATCTGTGCGTACGTACAGGGGTGGCGGCTACCCCCGCCTGCCATACGGAGGTTGAGCCCGCAATACGAGCGGCGGGCAAAACTGAGTTTTCCTACGTCATCGCTTCAAACATGAAGTGACACTTCACTGTCGACTAAATGAAGTATATGTCGATTTGCCATTGTTTTTCGCCACTCGATGGGGGCTCGAAAGCCGTGTATTTTTCCAAAGTTAATAAAAATAAAGCTCAACACGAACCTTTTTCCTGTCGCCCTGGAACTAGTCTCATTGATATTGAGTTTCATTTGATTATTCGCATCCCAAAACGTTAAAAAACTCACAGCGAAAAAGTTTTTTGGTTAGCGCGTCGTCGGCTGCCCGGAATCTTTTATTTTGCAATTGTCTTTTTTCAGCCGCTGCTCGTCCGCTAGAAATCACTAAAATGTCCATCCATGAAGATGTCGATCTAAAAATAAACGACTTCAAACGATGTACAAATTCTGCGTGAAAAAGCAGTTACAATAACTCTATAGCAAGCAGGACAACTGAAGAAAAAAAAAAAAAAAAAAAAAAAAAAAAAAAAAAAAAAAAAAAAAAAAAAAAAAAAAAAAAAAAAAAAAAAAAAAAAAAAAAAAAAAAAAAAAAAAAAAAAATTTAAAAAAAAAAAAAAAAAAAATTAAAAAAAAAAAAAAAAATAAAAAAAAAAAAAAAAAAAAAAAAAAAAAAAAAAAAAAAAGAGGAAGGAGGAAACTCCCCACTACAACTCTTTTCCGAGTTAATGAAGTGAAAATACCGGTAAATACATTTTATTTTGAAATATAAAACTTCTACTGAAAGATCTACAGCTTTCAATATGTGCTATAATTATAAAGTCAACTACTACGATTAGGCAGCCAATGTCAGTATCAGTCAAAACCAGTTGAATCCAGTTGTGAGAGGTCACAGGGGAAAAAAGTTGGCAAAGAAAACTGGCCCTTATCAGATTCTCCTAAGGTAAGAGAATGAATAGACCTTAAACAGTGGCTGTTTCCTTAATGTATCAGAACACCTTGATAAAAAATATTAATACCGTTTAAAAATAAAATTTATGGCGTACTATCAAGGGACCAGGGTCTGTGCAATAGCAAAGACAGTTTTTTGCTTTTTCAACTAAGATAAAATCCCGGGTATAAAATTCAGTGATCAGCATTGTTTTAACAGTGCTTATCAATTACAACCCCAAAATATTGCACCTGTTTCTGATAAAGTAGCACTGAAGTGCTCATAATCTATTAACCAAGAAAACCACCAAATATTGGCACATTAATCTCACAATCAATGATTGTTAACAGCTCTTCACATTAGGGTTTCTGAAGTCATATAAATAGCCACTATCAACTTACAGAACTACAAATTCTGAAATCATTAATTTAAGCTTTTTGCAACTGGATTACATCCTTTACAAGGACAATGGCAAGGCTATTCTTATTTTTTTTAAAAATGGATCTACACAAGATGTTATCCACTTAAGATGAAAACTTTTTTGGTTTGTATTAGGGTCTTAACACGCCTGAAAATCTAATTCTATAAATAGAAACAAACAAAACAAACCCTGAAAGACAAAATTCAAATTATTATAGTCAACTCTTGTATTAAAATTGAAGTGATATTAATTTTATACTTAAATTTAACAGTCCCTTAATAAGGATTTCCTAGTATTTAATGAGAATGAATCTTTAGATTTATAGTCCTAAACAAAATTAAAAGCTCTTGCCAAATAAAATGAGACAAAACATAGCAGTTCACAGAAAAATTATTACAATCCTTAAATTGGAGAAGCCTGACTCTAGTTGAAATTCAACAATTGAAAAGTTGATTTAAAAAGTTTAATTTAGTAAATTTCACTCTTAAAGATTTATCACTTCCTAAAGTTAGAATTTCAATAATACATAAGTTTATAAGCTTAGTTTACAGTCACAAAAACAAAACAGATTTTGTAATTCTGTAATAATTTAATACACTCAAGATACCACTTTACAAATCACACAAAACAAAGTTTCTACACTACAGTTTCTACCTGACAAGACCTGTCTACCCGAAATGCTACAACGGGTTGAAAGGCATCCAAATCTAGCGAAGGCCCTTAACCTTGAAAATCCAGACTTCAGCATGTCCTTTTAATTTACTATCCATGACCTGAACTACAGCTGCGAAATGAACAATCTCCACAGTAGCACTCTACTCAAAGCTGGTTAGAGCTGTGTACATAACAGGGGATCAAACTTTTAAATGAGGTGGAGGAGAAAGGGAATGATGTTCGCTTCCTCGTTAAAATGTGCTTGAATCCTCGATGTTGAGTCCAATCGGAGTCTTCAAAAGCAACATGAATCTCACCCAGCGATCGCCATTCCAGCAAGTCAGACACGAACAGCATCGCACACTAACTAAAATCAGTCGTGTCGAGCGCTGCACTTCGTTGAAAAAGACTGTGAACTCAGAATTTTCGCGCTTCACTTCATGTAATTTCTCTGTGTTTTCCTCGTTCACCACAACCAATCAGAGAGCGTAAAACGTTAGTGACGTAGGAAAACTCAGTTTTACCCCGCAACCGGCTTCTGATTGGCTAATTTAAATTTTTCTGGCGCGTACCGTATGGCAGGCGAAATTGTTCGATTCGATGGGTAACCATTTGCTTACTTATGGATCATCCGCTCGCGCGCGCCGAAGGGACGCCGGAGGCGCGTGCAGGAGCTCCACTATGAATTTTTACATAATAAATGGCGGAACAGTGACCCCTAATTCTTGCTTGTCTTAGCCCGCTTTTTAGCCCTACCACTTTAAAATGGTCTCCGCGGTCCCTGAATTATATTAAAAACCAAAGCGCTACGCTGTGATAGCAAGCAGGGTGGCCGAGAACTGGCAAATCCCGGAGGGGGTACTCCCTATAATGGCCTATACGGGGAGGCTCCGCCCGAAAGGGGTACCTTTTTCAGGCTCCAGGTATATAAAAGGGTAGGGATTTCACAGGTTTTGGTATATGAAAGGGAGCAGGAGGGCATTTTGCGTGCGCATGCGTCGATATGGACTAGTGCAGAGAAGTTCTGCTATTGATTGTTTACATATTTTCCACAATTTATGGCCTAATTTCTAGCTCAAAATAAAACTTGTTTTAACTTTTATTTGATGTATACAATACTAAGAGTCAGGACTTGCTTTATCTTTTGACAACAAGAAGCAAAGTGTGGTGTCGGCGTGCTGTTTTTCTGATCGACTTTGGTTATGTGTATTAAACATTACACGTGGACAAAATGGCGATCACTGAATGTCGAGAACCTAAATACCTTGCCCATGTTTTTAATAGCCGGAAGATCTAAACGGACAAAGCGCTATGGCTACTTAGTACTAAAATATAAAACAGCAGTTTTAACTATACGATGTTATAATCAAGTATCCCGGGTTTGAGCGAGTGGTCATGATTTTGTTCAGATTTGTCATAAAACTACAATTAATCGTTCTCACAATGCAAAAATCTCAAAATCTAGCCTTGATCTCCAGCGTCTACCGATGATATATGGAGCCTGAAGTACTTAAACTATCGTCTAATGCTGCGAAGGTAGCGTTAAAAAATGGTCAATTGTGGAAATTTTTAGCTTTCTTTAACGTATGTTCACGCTGGTGTATTCTAACAGAGAAACTATCGTTTGTGATTATTTCCTCGATGACACCACAATTATTCTGTTGAACAAGAAAAGAATTACTGCGATCGGTCTTAATTTTAAAGTGTTATAGTAATTCTTTGCTGGTAGACTATTTGTTTACATTTTACTATGTTAATTAGTACATTTTTGGCTCCTTTATCAAAATCTAGCCTTGATCACCAGTCAAAAAATAGCATGAAACGAACAAGCGATATATATATTTTTCAGAAACGTTCTAATAACTGCTGTATAAAATGTCTTAAGAAAAATTTTTTAACTATAAACAATGTTATTTTCAATTTTTCATTCAACGTTTATTTCTTTAAGATTGATGTTCATTCTGTTATAACGACTGTTTTACTTCTGTGTCGCCTAAATGTGTTTTAAAGAACTGCAGTTCTTGTTCCAGGAAACCCTGTTTGCCAGTCGAGGGCAAGTTGGCTTTGCTTTAGAGTCATCAGTGAGCTGCATTATCATGTGCAGAACACCCAAACATGTATTTCCCCTCAGGGAAAACCCTTTTCTTTGGTGGCCGTCCCTTTAGGCAAAAAATCTTCCGACAAGCTGTTATATTGCTCGTACTCTGCCTGTATTACAGCACCTGATTTGATGTGAAGTTTTGATCCTAATATATCACACTCCAGCACACGGATAAATGTTTTCCTCTTTTTATGGCCTGTTTGATTTTTGTCGGTGAAGGCTTTCCTACCTGTCCCACATATTTTCCCATTATTTGCAACAACGATCCCGAAGCAGGCCAGAAAATCTGCTTTATAAGGGCCTTGCCACACACAAAACACTTTTTCTTAGCGAAATTTACGTCTATATTTAATTATGTGACGATAAACAGTACAAAAAAGCAAAAAACAAAGTTTGAATCTTCCGCGCCATTTTTATTCCCAAGATCACGCGGTCTTTGTACAGCGGTTGCACGCATGCGCATGCAAAATGCCCTCCTGCTATGAAAGACGTGAAAGGGTAGGGAAATCTGTCATAATGATATCTTAAAAGGCCTTTACATTAAATATTTCGAGCAGACGCAACTTTTGGCTGTATCGTGTATCGTAATTTATTAAGCGCTACATAAAAATGACAAGAAAACATCCTGTTTTAGGTAAATGTGATGTCGTGTAGGTATATGAAAGGGGTGCCTTTTTGCAATAAAAGGTATACAAAAGGAGTAACTTCAGGTAACTTTTCTATCAAAATAGTATATAAAAGGGTAAAGGGTTAGATCTCCGGGTGGAGCCTCCCCGTACAAAACTTTTTCGAGTACCCCCCCCCCCCCCCCCGGTGGCAAATACGCAAAAGTCGAAGCAAATTAAGACCAAAAAATACAACGGTTCAGCCAAAAGTTAACTTAATTAAGCAGAAAGCTGAATTATGCTACGTTTCACATGCCAAAAATTAGCTTGTTTGGTAAACGCTTTTGGATAAAATACGAATTTAACTACATCCGTGAATTTTAAGGAGCCGTAAACAAACAAGTTTTCGGGAAAAACAAATTCACCTAGCTCCGCGTAAACTCGACGTGTGAGCTTTCTTTAGCGAGTCGAAGGATCAAACTAAAGATACTTAGTGCACAAGAATCAGTCTATCGTTTTATGGAAATAACATTTTCTTTTAATTCAACTGGGGCGCGAAAAAACACGTTGAACACAAAGTGGCCGAGAACTGGACCCGGCCGAGAACTGGGCCCCATACTATATAGACAATTCAATTTGTTTGTACGGGTGCATATTTTTAATTAGCGAGATCTTTGTCTGAAGTGTTGAAACAAAGAGAACTGTTGTTTTCAGACAATCAGTTTCAAAGCAAGTTGAGGCACTCTTGGTTAACTACATGTATGCCATTTTGGAAATTTTGACATTGATTAATACCTTGTGTCCTCCTCTCTCTCCCCCTAATCATTGTTGTCTGAAGTTCAGCATTACGTTCAAACCCCCAAGCAGCGGCAACTTTGAAAAGGGTAAGGGGGTTCAGAATAAATATAAATATTTTTTTTATTTTTCTATGGAGCAAAGGTTTTGATATACATAGGCAAGTAAAAATAAACGATAATAACGAACGACGTTTCGGAGTCGTCATGACACCATTTTCAAGTTCAAAAATGAAAAGAATAAACTGTCAGAAAAAGTTCGCTTAAGATTAACATAATAAATATGCAATGTCACGCAAATAGTTTGGCTCGGATTGAGTCTGATTGGACATTTAGAGATGGTGACAATTCTCTAATTACTAGCATTTCATGCACTAAACAATCAAACTTATTCTTGCACTTCTTGATGACATGAAACTGTTTGTCAAGGTCTTTTGGGACAATACAGTGTTTGTCTCTATAATGCTTGCCAATAGATGATGTTTTGTTCTTGTGCTCGTCCACGCGCTGATGTAAATGCCTCAGTGTGTATCCTACATAACTTGCATCGCACAAGTCGCATTCAAATCTATATACAACACACTGCTGGTTTACAATAGGTGGTTTTTTCTCTTGTACTTTAAGCTTTTGTTCGATTTTGTTGCTAACAAAAACTGGTTGAATGACTGTGCGCGTTTTATGGCTTAGGTCGTTGAGTTGTTTACGTACAAAATTTGCAGAATCCTGATCTTTGAAGGGTAGCACTATTCGAACTGTTGGACTCTCACCAGTGGCTGGTATTGGTTGTCGATCTTCGGTCTTTGAGCTAACAAAACAACGGACGGTGGCATTGATGAGCTGTTCCGGATATTTCAGCCGGGAGAACAGTGCTTTCAATCGGTCACATTCTTCGGAAAAATATGTCCAACACGATGATAATCGATATGCACGATCAAGCATGGTTTTGAGGAGCCCTCGTTTATATCGAATATCGACATGGCTCTGATAGTGGAGCAAAAGACCTGTGTTCGTAGGTTTTATGTAAACCTTGGTCTCGATGTTAGGGGCTCTGTTCAGCAGTTGCATACCAAGAAAGGGAAGCACTCGGTCTTTCTCTGTTTCCATGGTGAAATTTACTGATGGATGGCAATTATTGAGGACTTGAAGAAATGTAGCCGCTGATGTTAGGTCTGGCATGATGGTTAAGGTGTCGTCGACGTATCTCTTGTAGAATGAAGGCATTTTACCTTCACGCTCAAGAGTTTCTTCGATGTAACCCATGAAAACGTTGGCCAACAGTGGTCCCAGTGGCGAACCCATGGCGACGCCATCGGTCTGTTCATACAATTGCCCATTGAATTGGAACAGCTGGTCTTTGGTGGATGCTCTGAGGAGGTCTACGAGGTCCGATCTGCTGAGGTTCAAGTGGTGTGTTTCATTGAACCAGTTGTTTGTAAACGCTTTGTCTGCCAGTATCTGTATGGTTTCCTCCAGCGGCACATTGTCCTACAACCGGTACACAATAACCGACACCTTTGAGTTTGCAAACGAAATTCGCGAGTTAAAGATCAAAGATGGTGATGTCCTAGTGTCGTATGATGTTTCCTCGCTATTTACCAATGTGCCGCTGGAGGAAACCATACAGATACTGGCAGACAAAGCGTTTACAAACAACTGGTTCAATGAAACACACCACTTGAACCTCAGCAGATCGGACCTCGTAGACCTCCTCAGAGCATCCACCAAAGACCAGCTGTTCCAATTCAATGGGCAATTGTATGAACAGACCGATGGCGTCGCCATGGGTTCGCCACTGGGACCACTGTTGGCCAACGTTTTCATGGGTTACATCGAAGAAACTCTTGAGCGTGAAGGTAAAATGCCTTCATTCTACAAGAGATACGTCGACGACACCTTAACCATCATGCCAGACCTAACATCAGCGGCTACATTTCTTCAAGTCCTCAATAATTGCCATCCATCAGTAAATTTCACCATGGAAACAGAGAAAGACCGAGTGCTTCCCTTTCTTGGTATGCAACTGCTGAACAGAGCCCCTAACATCGAGACCAAGGTTTACATAAAACCTACGAACACAGGTCTTTTGCTCCACTATCAGAGCCATGTCGATATTCGATATAAACGAGGGCTCCTCAAAACCATGCTTGATCGTGCATATCGATTATCATCGTGTTGGACATATTTTTCCGAAGAATGTGACCGATTGAAAGCACTGTTCTCCCGGCTGAAATATCCGGAACAGCTCATCAATGCCACCGTCCGTTGTTTTGTTAGTTCAAAGACCGAAGATCGACAACCAATACCAGCCACTGGTGAGAGTCCAACAGTTCGAATAGTGCTACCCTTCAAAGATCAGGATTCTGCAAATTTTGTACGTAAACAACTCAACGACCTAAGCCATAAAACGCGCACAGTCATTCAACCAGTTTTTGTTAGCAACAAAATCGAACAAAAGCTTAAAGTACAAGAGAAAAAACCACCTATTGTAAACCAGCAGTGTGTTGTATATAGATTTGAATGCGACTTGTGCGATGCAAGTTATGTAGGATACACACTGAGGCATTTACATCAGCGCGTGGACGAGCACAAGAACAAAACATCATCTATTGGCAAGCATTATAGAGACAAACACTGTATTGTCCCAAAAGACCTTGACAAACAGTTTCATGTCATCAAGAAGTGCAAGAATAAGTTTGATTGTTTAGTGCATGAAATGCTAGTAATTAGAGAATTGTCACCATCTCTAAATGTCCAATCAGACTCAATCCGAGCCAAACTATTTGCGTGACATTGCATATTTATTATGTTAATCTTAAGCGAACTTTTTCTGACAGTTTATTCTTTTCATTTTTGAACTTGAAAATGGTGTCATGACGACTCCGAAACGTCGTTCGTTATTATCGTTTATTTTTACTTGCCTTTTCTATGGAGGCCATGCTTTTTGAAGAAAAATGAAATTTCTTGGAGAGTGTCCCAACAGTTTTGAAACTGGTTGTAGATTGAGTTGCCAATTTCTTTTTGTACTACAGATCTCCAGCTCGGTACCTTTTTTAAATTCTCATCTATCGTTACTTTATATAATTATCAAAATGTTGCCTTAAGAGTGATGCCTGAGATACTTTCTTCTAGATTTCTCCAGACGATGTAATAAACCGCAAAATAAGTCTTCATAAGTACGGCAAACAAGAAGATCTTAAAGAGAGATACATACAGAGGTTACAGATGAAACGTCGGCAAACTGAGATGAATGTTTTACGTGGAAAAGGATACAAGGGTGAAAAAAAGGAGAAGAAAATAAACCCAATTACTACTGCACGGGGAGAGGTGAAAGAGATCTCTCGGAGGGAAATGCTGCTTCATGGTGATATATTTGGCATCTTAACTGGTATCTTCATGCAGGATGGCCCATTTCTGATCCTTCGACTGCTCCTCATAATCAAATATGAAGTATACAGTGAGATGCACATCTTCTTTACCTGTAAAAACGCCATTGCTTTAAGCCTCCTTGTATATAGATTGTGTATTCTAACATGCAGTGGCGAAGATGAGGAAGACGTGGAACATCAGGAACAGGAGTCAAGACTACAAAATGTCCAACAAGCAGTGTTAAGTGAGAACTTTCAAAAAGCAGGTGCCATCCAGTTAGCAGGATAATGTTTTTCCTGTCAAAAAAATGGAGCCCAAACACAGGTAAAATATCCATTGACAGAACCACTCATCTGAGGTTAGACCTGAGAACTCCGATTATGACAATAGTGATGGCAATTGCTGGCAATGCCAGAAAGAGCCACAGATTCTTCTTTTGCTAAATATTTTACCTTCAAGTTGTTTCCAAAGTAGAATGTAATTAATATTATTAGTATTAAACTACACATCAGGGCTGTACCAGGAAGCACAGTAAAAATTCTTTTACATTGTAGGTTGCAAGAGCATGCATGGATTCTTATTGTGCACCTGACTGAGCCGTCTGTGCTTTTGGTAGGTTTTCACTTACTCTGCCAGCTCACAAAAAGAAAACTCTCTCAGTCAAGTGTCGTCTTAACAGATTGGTGCCTGGAGATTTTTAAAAAGCCCATTTTTGGACAGTTTTGACATTTTCCGGTCAGTTAATTGTGAGCTAAATCTGCCCCAAACTACTCAAAACGGGATTTTTAATCCATTTGCAAGAAAGTATCGTTTTTCTAGGAGATTTGTGTCTGGGCATGTGCACAAATCAAAATTTCGAGATTTTGAGTTTTCAGTCGAAAAAGTGCCCTTAACCACGTACTTAAGCCTTTTTGTTTTCTATTTTTCCCCTTTTCCTTTTTCTCGTTCTTGTATCTTTTTGCTGCAGTTGTTGGCCTTCCACTGAGCTTGCTTTCAGTTCCAAAATTCTCAAGAAGGCATCTATTATCAAATGTGGAATTAATGGAGTAGCCAAGGGTGGTTGAGGCAATTTTTCCTCAAGTTTTTCACTCAAAAAATTTCTAAGCATTAATTCGACCACATAAACCCAATCACTATGATATGGGTACCAATGGAAAGATTTTTCCCTTGTGCAGCAATTGAATATAAGTGATTCCTTTTTGGTCAAAGGTGAAGACTTCAAACGTGGAAAGAGCATCGAAGGCAGTTACCAATGGCAGAGGCACCAATGGGTTAATTTGTAAAGTACCGGTAGTCTTCTTTTTCTGTTATCTTTCTGAAAGGGATTAAGGTGGCTCGCAATGGTTTATATATTCCCATCTTTGGCATTCTATTACAACTACAATATTGAGGTTTAACTTTTCATACAACTTTGTAAAGGTTTTACCAGTGAATAAATTTAAGTCACCGTGACGTCAAAAATCGTTACCATGGCAACATTTAAAGTGGTCAAAGATACCTTATAGTTGACTTTTTGAGGCTAAAATCTTCAAAACTAGACGGTGAAAGTTTTTGTTTTTCATATATATTTTTGTCCAATGGACAAAACAAACAATCTAACAATTTCTGTATGTGGGGTTCAAAGCCACCTTAAATTTATGAAAGAAATAACGTTGCTCCGAATCCTGCCTACAGATTTTTTTAAAAAATTGGCAAAAATGTTTTCTTTTTGTTGGTTAGATAAAAATATATCTAAAACAAGAACTTTCACTGAGTAGTTTTGAGTAATTAGCCTCAAAAGGTCCAAAATAGGGTATATTTGACCTCAAATGACTTGATTTGTTCATTTCTAAAAATTTGCACAAATTTGTACTAAAATATTTTCCTAAACATTATTAGTATAGCTGTGATAGAACACCAAAGACAGGCATATCTAATTTTGACTTTAATAACTATTACAAGCTACCTTAACACAGTCCACAATATTGCTTTTAATTTTGAATTTCCTGAACAAGGCCAGTGAAACTGACTGAAATTGGATTTTTTTTTAAAAAAGAAACTATTCTATATTGTTGAATAATTTAGTGAGTTTCAGAAAGATTGCAAATCACTGTAAATAGTTCTGTCTTATAGTGCATCGCTAGGTTTGTTCACTGTATAATAGAAGTATGTTTATATTATTGTTTATGGCAGCAATGTCCTTCCCTTTGGCTTGGAACATTATGTGATGCATACTTGTACTTGTCGTGCTTGCACACACTATAACTAACTGCCTGAATTTCTTTACCTTGTGATCATGATAAATACCCTTTAAGGGTATTTTCCTATTCAATTGGGTAATCATTAAAACTATTAAGGGTACTAATTTTATTAGTTGTTGTAGGTGGTGAAATATTTTCCACACTCTTTTTGTTTGTTAGTTTATGGACTGAGATTACTGTAAGTCAGTTGGGTTACTCAAAAAAAGGACATCTGGCATTTCTTGCCACAGTATAAACAACAAGTTTATTAAGATAGTTCCATAGCATTGGCCCCTTGTGGATATAAAATGCCCAGACAAAGGGGTCTTTGTCCACAATGTCAGTTTCGTATACCCGCTATGGTCGTTTAAGTGCCCTTACCAACTTGTAGTTAATGTTCATGTAATGATTTCCTTGTATTAAAGCATGATAAATTGGGAAGTGGATCTATGGGGATACAAAATTTTTAATCACAGGCAGCCCAAGCTAACAATGAGAGCCACAGTATGTTAATTAAGAAGACTCAATTTATAAGGGTTTGTTTGGGATGAAACAATTTCGTTTAAGGAGGTTTAAATTTAAAAGTTTTATAAATGAAAATGACTAACATTGTTGCTGTGTTGTGTTCTTTGTTGTTTGCCAGCTCCTCGATCTGGTTAATTTGAAGTGACTGTGGTGGGTTACTGCTTAGCAAAGATTTTGAAACTTGTACTCCAACAGATATTCCCAACGGCCAGAAAATATTGTCACTGATGCCAAATTACAAAGTGGGGCCCTTGTTGATAACAATATCCCCATGCCCCTCCCAAGCGGAATGACAAAAACGTTTCAAAACGAGCCACGGGAGTGTTGATGACAATACGTTTTTAAGTTAAAAACACATAATAAAGCAACATTTAGCCCTATTCAGTACTGCCATCTGCTAGAGGGGGGCTTATATCCGGGGGGGCTTATAACCGGATGTATTTTTTTGTTTTCAGGATGATGGGCCTATAACCGGGGGGGCTTATAAGTGGGGGGGGCTTATAACCGGAATTCTACGGTATGCGTGACACGCTATTTGGGGGAAACATTAGACACGCGAAAACAGCTCAAATCTGGCTGTGATCCGTGAATTTCCAGTCTAGTAAGATGCAAGATCTGCTTATTTTTAGAATCCTGATTCCAGCCAAACATGGTGAAAATTAAACCAAAGACATATTACGTACTCCTAAATCAATATACAGCAGGGAAGCAAAATTGACAAACAATACGAATCCTGATCCAAAGACTGATTTAATGTGGAGGACGGGTTCTATCGGCTCGATTTATGTGCTTTAGGACTTGTCTCACACCGAGAACTCACCTGCGAGATCAAATCTTACCACTAGGCAAATTACCGAACCAGTTAAAGCTCATTTTCTTTGATAATGTATGCTAAAACTAATGCGTAATTCGTGAAATGGTCTAAAAAATTTATGCCATCTGTAATTTAATGGAAAATAGGCTTGTGATTCATGGTTGGGACCCCCCCCCCCCCCCACCCTCCCCCTTTAGCAACCTGTTGTGTGGGTGCAGTCTATAATAATTATTGTTTCCAGCCTTGGGAATATCTGTGAAAGTATGTTTCAAAATTTCTCTAAATCAACCTGAGGAGCTGGCAAGCTACAAAAAAAAAAAACACCACAGAAATGGTGGTGTAAGTCAATTTCAATCACACATTCAAATATATACTTCCTAAAACAAGTGTTTCCACACAAACCAGTATGTGTCCAGCACAAGAACTGCAGATAAATAATCTGCAGTTCTAATTTTGTAACCCCATTATTTTGATACATGTTCTGAAAAACAAAAATAATGGTAGGTAATACTTGAGTTACTGGTAGTTTGTAAGAGCTCGATCTGAAGATATAAGTTTGCAGAGCATTTCTGTTCGTGAAAACAGGCCCAACTGGGCCTACACAGATTTTTCTGAATTCTGCCATCTTGTTGGATTGGAGTTTTGGGAACATCAGATAACTGTTTACTTATGTGCAGGTTTGCTTCCCAAGCCTTACCACCAAAGATTAACCCACTAAAAATTTGATATTCCAAATGTAACTTCCTGTCCCTTCAATCGTCAACCATTGTGTTTATACCAATGTACATAGATACACATTTTGTATTTAAAGTGAAAATTTATTAAAAATAACTGTAAATACTGTATGGTAATTGGTTATTTAATAAATGAATTCAAATAGCAAAGTAAATGAGAGCTAAGTGCAGTCAAATCGTGATAAAAGAAATATTGAAACATTTTCTTGTGTAAAATGCACAAACAGTTTACATGTTTTAGTTTATAAAGCACGCTTTTAAATGCTGTCACACTGTCAGGCAGGCTATGAAAAACTGAAGTTTTTTTTCTTGTTCAGTGCATTCTTTGCTGCATTGGTATACAATAACACCTGGCTACATAGACTTCACAGAACTTCTGAGAAGCTTCTTATCATTCCAAACTCTCTTGGTCTTGAAACTTGTAGTTTTCTGCCTCATCTCTTTTGTAGGTTGTTTGATTTCACAATCAGTTCCTTGATTTTCTTTTTTTGGCCTGGAACTACTGTCAAGTTTGTTCACAACTTGACTTGAAGTCTCTACAAAAGAGGAATAATTTACATTGAATGAGTCCTAGCCAGGCTATCTCTGTATTTTTTCTGTATTGTAAGCTAGCTAGGCATGCATCCTTGAAGACCCAGGGGGATTTAGTGGGGGCAAGGGGGAGATGAAACAGCAGGAAAAAATATTGGCAGAGAAAAGTAGGAGAGTAAGTGAGGAGCCCCTGAGGATGGATACTTACAGCACCATTTCTAAACCGCTTATGAGTGTGGCCTCAGAATTGGGCCAAAAAATCTCTTGTATTGTGCTGCCCAATCTGCAGTAGCAGGTCCATAGTCCGTTTTGTGTGTTCTTATAAAAAGGAGTACACAAAACGAAAAGCAACACTTGTATTGCAATATGGAAACATCGCTGCTTTCCAGACCTAAAACTTAATTCCCTAAACATGAGAATTTTTATGCACTGTTAAAAAAGGAATGCGAAGCAGCCGGTTAGCTACACTTTACAGTCAAATTGATTAGTGTTCTCTTATTTCCTCCATGGATATGTTGGTTACTACAGGGACTTAACCCATAGTACAGCCATGGATTTCTGGAAAGCATCCTGGCTAATTAAAGTGCCTATGAAGTAAAAAACTTTTTTGCTTTTTTTGGTAGCTTATTATGTCTACTTTCCGAAAAGTTAAAAAAAGAATAATGTCAAAGAGAGAGAAATCGGAATTTTTGCCGCCTAAAGTGCCCTCGGTAAGACAAAACAGTGGGTCCGGAGACTGGACACGAATTTGGCTCGAATGACGTAGTTAGTGGTTCCACGGATCAGTTTACACTTAGATTTTGTTCGGTACACAGTGAAGTTCACTACTTCACCTGAGATTGTTGCTGCTTTTTCGTTGATAAATCGAAATCTTGTCCGACAAGAACGATATGTTGCCATCTGCGAACTTGGCAGAGCGGGTTTCTGGCAGAAATGAATCGCACAACGAAATATCGTGACACTAAATGGACTGAAGTAGCTAGTTGGATCTGTCCAACCGCCGCAAGCCGATCAAGCGCTCTTTCACACAAAGCGCTGGTCGACGAGGACGATCGAAGTTCGGCAAAGCAGATTCAAATGAGAAATTCCCTATAAAAAATGAATAACTAGAATTTTTATTGTTTCCAAAAACACATACATCGACGGGCTTTGATTTTGTGAGTGGTTTCGCAGTCGTCGCAATGTGCTTCGGAATTGACACGAGCGCTGCTTGCCGCGCCGAGGTTGCTTGCTTGTCGAATGTGTGAATTCAGGTTACGGTACGGTACGGTATTATATAACGATTTGGTGATTTTAATACAAGTAGCGATCAGTTGCTCGCTTTCATTTTGATTGTGTTCTTGTGTGGGAAAGTACAGTGGACTGACATATTTCTCCGAAGCATGAGAGTGACATAATTAAACTTGACAACACGGCAAGATAACACTTCTTCAAACTCAAGATTAGCACTTTTTGACTTGAACGAAACCAAAAATTTCCTCTTCAAGAATAAACAGAACTGTAGTTGTTGGCTCTTAATGGTTCGTTAGCTCTACGGTATATTTTCAACCGTCGACTTCTTTATCCGGATACGATAAATCCTGATTTAAATTACAGTGCGTGTTTATCAGCAAATAATTTCGGCGAAGGCAGCCGTAAAATTTGTCCAAGATTTTGCAAGATCTCAGTGTATTGTTTAAAAGTGCATTCGCCATAGAATACTACCGGAAATGCAGACGTGAATGACAACATTCGAAGAGCGCTACTTGAAAACAAACAAGCATTTCTAACCGGACACTCAAGTCGAATTTACATTCCATATTTTTGCTTCTTTCACAGATGCATTCGTTTGCGTCTGGCGATCGATCGTTTCGAGTGTTTGGGAAAGGAAAGGACTGCTACCTTACGAATGATAACTTACGATCTACTAACCATATGTCTCATAATAAAAGAATAACACGTATACTGTACCCAGCTGTGTAACATATTGTAAACTCCTGGCGCGACTGCTAAATCTTTCTTCGGCTAGTCAGGGCAGAATGATATAGAGAGACCACCATATCCTTTACAGAGATAACTCTTTTGATAAATTTCCTCTTCGCTTCATGACTTTATCGTTTCATTTGTGGCAAGGAAGAGCTTTTGCTGAGAACAGCGATCCTCGAACTGCCGACGGAACAGAATTCGTTTCTTCTTGCGTTTTCATCAGAACGAATAGCTTTACTATACACATTGAAATTTCGCTTCCATTTACTCTGCGAAGCTTCACCAAAGGAAATAAGTGTATTTGATGCAGTTTCGTTTGTGCAATTGCCTTTGTTTGACTCAAAAGCCGAAATATAGCTTTCGCCAGCCCTCTTTGCTCTCTTTATGCCATAATCCTGGTGTCTTTAGAACCACTAAGTACGTCATTTCCGGTGAAACCGGAGCGTTTGGCCGCGCGCGAAAAGGGCCCACTTCAAATTGCGAAATCCGAACTTCGAGGCTCAAAAAATACTAGAAAAAAGCGCTTTTGATATCTTAAACACACGTATTCGTGCTAACTAAGACATAAACAAGCAAATTGAGCAAAGTTATTTTTTACTTCATAGGCACTTTAAGGCACTTAATATGACAGTCCCCACTGCCTTGATTAACACTTTTTGCAAATGTATTATTATTTTCTCACATGCATGCCTCCTTCATAAAGTACTAATATTGTATGAACAAAGGTGCTGTTCAGCATTTAAAGTATCGAGTCTTAATCATACCTACCTTCAGATAAGATTTTATTTGAGTATTTTTTCAACTTGGCAACAAAAAAGCCATCCATATTGTGAGTGTGTGAGAAAAATCTCTTGGTTAGCTTCAAAGAAGGATGAAAATGCCTTCCCCTGAACCTAGCGAAAAGACAATAAAAAGATTAAAAAAAACATTGTACCTTCATTACAGTGAATAACAGGACTGTATTGCCACAGTTAAGAGTAAAACCAAGTAAATTAAAATTGATTTAATCTATATAAAATATTTCTATACACTAAAAAAAATATAGTCCATACTTCATGTAAGCATATGTTTGTCACGTTTTGGATGACAATTTAGAACTGTGCTATTGCTTTAATGGAATCAGGTATTTCCCCCCCCCCCCCCATGTAACAAAGTGTTTAAAGTAAACCTAATACCTTGACAGAATAAATTTGATTGCACTGCAAAATCAACGTATTAATTAGTGTACACATATTGCGATACAAGTGTATCAACTGCAATGCTATCAATATCAATAATGGTCTCAACAGTTTCATTTCTTGCAAAAAAATTGTTAAGTAATTTTTTTAAAACTGTTTTGTTTAAAGGAAAAAATTATGTTTATGAATGTGAACGTGGGAAGTAGGGACTTCGCTGACATTTTTGTTTCCAAAAACTTGTCCTAGGATCTTTAGAATGGTGATTAGTGGAAATTGTTCATCTCTTTTTAGCAGTATTCACAATTGCACTATAAAATAAGATTATTGCAATAATATCAAAAAAGAATTTCTACTATCACAATACTATTGCAGTCAAAGCCAATTCAAAAGTCACCCTCACTGTAGCAGGGATGGCGCAGTGCATGGTGAGAGTGCTTGATTACCACCAATGTGGCATAAATTATGTGTTGAGTTTTTGTTGGTTGTCAAACATTTTTCTCCGAGTTCTCTGGTTTTCCTCCCTCTACAAAAACTAAAAATACTAAATTCCAATTCGAACTGGAATCAGTGGATCGGAATTGGAAGATGCCGCTGTAAATTCCCATATTTATTTTTATTTTATTTATTTATCTTACTTGGAGAATCCTTCTTGACCAAAGTCCAGTCCAGTTGATACTAATTTTACATGTCTTTTGCTGAGGGCATAATCTACCACCCACTCATTTTCTTCCACCTGTAATAATCAGTCCACAGTAAGTTTGAGCATATACCTTTAACAAATTTATTAATAAATAAACTGAACAGAATTTGGTTTATGCTCACATGTTAAGAGAACTCTTAAGTCCTAGAAAGAAGGATTTCATCTTGATTCATGTGATCAAAATGTACAAGGAATCCATGCTGCACTACATTACAAACTTCCAACGTCTTGTTTAACAATATGGCCACAGAAAATAACTTCTTTGGGGTTTAAAATGAAAAGGAGAAACACCAATCCAGTTTAACATTGCTCCAAGATCGAACATCATGGATAATAGAGTGCTTAAACCTTGCTGGTAAAGAATTTATCTGTTCTCTCACAGCTGCAAATTAAGACAATGGTGCTTTTCAATGTGTTTTATTGAATTCAAACAATGAATTTGATCACAGACTTAATGTGGTTTCTCAAGACTTCTGAAAATAAAATGGTAACTATAAGTTACCATGAGTTTGCGCTAACTCACTGAAAACGCTTCAAAATGGCCCGAGAAGCGGGCGAACAACAAGGCAATAAGGTTAGTCGATTTTTTTAGCAGAACATTACATATTATTCCTTTTGAAACAAAATCGTTGAGTTCCCATACAAACCCTTATAAATCGCATCTTTGTAACACAACACCGCTCAAAGGTAAGGGCCGTCACGTTCACTAGTGCGCTTGGGCCGCCTGTGGGTGCACAGGAATTCAATGTTGTGCTCAACTCGAAACAATAGGAAATCCCAGAGCACAAAATTATTCAAAACTACGAGATCGCTTCAATATTCACTCAGTTTTGCATTTATATTAGACAACCTTAGAAGTTTTCAATGAGCAAGAAAATCAGGGATTATGTACTGTATTGATCAATTGCCACCCTGAACAATTTTGGAGAAAATTCATCGACGAGTTTTGAAATAATCGCTTTTTGCGAAAGTAGGCATAGAATTGGTAAATAGAGCTAAACATTGAGCTTCACTATGATTCATATATTTCATATTTTTTGAAATCGCGCAAGTCTACCTACTTCTTACGGTTTGGATATCGGATATGGGACATTTTTAAAACGAATGAGGGCTAAAGCCTCTCATTAAACATAAAAAAGAAGCAATTTTCTTTATATGAAGTCTTGTCTTTATTTTATGCATAAATTATACCATCTAAAAAGAAATTCCAAGATATTTAAAAATTCCTCTTGTAGATTTGGATGAAACTCCGCAGAGCTGAAGGCAAACACCCAAGGTATACGTAGCGTGAAGGATCTCAAGAGAAAATGCGGTAATGGGCTAAAATTCGATTCAGAGCTAAAACCTGTGGGACGTCATCATGATTGACACATGATATTTATTCCGATCTCGCAAAAATTTATATCATATTGCAGTTTAGTCTATGTGTAATCCATGTGATATAGTGGATATGTCATTGACATTAATCCCTTTAACTATAAGGGTTTTCAAAGTTGATAGGTATCGCTAGAAAAAAACTGGGTCGAGCCACCTTAATATTCAGACTTTCATAGACTTGCCACAAGTCGACCTCACGAGTAGAGATATCCACTACCGTGAAAAACACTGAGATTTTCTGTTTAAATGCACCACCAAAGTGCATTAATTGTCGATGAACAAAAAACTTCCGAAATTTTTTTAATAAGTACGTAAATTTTCACATACCAAGTAAAAGAATTGAGCTTAGTTGGTGTAGTGC